>NC_022022.1:10679828-10702010 GCF_000317375.1 Microtus ochrogaster
GCCTGCCCCCCTGAGGGACCTGTGGTGTGGTCTCATGCCCCGCTGCCTGCCCCCACTGAGGGACCTGTGGTGTGGTCTCATGCCCCGCTGCCTGCTGCAGCAACTCGGGGATCCTGCAGCATTTTTAATTAATCCGATACACCTTTCCCCACAAAACTGCACATTTTTCATATCCTTCCTCTCAATTGTTGCAAACATTGCTAAAAGCAGTAGGGAAAAAACTATGCCACAGTCTAATACATGCTATCTTGAAATAACTTCTACCAAATTAATCCTTTTATTTATTTAAATCTCAATTTCTCAGACTATGGGAATAATGTGGCCAGGTTCTTTGCCAGAATTTAACTGAAGTGGTCTCTAGTGCAATTTCTGATAGAGTCTTTGTTTCCTTCTGGAACCTCATGAGCCAGGACGGCACTCTCGACTGTTGGAATTGTGACCTTCACACTTAAACTCTGCAGCAACTTCATGTTTCTCCAAATTTCTCCCATAAAATCCTTGCAAAAATGTATTAACCACAAGGTCAGATTTGTTGTGTTTATATATCCCACTTCTCAGAACCAATTTTCATCTCTTGTTCTTGTTACCAAATAACAATAGCAGCCTGGGCTCACAGTTGTCATGTTGAGAAAGCCTGGAAGCAGGAGCTTGAGGAAGTGTTGCCTGTGGGATCACATTGTATCCACAATCTAAAGTTCCCTGAGGTACCTAGATGGCTATTTTTAGTTGCTTTTTTTTGCTCTGTTTCTTTCCTTTTTCCCTTCTTTCCTTCTCCCCTTCCTCGTTCCCAAACAGTGGCCTTGTAATAGCAATGCACTCTATAAATAGTGTTCATAGGGTTTTAGTGCTACTTTTTATATCCTATGCTACTATGTGTATGCTATAAATGTAAGCCTGCTGTTTAAACCCGCAGTCTTGAATTTAAAAAACAGTTGAAGAGGATATCATTGTGCATCCACATAGAGACTATTTAATCTGTGTCTGTTCAAAAAGGAAAGAAAAATGAAGCTATTTAAAAACACTGCTTTCTAAAGCGTTTCATCTTTGCCTCCTCAGTTTTACATTAATTTTGGCAAATTCACCAAGCCTGATAGTTTCATCAAAGAACTCATTAACATTTTCTCAGACCTTCATTTAAAAATTTAGCTATTGAAGTCAAGCTGTACTGGGTAGTCTCACGGTATTTGTATATGTGACATTATGTTGGGAGCTATTGGGGGCTGTGGACCCCTAGACCCCGAATTCCTTGTGAGCAGCTTGTTTTCCTATGCTTGCAGCTGCTCTGAGCAAAACAACTTGTTTTCCTCTGCTCTGAGCAGGCTGGCAGGCTGCTGGGTCTGCTGCTAAAATATCCCAAGAGCTGGGGCGTGGCCAGAGCCCTATATAAGCTTCTCCTGAGCACAATAAACTTGGCACTCTTGTATCAAGAGTGATCCACGTCTCTGTCTCTGTGTTTCTCTGTATGTTTTTAAGTCTCTCAGCCCAGTTCTCAGCTCGTGTACTGACTGACCTGTAGTACCATATAGAGGTAGTACAGGACCATCTCAGAGTTTTACATTACATAGTATTAAAATGTGTTTCTTTATCTTTAGCTGTTATTTTCTTTGGAATAAATTTAGAAGTATAAATCAGAGGAAGAACTGAGTGGAATGTGGATTATTGACAGGACTACAGCCATGCCAAGGACCAATGCCTCAGATTCATGATAATAGCAAAGCCCTCCTCTGGTCCATATATAGATATTGACCATGTGTGTAAAAACTATCACCTGCAGAATTATTCCTCCTCCAGAATGACTGCAACTTTAGACTGCCAGGCTACAAAGGCCTTCAACCAAGACTAGCTAACCTGACGCTTTTTGTGATGAACAATAAATATGCTAAGCTTCTAGGTTGTTGTCTAGTTGGTACCCTCCATCAAGGCCCACTTGTGGTGGTTTGAATAACCATGGACCCAACTCTCTCCTATATTTGACTCCTTGATCCCTACTTAAGGGACTGTTTGAGGATTAGCTGTGTGTCACTGAAGATGGGCTTTGAGATTTCCAAAGCCTATACCAGGCCCAGTCATCCCCCCTCTTATGTCCCCTGCCTCCAACTTGCAGATTAGATGTAACCTCTCAGCTACTGCTCTAGTGCCATGCCTACCTGCCTGGTGCCATGGTTCTGGCCATGATCATCATGGACTCATTCTTTGAAACTTTAAGCAAGCCCCCAATTAAACGCTTTCTTTCATAAATTGCCTTGGTCGTAATGTCTCTTCACAAAAATAGAAAAGGAACTGCGGTAGAATTGTCTGTATTCTGTCAATCATGTTTTAAATAAACACTGATTGGCCAGGCAGGAAGTATAGGTGGGAAAACCAAACAGGAAATAGAAATGATGCAAGGAGAATTCTGGGAAGGAAGAAGTGATTCCTCCCACTCCTCCCCAGACCACCAAAGCAGCAGGATGTGATCTGCCCCACTGAAAAAAGGTACTGAGCCACATGGCTAACATAGATCGGAAAAATGGGTTAATCAAGATGTGAGAGTTAGCCAGTGAGAGGCTAGAGCTAATGGGCCAATCAGCTTATAATTTATGGAGACCTATGTGTGATTTTCTTTGGGGCTAAACAGTTGTGGGGTACTGGGCAGGACAAAAACCCCAACAACAAGCAGGCCTGGCCCTTCATGTTACAAGGAACTAAGACAACAAGCAATCCCAGTTTTCCTGCCTTGTGTCGTTTCTTCATTCACTCATCACCCCAGCCAGGCTTCCAGAACCAAGCTGTGGAGAACCGGTCTTGACAAAATCACCTCTTGCCAGGGTAGGGGCGTGGAAATCGAAGAAATATAAGTAAAAATAAATATGAAGACGCATAAAAAATAACAGAACAGAAACCATAGAAAGTATCAGGAGGGCATTCCAGTGACTAAAATCCTGAAATTCACCCATGTTTATTTTTCCACAGCTTTTATATCCAACATAAATGAGGGGGGGAATGGGGAAACAAAAGACTTTATTAACATGATACAAAGGATAACTCACACAGTCAATGGCTTTATCACTCTAAAACATCAAATCTTTAGCATTCTGTTTTCTAGGTTGCAAAGGTGCTCTAGGTCAGGTATTCTGAAGACTGCCCCTCTCCAGGTGACCTCATAGTTACAAAAGAAGGAGCAGAAGAACATTTGCATATCCTGACCACCTGTCAGAATGGCAAGGACTTACTAGAATGAGCTATCTTAATTTTAAAAGAATCAGGCAGGGGGCTGGAGAGATAGCTCAGTGGTTAAGAGCACTGGCTGCTCTTCCAGAGGTCCTGAGTTCAATTCCCAGCAACCACATGGTGGCTCACAACCATCTGTAATGAGATTTGGCGCCCTCTTCTGGCGTGCGGGCATACATGGAGGCAGAATGTTGTATACATAATAAATAAATCTTTAAAAAAAATAAAAGAATCAGGCAATCACCTCCTGAGTTGGGATGTGCAACCTTGCTTATCAGTCTCCAAATAGCAGACAAGGTGGAAATGAGCCTGCATTTTTTCAGCCTCCACACCAAGCCACACAGGGTACAGCAGGATAGGGGTGGGTGAGACGGGTCTGCAGATAAAGGCTCTTGTGTCTAAGCCTGACAATCCATGGAACACACGTAAAAGTGGAAGGAGAGAACACACTCCACAGAGCTGTCCTCTGATGTTCACAATGTGTTTGGTACACACACACACACATTTTTTTTTATTAAAAAAAGAAAGGGAAAAACAACTGTCGGTAAGAATTTTGAAGGAAAAGGAATCATTATACACTGTTGAGAAGTAGTCACTGTGGGAATCACTATATCATTTCCTTCAAATCTAAAAGTAGACCTACTGTATAATCTATACCATTTCTGGGAAAACACCTAAATCAAGAGTCACATAAAATTGTAACACCTACATAGTTATGTTTATTACAGCACTAGTCACAGTAGCCAAGATATGGAATCAAACTAGGTGCCATCAGCAGATGGGTGGATAAATAAAATGTGATATACACAGATATACGCGCACAATTCAGTCCTTAAGAGGAATGAAACTATGTCATTTGCAGAAAAACAGATGGACATCTTCATGTTCAGGGAAATAAACCAGACTCAGACTAGAGTCAGATGTTTTCTTGCATGTGTGAATCTATTGTTATAAGACATGGAAGTAGAAGGAGACAATGGAGGGACAAGAAGGGCACCAGCACTGTGCGGTGAGTACACAGTGGGTGGTAAATACAACTGAAATATCTTATAGACATATATATGTATATATACATATATATATGAAATTTTCTCAGCGGAACTCACTATTTTGTATAATTAGCATATACTTCTTCAAAAATACAAAGACACAATTTGAAAAGATCTTTTCCTCTTTAATCATCCATGAAATGCCATCACAAGAAGAGGTTTAAGTATCAGCTTCTTATTCCATCAGCGTGTCCTGAATCAGTGAGGCAGACACCCTGCCTTATACAACTATACAACTATCCTCTGTTCACATTTATACATTGGATATTTTCAGCTAAATGAAAACAATTAGTTTCCTTAGGAAAAAGACTCATGAAGAAACGATGACCATCAGTTCTTCTCTCTCTTCTTCTGAGATGAGGTCTTACTATCCAACCCAGGATGGCCTTAAACTCAGGATCTTGCCTCCATCTCCCAAATACAGGGAATGTGCCTCCACATGGCTCCATTGAGAAGAATCCTAGAGTGTTCCTCTACTGAGAGTCCAAAATTCCACAAAACCTGATGAACCCTTAAGATCTCCATTTTATAGTGAAGTGTAGTAACACAGTAGTTTACGGTTTTCCAATCAGCCATCCAATTTTGATTTTGAAATTTTAAGACAAACCTCAGCGTTCTCCATTTCAGTAAAATGAATGCAAATTCCATTTCTCAGAGAGTAACACAAGCAGTCTGGGGTCCTTTGTTTCCCAGGCGCTGAGGACTTCCGAGTGCCTGTGACTCAGAGTTCTCAGTTCAGTAAGCCGCCCTATGAGGCGCGCGAAATGCTGGGGCTCTTCCCGATGGTACAGTTTCGAATACTTAAACAAAAGCTGGAGAACAGGTTCTTGTAAATTTTCTACATGCTGCTTATTTTTAAGACACGGACGATCTGAAAAAGAGATTTATCTTAAATGTTGATTTAAAGTGGTAGAAATAATGAATTCATTTAAAATAATGCAACTATTAAATAATACAAGTCACAAGTGCTTACAGAACCCTAATTCACATTAGACTTGATCATTGTCTTTGTTCCTCGTTTTATTTAATCTCACAGTATTCCACTGCACTATGCTCTACCTTTATCACACTTTTTTTTTTTTTTTTTTTTTTTTTTTTTTTGGTTTTTCGAGACAGGGTTTCTCTGTGGCTTTGGAGCCTGTCCTGGAACTAGCTCTGTAGACCAGGCTGGTCTCGAACTCACAGAGATCCGCCTGCCTCTGCCTCCCAAGTGCTGGGATTAAAGGCATGCGCCACCATCGCCCGGCCCTTTATCACACTTTTCAGATCAGCTCCCCAAAACGTAGAGCATTAATTTCCACACAGTCCCAGGGGAAGGAGAGGATCAGTGAGTAATGGTGGGAATATAACAGCGTGAGAGACTTGCCTGGATCTTTAAAATAGCAAGTAATGTCTCTACAGCCAACAGGAAGCAAAGGGTAAGACGTTGTGGCTTCCTACCCTGAGATACGAGCCAACTGGGAAATTCTGAAGGCTTCAGCAGCCTCATCCATGGGGGTCACTAACTATGCAGCAATGAACCTCACAGGCTCCTTTTATTGTACCTATATTCTTAATATGCAGTGAGTGGGGGAGGAGAGAGACAAATACATCTTAAGAAGCAAAAATAGAGGGCTGGAGAGAGCACTCAGCAGTTAAGAACACTAGCCACTCTTCCCAAATACTGGGGTTCAATTCCCACACCTACATGTGATTCACGACCATCTGTAACTCCAGTTCTAGGAGATGTGATGCCCTCTTCTGGGCTCACAGGCACTGTGCACATGAAGTTCATATGCAGACAAGGAAGACATACACATCAACAAAAATATATGAATAAAAAACTTTTACAAAGCAAAAATAAAATAAGAATGTGCTATAGAGAAAAGTAAACAGGGAACAGATGGGACTCTAAGCAAAAAGAGGCAAAAGATGAAACAATAACAATGGGCTCTGCACAAGAGCTTGCCGTGCTCAGTGGATTTCTGTCAAAAGCAGTGTGGCCAGGTAGAGGATGAAAAAGGAACAATAGAGAATAATAGAAAGACTTTAGCTTCAATTTGTGCAAAATAGGAAGCCACCAACGGGTACAAACAGAGGAGTGAATGATGTGATCTGGCTTACATTTTCAGAGAGTCCCTCTCAGTACTAGTGAACAGAAAGTCAAAGAGCAGAGAACCAGAAATTTCAGTTAGATAAGTGGATTCAAGTGCACTGCTTAGGCTAGAAACAATAAGAAGCAAGCCAGGCAGTGGTGGTGCACACCTTTAATCCCAGCATTCGGGATTCAGAGGCAGTTGGATCTCTGAGTTCGAGGCCAGCCTGGTCTACAGAGTGAGTTCCAGAACAGCTACACAAAGAAAAATTAAATAAATAAAAGAAAGAAAGACAGACAGAAAGAAGGAAGGAGGGAAGGAAGGAAAGAAAAAAGGAAGGAAGGATAGGGTTAAGTGCTAGAGATATACTTTAGAATTGAGCCAACAGATTTGGTGCATATGTGTTATTAGTATAGGAGAAAGAAAAGATTTAAGGATTTTTTAAAAATATTTATTTATTATATATACAATATTCTGTCTGTGTGTATGTCTGCAGGCCAGAAGAGGGCACCAGACCTCATTACAGATAGTTGTGAGCCACCATGTGGTTGCCAGGAACTGAACTCAGGACCTTTGGAAGAGCAGGCAATGCTCTTAACCACTGAGCCATCTCTCCAGCCCTGTTACGGATTTTTTGGAAGATGGAGATATGGTTTAGTATAAGTTGAGGGGAAATATAAAAGGATGAGGTTGAAAAGTCTCTGGAGTTCAGCTTTCAGCATTTTACATTTAAAATACCTGCTCAACAGGCACATGGAAATCTTAAGGAGTCTATTTAATTAGGTCTGGGGGAGCACACCAAGTTGGCAGATAAGTTTGTGAGTATCAGATGCACACTGACTTTTAATGCCAAGAGATAGGATGAAGTCATGAAAGAAGTGAGTACAGAAGAAAACAGGGCCTTCTCAGATCTGGCATCTTTTGACCTCGGCAGCCCAAGGCACACCATGGTGCACCAAATGCAGACAAAACATACTCATAAAATAATGAGTTAATTTAAAAGAAAACTGAGGGGCTGGAGAGATGGCTCAGTGGTTAAGAGCATTGCCTGCTCTTCTAAGGGTCCTGAGTTCAATTCCCAGCAACCACATGGTGGCTCACAACCATCTGTAATGAGATCTGGTGCCCTCTTCTGGCCTGCAGGCATACATGCAGACAGAATACTGAGAATACTGTATACATAATAAATAAGTAAATCTTTTTTTAAAAAGAAAAGAAAAGAAAACTGAGTCTTAGAACAACTTAAATATTTATCACTGTGAGAGATGAAGAGGGCAGAATAAAGGAGACACAGAATTGCCAACAAGCAGGGGGTGATGTTCCTGAGATTCAGTGAAACAAAAAAAGCTCTCAAGGTTGGTGGGATGCCTCAGTCAGATAGGCCTAACTATCTGAGTACAATCCCCAGGACCCACATGGTGGAACAAGAAAACCAACTCCCATAGGGTGTTATCTGACTTCCACATATGTGATATGTACACTCACAAACACACACACACATAAATACACACACTCAAATAAATATTTTTAAATGGCTAACAAAAGAAAAACACCCATATGAGTTAGTGGTCGGGTGGTTTGGTTTGGAGTGGAAACGTCTTGAGACTGTTAGGCTTTTTTACAGTTTTTGCACCATTTTGGTTCTGTTTGTGGTATTGAATATCAACACAGTTGGCAACACGGTGTTGGTTGGACTACAGTCTGCAAGGAGAACCTAACATTTCCACCTAACAGTAAGTAGAAGTGCCAAGATCATGAACGGGTAAGTTGTTGGGAATAAATATCTGAGCCCTGAGAACAGACATTAAACAAGGATCAGCTGAAGGGAGAGATAAAAGTGATAAAGTTCTTCTCACCATAAAACCTCAATGAAAAAATATCTTAATGACAAATTATAATTTAGGCGAGCCTTGTGCCCCATTGAAAACATTCTTACAGGCAGAGAACATGGCATGGTCCTTGTTTTAGAAGATCCTACTGAGAAGTGTAAAGGATGTTGGTCATTCACACTGTTAGTCCCACTTCTGAGAGACAGTGGAATCCTCAGACAGCCAGCACACCTGAGCTCTAAGCTACTGCTCCATGCAGAATTTGTAGCTGAATTTCTAAACTGATCTTTTTTAAAAAAATATTTATTTATTTATTATGTATACAATATTCTGTCTGCGTGTATGCCTGAAGGCCAGAAGAGGGCACCAGACCTCATTTCAGATGGTTGTGAGCCACCATGTGGTTGCTGGGAATTGAACTCAGGACCTTTGGAAGAGCAGGCAATGCTCTTAACCTCTGAGCCATTTCTCCAGCCCCCTCCTAAACTGATCTGAAAGAAGACTTTTATGGTCCAGCCAGGGTGAACTTTTCCTAGGTAACACTCTTAGCTCATTTTCCAAATATTCAAGTTCAGATGACTGTAAACACTGCTATCCAGTACTGGAAAGTGGATAATGAAATCTGGCTGCACTGGAGCCTACATGATTGCCCTTTCAATGAGCGTACCTAGTGAGCCTTCTTGAACCCTGATGCCACAGAAAGTTAGAATAAAAGAGAACACAAATATGTCCTGCCTGATCAATCAAGACGGGGCAGTGGTACCCTGGGAAGATTTCAGTGGCCTGAAGCGATGTGGTACCCATGCTGAGCGACTGTCTCACTTTAACCTGAAGCCAGTGTGTAAAGCAGACTACATCATGTCAAGAAGATGATGAATTGACACAAAAAGCGTGAGGAGTCCTCCCAACACACCAGAGATCTTCATCATGGCTACAAAACTCCACCCGAAAGCTCACAGGAAACAGGAAGTACTGTTGCTTTCTTTTAAGTGCTTATGAGCTTTTCTACCAAACATAACTAATGGGCTGAGTAAGATGAAGACGGAGGAGAACTGACCTGGAGGATCAGCAATGCCAAGAACCTGAAGCTATTGACGGGTTATGGTGAACTGGACAGGATGGAGGGAAATCTGACTGTAGAGGATTCAAGAGTAAAAGGAGTAAAACGGAGATTAGATTATAGCTAACTCCCTAAAGAAACTTTCTCTCTCAGGGGCTTGGGAGAAGGTATCCAAGAGGGCAGGAGGGCAGGAAAGCCATTTTGAGATGCAGAAAATTATAACACCGCGGAGAGCTTAAAGGAGTCTCATCGAGCAAACTGTGATGGAATGATCAGTGCATTCGACTTCAGTGAGCAGATGAATAGCCAGCAACTTCATGATCCCGCGCAGATGTCACCCAGTGCCTTAAAGCTGGCAGTTTTTACCTGAGAAAAGCACTGTTGTCGCTGTAAGCAGAGCGTATTCAGTATCTGTTACATTAAGTTCTCTCATTCTTCTGTAGAAGTAGGACAGTGAAGCAATGAATTCTTTAGTAATACCTAAAAAGATCAATATAAGTGTATTTTCATCAGAATGTAACAGACGCAAACACATTGTGATTATCTTTCTTTCTCGCAAGCAAATCTAAGAAAAATGAAGCAAGGGTGGGACTCAGGATGGCTGCCTCTGTGACGGCCAGCAAGAATGATTCCCTTTGCTGTGCTCTGGAAGGCCATGCCTGAACCTCAGTAGTGGGCTTATTAGGTGGGCAGTTGAGAAAGACCAGAACAATGGCAGGGGGTCACCATGTGGACCAAATAGGAGGCTGTGGGACTGAGAGCCTTTAGCCTGCAGAAGCCCCTCTCTGGGAGCTTCTGTATTATCCACAGTAAGGCTCACTCTTCTACCCATAAAAGTGGTTGATGCTGTGATGTTGGCTGTATATGACATCAGCAACCTAAGAAACTTTGAAAAGCACCCACAAGAACAATTCAGAAGCTTCCCACCTATATATGGAAAGAATTGCAGTGTTGTAGCCAAAAGAACATGGTTACAAACAGAATGTTCACTGGTGACCTGCCTAACATTAACAAATGTAGTGGCTGTGTCTACAAAGGTTTTCACCACTGAAACACTCTTGGCAGACAAACCAGCAACCGTGAGAAGAGCCCATGGCACTCTCCTTGTAATAAAATTAAAACAAGGGAGAAAAGGAAGCAAGGCCACCTTTGCATTGATACTTTGTATTGCATGATGTTACCAGTTAGAGTAGCAGAAGGACCGCCTTCCTTGAAAAGGTTTTCCAAAGAATAAACATTTTCATCACTGCCCTGATTATGTGCTTTCCGTGTACGAGCTGAGGGCTTTGATGGTCTCATAGTACCTGGCAAAAGAGAAAAATACAAACTCTAATTTCCCCCTAATCATTATATAGAGTGCAAATTCACTATCTTTTCAGAATCCAATATAACTATCATGTGAAAAACAATCCCCTAAAATAATATCTTTAGCATTTTTGTTACTGGAATGCAAAACCAGATTAATAGCTCATATTTTGCAGAAAGAGTGTAGAGAAGACCCTCCAAAGTGAGTTTTCCATGATACTATAAAGAATGTCTTTCTAAAATCCGCACACCCTCCAAGCATCACTCTAGTGCATCAGAGGCTGCAGAGACTCTAAAGCAAACACTATTCAAACAATCACCGACTAGGCTATCAGGAGTCTCCCATTAACAACCTTATGGTTTAGTGTATACAGGGAAGAACAACCAATAAATAAGTAAATTTAAGAAGGTTAGTACTGTAGCAAGTGATGTGGGAGTGTCATATATCAATCTGTTGATTTCATTGGTTAAGCAATAAAAAGAAACTACTTGGCCTCATAGCTTAAAACATAGGTGGGAGGAGTAAACAGAATAGAATGCTGGGAGGAAGAGGAAGTGAGCTCAGAGACTCAACAGCTCTCCTCTCAGGGGCAGACGCCTCAGAGACGCCATGCTCCCGGCTCCTGGGCGGAGGCGGGGATAGCTCTGCTCTCTAAGGCACACTCGATGAAGCTCCGACCCAGGATGGACGTAGACTAGAATCTCTCTGGTAAGCCACCTTGTGGGCTACAGCAGATTATTAGAGATGGGCTAGTCCAGGTACAAGAGTTAGCGTAGAAGAGGCTAGATAGAAATGGGCCAAGCAGTGATTAAAAGAATACAGTGTCCGTGTAATTATTTCAGGGCATGAGCTAGCCAAGTGGCTGGGGTGCTGGGGACGCAGCCCCGCCGCTCATATTACAACAAGCAAGTGCAGCTAGTGAAGGCAGCTGACATTGCATTGCTGGCAAAATGTTTTGTTTTTGTTTTTGTCATTTTGCTTCTTCCTTTATCCTCAACCAACATAAAATTATTGCATGCACACACTAGAACAATGATGGGTTTCCTGCTCTATTAAAAAGGTTGATTGAGGCCGGGCGGTGGTGGCGCACGCCTTTAATCCCAGCGCTTGGGAGGCAGAGGCAGGCGGATCTCTGTGAGTTCGAGACCAGCCTGGTCTACAGAGCTAGTTCCAGGACAGGCTCCAAAGCCACAGAGAAACCCTGTCTCGAAAAACCAAAGAAATAAAAAAAATTTAAAAAAAAGGTTGATTGATTTGAAAAAAACATATTTCTGCTGGGCAGTGGTGGCACACGCCTTTAATCCCAGCACTCGGGGGGCAGAGACAGGCGGATCTCTGTGAGTTCAAGGCCAGCCTGGTCTACAAGAGCTAGTTCCAGGACAGGAACCAAAAAAGCTACGGAGAAACCCTGTCTCGAAAAATCAAAATAAATAAATAAATAAATAAAAATAAATAAATAAAAATGTGTTTGTATATGTGAATACTTAATATTACATCATTTGTTGCTAAGTTTAACATGATTATGTGAAAGTTAGATGAAAATCTTTTCTTTTTTTTACTTCCGGAGGTTGATTCTTTCCTGCTGTAAAGCTGGGCTGCATGAAGGAACATCACTTCAGTGTTCGACCCCGTCTGCAATGCACTCTGATCCTCACTGGGTAAATTTTCAAACCCTTAAAAAACACAAAGCATGAAGAAACAAGATAACCCAAAGGTAATATTCATGAATTCAGTGTTTAAAAAATATTTCTTTACCTATCATCCCTAAGTGCTTCTTGGGAATAATCACAACACATAAATTCAAAGCTGAATAAAATTATTGATTCTACGTGGTAATATTTTAGACTTTCATCAGAACTAGGTGACACTTCTCTTCCAGCAATAACAAAGCAAATATAGCTGCTTTAGCCTTGAAGAATGTAATCTTACAGTGAGCTATTGTACCTGCAAATATAAAAAAACTGAGTTATATATAACTAGAGTTTAGTCAACTGTGACTTGTTCTAGTACTGTAGAGAATTTCTTTATTTCCTGATTCATCTGAAAAAAACTACATCATTATAATAAATTTTGCAAATATTTAGATTAACACCCACCTGATTAATTGAAGTAGATAAAATAAGCTTTCTTTCTTAAGATAGAAGTAGCATTACTGGGAAAATAAAGTTTTCTCCTGAAGCCAGGGCCTCCCCCACATTAGACGAGTGCCTCTGAGCTGTGTAATCAATCAGTCTCACCCTGGAGGTTTTGTTTTGCTGTGCTACCCCTTTCCCTTAAAAACAGAGAATTTGGGGCTGGAGAGATAGCTCAGTGGTTGTGAGCATTTGTTATTCTTGCAGAGGACCTGGGTTTGGTTTCCAGCACCCACATGGTGACTCACAACCGTCAGTAACTCCAGTTCCATGGGATCCCACATTCTCTTCTGACCTCCATGATATGGTGTGTACATGGTATGAATGCATACTTGCAGACAAAACATACATAACACCAAAAATAAAAATAAATCTTTAAAAAATAATGAAACAGAGTTTTACCTGGGAGTCCCTTGGTAAAATTTACCAGCATATGTATGTGCAGGGCTGCTGCCTCAGAGAGTCTCAGAAAACTTAGTTCAGGGTTGGAATACTCCTGCAGCTAATCCATAAAAAAGAAATCAAAATGATAAATAGTATTTTCTCTCAGATAATTACTGACATTTTAACCATTTTTGGTATCATTTCCTAATAAGAGTCATTACAAGTTATCTCTTGCCAGTGAAGGATACATACAAGCGTACTTGTTTCCCCTAGAGGGGCCGTGGATTGCTCGTGAGCAGTCACTATGGTAGTCATAAGATGATGTTCCTCTTGAGTTAGTGTCATGCTTTCCTGAACCTGTAAGGAAACAGAGGGCACCCATAAGGTGTGCCTAGCACACCCATTGCCAATAAAGAAACAGCAGACGGTATGGAAGAAAGGTCTTACCCCTTTTCCAGTTCTGGTGGTGGATGATACAAGCTTGCTGTCTGCTCCGTCATCTTCCACGTGGACGTCCGAGTAAAGGGCAATCTTCTGCTTGAAGTTCTTGCGAAGCCTCTTTGACTTACACTGGATCTCTGTGAGCAAACCTGTGAGGTTACAAAATTCACACAAAGTATTTTCATCTCAGAAGATAACACTGTAGGATTTGGTGAAAATGCTCTTAAATGAGTATACGGTCATAGACGTCTCCTGTGCATGTGTGCTTTAACTAAAATGCTCTTAAATGAGTTTACGGTCATAGACGTCTCCTGTGCATGTGTGCTTTAACTAGCTGTCTGGTATTACTTTCCCTTCATGTCTATATTGTCTCCTTGAAATACAGTCATACCAGACAAAAACTGAGAGCTAATTTTTCATTTCCAAATTACGTTTAGCTTTTTACACAAAAAATTTACACATTAATTGCATCTTGGAAATGAGATTGTCATTTTACAGAATAGTAGAATTACCTATCTATAACTTTTATTGCTGGCTTTACTAAGAAAAACTCTTAGGATTTTCAAAATAAGCTAAGTCAATTTTTCCTCCAAGCCAGACAAAGCATTTAGTTATTTTTCAAATGTGAATAATATTTATTTGAGGATTGTTTTGTTTGTTTGTTTTTAAAGATTTACTTTTAATTCTTTATATGAGTTTGTGTGTGGTTACGCACCCATGACTGCAGGTGCCCACAGATGCCAGAAGAGTCACATCCCCTTGAGCTGGAATTATTCTCGGTTGTGAGCCCCACAATGTGGGTGCTGGGACCTGAACTCAGGTCTTCTGAAAGAGCAGTGCAGGTTCTTAAATGCTGAGCTGTTTCTCCAGCCTGATGATTACTGCTTTTATAGAATGTTTAATCGTCCATTGGTGCCTTTACTGGACCAGCAACAGCTACCATAAGTCACTTGTCAAAATTATACAAGTATCAATATACCTGTCGTATTCATAAATATTTAAAACACACCTATTAAATAAAAATAAATGAGGAACTGAAATATACCACCAAACAAAAACCTTAAAATCCTTCTATAGTATTATTTGTCAGAGAACAAGAATACCCAAAAATAGAAAACCATTTTAAACCTATCAGGTATTGGACATGGTAGTACACACCGGTAACCCAGCTACTCAAGAGACCATAACAAGAGGATCACACACTGAATCCAGCCTTGGGAAACTTGGACAGAACCTGTCTTCAATTTTTTTTAAAGTAGAAAAGGAGTCTATGGGTGTAGCTTAGTGGTAGATTGTAAAATATGTGGGAAACCTGAGCTCAACCTTCAATGCCGCAAGAAGGCAAACTAAGGAGGAAGAAGAGTAAAAGGAGAAGGAAGGAAAAAGGAGGAGAAGAAGGATGAGGGGGAAGAGAGGAGAAAAGAAGGAGAAAAAAGAGGAAGACGAGAAGGGGAGGAAGTGGAGAAGAGGAAGGGATGCTCAAAGTACTAAGCACACAACAGTATTAGGCCAACTGGGTAAACGTGGTGTGAAGAGCTACAGCAATGGCGGCAGGATATGGATGGCAAGAATAATGTGAATAAGGCTTATGTTCACCAATTCAATGATCATGCCCATCGATTCTTTTGCTTCATCTTGCCACGATTTGATGTGGGATTCCCCTCTGTATGCTATGAATATGTTTTATTACCATTGATAAAGAAAGAAGCTTCTTTGGCCTATGACAGGGCAGAATAAAGCCAGGCTGGAAATCCAAACAGAGATATATATAGAGAGAGTAGGTGGAATCAAAGAGACGCCATTTGCTACCGAAGGAGAAAGATGCCATGTAGTCAACCCAAGAGGCAAGAGGTAACAAGCCACGAGCCTCGTGGTAAAATATAAAACAATAAAAGTGGGTTAATTTAAGATGTAAGAACTAGCTAGAAATATGCCTGAGCCATCAGCCAAATAATGTTGTAAGTAATCTAGTTTTTGTGTGATTATTCGCGTCTGCGCGGCCAGGAAACAAAGCACAGCCTCTGCTTACAAGAATTCCTTGAAGTTACAGCAAAGGATGTTTCGTTTGCTTATAGAGTCCCTCAGAAGACTCAAGTTCCTCTCACAAGCATTTTCTGACACAGGTTAAAAGGCAACTTTTGGTCCAGTTACAGTGGCAGACATTATTAATCCTAGCACTTGGAGGGCAGAGGCAGGGGGATCTCGATGAGTTTGAGGCCAGCCTGGCATACTTCTCAAGCTCCAGGCCAGCTACATAATGAGATCCTGTCTATAAAATAAATTAATAAATAAAAGACAATTTTTCCAGGTTTCTTCGGACTGAATTGTGTCTCCCAAACCTCATATGTTAACGTGCTAATCTCTAAGGGTATTTGGAGACAGGTCCCGATAGCCATATGTTAACTAACAATGGGCTGTATATACCTGAATATCAGGAAGGCTTTTGAGAACTACTACCTTTAAATTTTGCACTTTTTCCACTCAGTATATAATTTTAGGTTAAGTAACATAAAAATACAAAATCATTTAAATTATTATGTACATTATTTTATTTTATTTGGTGTGTTGCTTGCACACCTAGTTCCTGCAGAGGTCAGAAGAGGATGCTGGATCCTCTGTAACTGGGGCTGTGAATAATTGCCATGCAGACTAGGAACTGGGCCGGAGACTAAGTGCCATTAACTGCTGAACTAACTCTCCAGCCCCAAAAGAACTTCTAATTAAAATGAATCTTTGACTGATTCCAAAACTAGAGCAAAATAGTACACAGAAAAGTTTGTGGAAATCACTGCTTAAATTTAAAATGCCGTCTATACTGAGCAATCAATGTACACATGTGTGTGGTGTGCATGTGTCCATATGTAAACAAACATGACAATATTCAAACTAACTCTTAGAGAATGCTTTACTCTCAATAAGCCTGGAATTTTTTATTTTATTTTTATTTTTTGGTTTTTCGAGATGGAGTTTCTCTGTATAACAGCCCTGGTTATCCTACAATTCCCTCTGTAGACCAGGCTGGCCTCAAACTCACAGAGATCCACCTGCCTCTGCCTCCCGAGTGCTGGGATTAAAAACATGAGCCATAACCACCTGGCTATTTTATTATTTTTAAATTCAGTGTCATTGTACAGTGGAGAGTGTGAAAGCAGCCCCCCACCAATACAAATTATGCAGCTGAGCTTCCCACATTTGAGGAAATCCTAGGGGTCAGCACACCCCGGTGCAATGGGTGAGCCCTGCCCCGGGAAACCACCTGCGTGATCATGGTGACTTCTTTGCCAGGTAATTAAAGCTGGAAAAAAGTTGAATCCCCCTCAGAAAAACAAAATCAAGCCACAAACACAGTAGCACTTACATTCTGCCAACATCCCCACTGCCTTGCACTTTTTCAGTCTGCACTCTTGGCATTTTCTACGCATGTACATATCCATTTCACAGTGGCCGCCATTCTTGCAACTGTAGACTGCATTTTTGGTGATGCTACGACGGAAAAAACCTAAGGACAAAGGTTTTCAAAGTTTAATATTGATATTTTTAGCTACTGCTCATTTTTTATTAACATTTTACCTTCATAATAAAGTAATCAAGTTAACTAGATTATTTCAATAAAATAAAATGTGTATTTCTTAAATATACATTTATCTGGAATGTTACCTAATTCTGTCCAATCAGTGTACTCAGTCCTTCATGAGGTTGTCCCTTACGCTATAACATCTGGAGATTATCACATTAAGATGACTCTATTCTACTATAGGTAAATTACCTGTAAGAATTTTTAAACTTTTACAGAATATCAAGATCCCACAAAGCATCACTCAAGGTTCCTTTGATAGAATATGTGAACATCTAAAACAAAAATGTCAGAAAAGCCTCTCTTTCCTAAGACCCCCACATTTTGATTTCAGTCCACAAAGGCAGTAGCGCCCCTCCAGACTGTCCCGCCCCCTTGTGGAGCACTTCCAGCACTTCCGCTTCTGAGGAGAAAGACCTTCTCTTCCCTCTCCAGCTTCACACCTTATCCTAAGGGCAATCCCTGCCATTTTCTGCTCCCTCCAGCGAGGTTGCCAGCTTAGTCAATGCCCCTTCTAAAGTTCTTCTACATATTCACTGTCGGTAGACATTTGAGAGAGTTGTTGCATGATTTCAATTCAGCAAAATAAAAGCTCAGCTTCGGTTTTCAAAACTGTGCCTCGTTCCGCTCAGTTTCAACGGTGAGATGCTAAATTCAAAAGCAGCCTTGCACTGCCCAGCTACTCAGGATGCTGTTACTTCATTTCCTGTAGTCTCCATTTGGCAATTCTTTGCAAATGTTGAGAAGTCTTAGAGGTAAAAGTTTACCCTGAACATACATGTTTGTTTATGTTACATTGCCCTAACTGTTTTCTGTTGTTTGGATTGGTTAGTTTCTGAGGGTGCAAGGACCAAGTAAAAAATGAGGTGCTCAGTGCCCTGGCTTCTGCCTGCATTCCCATCCCCATACTTATTGGTTAAGGAAGGGCTGGACTGCTTATAACCATTAGAATTGAAGACTCTCATTCTTCACAAACACTGCCTTTTGCATCCAGACTTTTAATTTCTTCTCTTTCTTTACAAAGAAAAAAAAAATCTTTTGACTTAGAATCAGAGAAGTCATTTATTTCAGATTTTCTCCAAGAGTGTAAATTATTTCAACCACATAAAAGGATGTCACGATTAACATTCTGATCTTTTTTTTTTTCCCGAGACAGGGTTTCTCTGTGGTTTTGGAGCCTATCCTGGAACTAGCTCTTGTAGACCAGGCTGGTCTTGAACTCACAGAGATCCACCTGCCTCTGCCTCCCGAGTGCTGGGATTAAAGGCGTGCGCCACCACTGCCCGGCTAACATTCTGATCTTAATAAAAGGTCATGTATTGTTCCAGCATCAAATTCTTCCAGGAAAAAGGAAAGCCTTCGCTTGTATGTATTAAGTTTGATACTGAAATGTGAAACTCCTCATCAAAAATGAAGAGGCAGGGAAGGCCCTTAGTATCAGCACTTGGGAGACAAAGGCAGGTGGATGTCTGCAAATTCAAGGAGAGCCTGGTCTTTACAATGAGTTCCAGGGCAGCCAGGACTGCATAGAAAGACCTGGTCTCAAAAAGGGAGAAGAAGAAGAAGAGGAAGAGGAAGAGGAAGAGAAAGAGGAAGAGGAAGAGGAAGAGGGGAAGGAAAGAAAGCAACCCTAGGATCTGGCATGGTGGTTCATGTCAGCACCTTTAATTCCAGCACTTAGAAGGCAGAAGCAAGCAGATCTCTTAGGGTTCAAGGCCAACCTGGTCTACACAGTGAGTTCTAGGCCAACCAGGACTACACACTGAGACCCTGTTTAAAAAAAGAAAGAAAGCAGGGCGATGGTGGCGCACGCCTTTAATCCCAGCACTCGGGAGGCAGAGGCAGGCGGATCTCTGTGAGTTCGAGACCAGCCTGGTCTACAGAGCTAGTTCCAGGACAGGCTCCAAAGCCACAGAGAAACCCTGTCTCGAAAAACCAAAAAAAAAAAAAAAAAGAAAGAAAGAAAAGAAAAGAAAGAATAAAGGAAGGAAGGACAGAAGGAAGGAAAGAGAGAAACTAACCCTAAACTTAACATTTTATTCTCCTGCCTTTGATACAAATTGATCCCTTTAAACTTGCTTCTGCCTGGTTTTGTTTCTCATGGCTTACACTTGATCTTAGCCCAAAGGCCGAGAAGCCATGATTGCTCAAGTTTTTTTTTTTTTGTTTTTTTGTTTTTTTTTTTTTTTTTTGGTTTTTCGAGACAGGGTTTCTCTGTGGTTTTGGAGCCTATCCTGGAACTAGCTCTTGTAGACCAGGCTGGTCTTGAACTCACAGAGATCCACCTGCCTCTGCCTCCCAAGTGCTGGGATTAAAGGCGTGCGCCACCATCGCCCGGCTCAAGTTTTCTGAAGTGTTTTCTACATGTGTGGGTGTTCTGCCTGGGTGTGCACACCACAAGTGTGCAGCGCTGTCTGTTTTGCTGTGACTTAGCCCTTACCTTTGCAGCCTTCACAAGTAAGTGCGTTGTAGTGGTATCCAGATGCCTTATCACCGCAGACCACGCAGAGCTCATCCTGCCCCTTCCAGCGGAAAGAACAAGTTGGTCTGGACCTTTGTATCCCAGGGAATCCATCCTTCTCATTGTGAACAACCATGTAAGTAGACTGACTCGATTCACGAGCATCAAGTCCACTCCAACCGCCACCACCGTAGTGTGGATCCAAGCCATATGTGTTGAAATGGCTTTGTAACGATGGGGACTGTAGAGCTGGAGGGAACTGAGTGGTAGAATACGGACAATAGGGTGGGTCTTGGAAATCGGTGTCACACAGCTGGTAGTGGATTTGTTCTGGCAAAATATCTAGTTTTATTAACACAAAAAAGAATAAATAAATAAATATCAAATGTTCATAATTGTTTTCAAACTTCAAAATGTTTTATGTTCAACAGAATGTTAGTTCAACACTGCAAATTAGGGCTTCCTGTCTAACATAATAGGAGCACAGTATATAGAACTACAATACAGAATAGATGCTATCACCCCAGAAGAGTACAGAGGTGGATTAGGAGCCAGAAGAAAAGGCATTAGTTGCTAGTGGTGGATACACTAATCTAGTCTCTCTCCTTAGGGAAAAGGAAATATATCCCAGATTTTAAATTAATTTTTCCCCTACCTTTTGCATTTCCTTTGTTATGATTACTGTCTCAACACATAAGTGGGAAATCTGTCCCTCTTGGAAACAAGTCTTCTAGGAAGCAAAGCCCTAAGCAGAGAAGGCTACAGACACAGTAAGAACACATTCAGCATCCCACACACAGGCCCAGAGGCAGGCTGACCACAGCCATGCCCCATAAGTCCTATGTTAACTAGGCCATTGCCTGGGCTCCTTATCTAGAAATGTCCTTGGTACTTTGCAAACATCTGCCCATCCAAGTCATACAGAGAGATGCCTCTTGGTATAATTCTCTTCTCACCTTCCCAGGCACCTGCACTCTTGTTACACAGAAGACCCACTCAGTCACACAGAGACATACACATAAAATAGAGAATAAGTAACTAATCTTTACAATTTTTTCCAGGAACCTTTAGTTCAGGTTCAATTTAACATAAAAGTTCACCTCTATTTGTCCTTAAAACTAACTTCAATTCTTGCAAGTTAATTTTTAATTGAGTGCATTTTTTAGATTTGTTTATTTTGTGTGTGAGAGAATTTTGCATTAATATATGTCTGTGCACTTCTGGTGTGCCCGGTGCTTGAAGAGGCCAGGGAAGGGGACTGAACCCTCTGGAACTGGGACATAAGTTGTGAGACAGCTTATGGGAGCTGGGAATCAGAGTCTGGTCTGAGTGTTTAGCTTAGCTTAACTGCTGAGATATCTCTCCAGACACAGACACACATACACACACACACACACAATGTTTTAACAGATCTACTACATTTCTTATTACATACCGAAATGCTGTGCGGGTTCAGCAAAACAGTACCCATCAGACACAGTGACATAGGTATTTGCCATTCTCTGATACAGTTTCCACTGCTTTGTTGACTTCAGCAATGCTAGACACTTTCAGAATAAAACCTGAGGTGGGGGAGAATTGTAACAGATTACTTATGATTTTATTTTTACAATATAAAGCTGGGCATGGTAGCACATGCCTGTAATTTCAACACTCTAGAGACTGAGGCAGGACAATCTTCATCGTAAACAAACAGGACTACATCGTAAGTTCAAGACCAGCCTGAGCAATATATCAAGACTGTCCCAAGAAAACAACCAAAAGTTGCAATATTTTCTTTTGTAAATAAAAATTTTAAACTGGTTAGATTGCTCAGGGGGTAGAGAAGCTTGCAACAGAAGTGGCAAGTTCAATTCCTAGAACTCATGTAAAGGTGGGAGAGGAGCACCAACTGCACAAAGTTATCTTCAGCCCTCCACCTGTGCTCAATGACACATGCATTGCCCACATATGTCATGTGCGTGTGTGGGTTCACACACACGCACACACACACACACACACACAGACACACAATGTTTTAGAAAAGAAAAACAGTAAAATTTGCAGAATTTATACATGAGACTTATACTTCCATTTTAATCAAGCAATTTCTCATATTTTCAAACACCAAATTATTTAATTTTGCGAATTTCTTGTTGCTTAGCCTTTAAATGACTTAATAAATTTGGCAATAATCATTAGAAGCATACCAAATTTGAAGTTACAACTCAAACACTGTTCCAGTGCTTACTTATGGATGTTGTGTTATACCTCTCTGAACCTTGGCTTCATCAGTTATTGTACCAACACTCTTCCAGCAAAGGTATTGGAAGGCACAGATTAGTGCATGTGAAACTCAACACAGCTCTTAACACGAATTCATTCCCTCAAAACTACTGTTGTTCTAGGAGACTGAAGGGATGGCTAAGCAGTTAAGAGCACTTGCTACTTTCTCATAGAGCAGAGTTTGGTTTCAGTCTCAAAACTACCTGCAACACCAGCCTCAGGCAGTCTAACATCTTTCCCTGGCCTCCACAGGCATGAATGTGCGCACACACACACACACAGAGAGAGAGAGAGAGAGAGAGAGAGAGAGAGACAGAGACAGAGACAGAGACAGAGATAGACAGAGAGAGACAGAGAGAGAGAGAGACAGAGAGAGAGAGACAGAGAGAGAGAGAG
>NC_022022.1:10702975-10703908 GCF_000317375.1 Microtus ochrogaster
CAACCATCTGAGGTCTGGTGCCCTCTTCTGGCCTGCAGACGTACACACAGACATAATATTGTATGCATAATAAATAAATAAATATTTAAAAAAAATATTCTGTTGGGTAGCAGTGGCACGTGCCTGTAATCCCAGCACTCAGGAGGCAGAGGCTGATGATTCTCTGAGCTCAAGGTCAGCCTGGTATATAGAGCAAGTTCAAGGACAGCCAGGGCTGCACAGAGAAACTCAGTCTCAAAAAACAAAACCAAAAAAAAATTTATTCTAATGGTTTCCAGATCTCCAGGTTCTAAATTAAGGTCAGAGTCAAAACCAGACCACTTCACGAACACAGAGGAAGCTAAAGAGTAGGAAATGGCAGCTTTCACATCCTGTCCTAATCCTCTAAGTCCTTAAAAAATCCTCATTCTCCAGCACGCTGATAAGGCAAAAACAAAGCCTTAATTTCTGCGCTGCTGGAATAATGACAACAGCTCCTCAGATTTACTTTTAATAGGAAGACACAAAAAGTGAAAATTGCAAGGAAAAAATGATCAAAATCTAAGACTACGCCTTACAGATAATTTGTTAGTTTTTGGTATTTCCTGGGAAGAAACTCCGGAAACAGTGTCTTTAAATAGCCCTAAACAGGAAACCACAGTTTTGAAGCTGGGAGCTATTTAGAGGGGAGTAGGTCACCCTAGAGGCTGTCCTATTTTGCAGTTTTGTCCCCTGCTTACAAGATAAGGAGCTGGCGCTGTGGCACATTCCTCAGGAGGCTGAGGCAGGAGGTGAGTTCGAGGCTAGCCTGGGTTACACAGAGACGCTTGAATCAAAGAAAAGGAAAACCCAACACACACACAGAAGAAGAAGAAGAAGAAGAAGAAGAAGAAGAAGAAGAAGAAGAAGAAGAAGAAGAAGAAGAAGAAGAAGAAGAAGAAGAAGAAGAAGAAG
>NC_022022.1:10704803-10728329 GCF_000317375.1 Microtus ochrogaster
GAGGGAGGGAGGGAGGGAGGGAGGGAGGGAGGAAGGGAGGAAGGGAAAAAGAATTGTGATTGAATGTAGTGGCAATACTTCTGTAAGCCCAGCCCTTGGAGAGTGGAGGAAGGAAGATGAGAAGTTCAAAGCCAGGCTCAGCTACACACTGAGTTTGAAGCCAGGCATAGTGACATTGTGAGTTCAAGGCCAGTCTAGGTCTGATTTGTGTAGTAATTTTAGCAATACCATCTATTTCTTTCTAAACTTCTCTTTTTGAGTCTCAATCAGATATTGGAACAATACAGATGAACGTGGAACATTGAAGTTGTTATTCACCTGACTTTAAAATTGATTGTATTGCTGGGTGATGGTGGCGCACGCTTTTAATCCCAGCACTCAGGAGGCAGAGACAGGTGGATCTCTGTGAGTTCGAGGCTAGCCTGGTCTACAAGAGCTAGTTCCAGGACAGGCTGCAAAGTTACAGAGAAACCCTGTCTCAAAAAAAAAAAAACAATAAAAATAAAATAAAATTGTGATTGTGTTTATCACTAAGCCTCATAGAGCACAGCATTAAATAACTAAAATAGACTGAAAATTAAAAATCATTTCACATTGCTTACATAAGACTTTTCTGTTTAATGGTTCACCTGACAAGTCATACTGAACAAAAGACAATCTGACCACACAAAAGTACCTTGTAATAATGCCATTGTCAGGGTTCATGTTATAAAAACCAACATTCTAAAATCACATTCTTCTTACCCTGGTAAGAAAAAAAAAGCCTTGGGGGGCTGGAGAGATGGCTCAGTGGTTAAGAGCATTGCCTGCTCTTCCAAAGGTTCTGAGTTCAATTCCCAGCAACCACATGGTGGCTCACAACCATCTGGAATGAGGTCTGGTGCCCTCTTCTGGCCTGCAGACATACACACAGACAGAATATTGTATACATAATAAATAAATAAATATTTTTTAAAAAGCCTTAAAATAGTGGCTACATCAGATCTGTTACCATCAGATCTGGACCAGTTGTAATCCAGGAAGCATGGGAGAGGTAAAAATCAATTACCCTCTTGAAGAGAGAGGTCTTTCAAAATATGAAATCCATATCTGTGTTGTGTGCTCACAGTAATACTCGCATCACCTCGACCTTAGATTTTTCACAAAATTTCAGGCTCTTAGTATTTAATTTCACGACAATGTTTTTATTTGCAAGTTTTTATGATAAAGTTCTTAAAATATTTGATAAGAGTATCGTATATAGATATGTAGCAAAAATAAAACTTTCAAAAATAAATTATCGATAAATGAGTTTTAAACCTTCAGTAGGATTACAAGATGGCGCGCGCCATCAAGCGTGACGACCTGACGACTGACACCTCGTGATGGAAAGAGAGCGTCAGCTCCCACAGTCGTCTTCCGCCCCGCGCACACGCTCCACTGTCTGTGCATCCGCACAAGTGCACACATTCACAAACGACACAAGTAAATAAATACAACAGAATACAACTTTTAAAACATTCAAGTAGATTAATAGTAAACTGAAGGCATGAGAAAGTTTCTGCCTGTCCAGGGAGAAAGGCCTCCGCGGATCTGGAAGGATTGTGTCTAGTTATCTTTCATAATAAATATTTATTTAAAACAAATAGCTTAGCTAGAAGAGGACCTTTTATCAAGATAATCAACTTGGCATGGATAAAAAAAATCTGCTATCCCTTTAATAAATATAATTTTACTAAAAGTATATTTTTCACAAGTTGTCTCTGGTATTCTGCTAAAAAAAAAAAAAGACCCTTCATTCTATAAAGCTTCTGCATTTCCTCCTCAATCAAAAATTGGTGTCCAAAATTTTCATCTATCTAGAGTTCTAGCAGGGAGAAAAACCACTGATTCTTGGTAACTAGATGTGCATAGTGGGAATTTCATGATTTTTAGATTTACTCTTGCAGTGTGCACCATTTGAATTATGAATAAAAATATGGTATAAATTAAAATAGGTGAGAAGTAGATTGCTCTAGAAGAAAAAATATTTTCATTTTTACAGTACTTCTAAAATAATAGTGCATCATTGCAAAAATGTTCTGCATGGCAGAGTTGTCCTTTTTTGCATGGTGACGCATCTTCGAGCCAAAGTTCTCCAGTCAGAATTAACCCTGGTCAGAGAAAATGAGAAGAATGTCTCTGAACAACAGAAAGAAAGGTTTATGGACTCCTTTATGAGAATAGCTTTAGAATAAGAAGGCACTTCTACATTGTGTGTGTTAACCTGTAGCTTTGATAGTAATTTATTGACATATAGTTAACCCATAAAATTCAGCCATAACTATAGAATTCAGAATATTCATATTCGATGCAGCTGCCATCACCATGTAAGTCCAGAGCACCTTAATGCCTTCCCAGCCCCCAAATCCATGAGATGTCGTCACCTCTCTTCCTCTTCCCCGAACACCCGCCATCACCTGTCTCCTTTCCTTAGCAACAGATTCATCTAGTCTAAATAGTTCATGCAAAAAGAGCCACACAATTGTGCATATAGTTTTTGTAAAAAGCTGTTTTATTCATATTATCTCAAATATTTAATAGATTAATAATGATAGCAGAAAAGAAAACATGCTAATATTTAAAAAATCAGTGATATTATGAAATTAATACATCTATATTTCAGAAATAAAGAAGCATAATTTGACCTATTTTCCTCATCTAATCTTTGTATTTATATCATCATAACAGTTTCAGCAGAGATGTCTTCAACAGAATATACTTCATGTTGTTCTGAACCTACTTATGGTCTAGCCTTTCAAGACTGTAAACACTATCAGTGAGTTCGTCATTTAAAGACAGGTTTCACTTAGCAAGTGGAACAGGGGGCATCATTCCTGGACAACTCACATTCTTAGATCAGCTGTCAACTAAGTCCAGTCACAGCCCAAAATTGATTTGAGCTTCTCTAGGCAAGAAGGAAATTACTGTGTAATCCACTGCACTCCCCAAAATATTCTGTGTTTAAGGAAAATGACTTTTAGGGCTTAACTCTTATGGTAACAGCCAGATTATTCAATTTTGGAAAAAAGAAATTTGTGGTGGTAGAGGCTAAAGATCTCAAAAATGGCCTTTCTGTTAACATTCTACAGTTTGGCAAACAGATAAACTGACCACAAAATTGGCATTCATATTTAATTCAGACAGCAAAAGATTTTTTTAAAAAGCGTCTTATTTTAGAGAAAAAAACATATACTCACAATTCGATGATGTTACTACGGACTGTCTTTTTCCTCACAGAATGCGTACATAGGTTTAGCAACTGCGCTGACCTCCCAGCTGAGCAGAGCAGGCACTTTCCCTACTTATCTGGACGGGGACACTGCAATCCACTTAGGCTCCAGACACTCTGCAGAGCAACCGCAGCTCTATCTCACAGACAAACTTCCCACACAATCCTCTCTTGGGTCAAAACAGGGGCAATTCCAGGCTGACATAAATCAAAATATAACTGGACCATCAGGGACCAAGGCCTTTGAGACCTGCAGGTCTCGCTCATCGGAGCTCCTTACTGTTTACTTAAGAAATGCTATCTTTTCTTGGCCGAATTTGATATTCGTCCACTTCAGGTATAAAGCACTGGGGCTTTACAAACCAAGGAACACATGCAGAAATGGAGTGGCGTGCAGGAAGAGGTGGGGTCCACACTGATTGAAAATCCATTAACACAGGTACTGGGAAAGTTCAGCTTTCTTGTCTTGTGTCTTCTTCTCCCCAAACCAATTAAAAGTATGAATAATGATTTATAAACCAGTGCGATGTTCAATGTATATATTACCCTCTGTGCTTCTCTTCTCTTCCATTAGAAAAAGTGTAAGGAAAATAGAGAGCAGTGCTCGCTTGGGTTCTCACGGCTAATTAGCAACAGAGAGATGAGAGTCCACAAAAATCCAAGCCAGATATGTAAAAAACTTCACTACATAAACAAAGTGTGCTGGACACTGGGCTCATGAGCTCACCCCTCAAGGCGAGGTTAAAGGCAGTTCCGCTGTTAACCTCTGACCTCAGGGCTTACCTGCTGTGTCTGACTCCCTGCTTCGTTCTCACTCCAGGTTCTGACTGTTCCCCCCCACACACAGTTCTTCTAGTGCCTGTTTCCACAGGGGAGACTTCATGATTTGAGCCCCCACGTGTGCTGCTTTTGTCTTGGTTTTGTCTCATGCAGCCCAGGCTGGCCACGGACTCGAACTCGCAACAGAACAGAGGATGACCTTGAATCTCTGACCCTCCTGTCTCCATCTCCCACACTCTGGAATTACCATCATTCAACACCATTCCCTGCTGTACCCACTTCTTTTTTTAAAAAAAAAAAAATATTGGGGCTGGAGAGATGGCTCAGTGGTTAAGAGCATTGCCTGCTCTTCCAAAGGACCCGAGTTCGATTCCCAGCAATCACATGGTGGCTCACAACCATCTGTAATGAGGTCTGGCGCCCTCTTCTGGCCTGCAGGCATACACACTGACAGAAAATTGTATACATAATAAATAAATAAATATTTAAAAAAATATTTTTGGTGATTATTTGGGAATTTTACATAATGTACCCCATTACCCTTACTCCCCAGTCGCCCCTAAAAAACAAAAGATTTTTAAAAGTTCAATTTGTGCTGTCCATAGGGTCGCTGAAGCACTGTCAGACTCCTGGTGGCTTCATCCCACCCCTCCCACCCCCACATCCCCACATCCCCACATCCCCACCCCCGCCAGTAGCCACCTATGGTGGGAAACCACACTTCAGCATCCTTATCACAATTTTTAAGAATTCTCTTTGATGGCTTCCTATCTAGGGCGTTACTTTTGGGGGAAGGGGTTGTCACAAAAGCCTTCTATGTCTCTCTCATTTGATTCATTTGTGTTGATTGTAGAGTATTCCAGAAGGAGGGTCAAACTGCTTACCAGAGTTAACACTCTTCTCTGGCCCCGCTAACCACAGCACACATGGCCACTCAGTGCTGAAGATAGGCAAGTGCTGGGTTCCCACCTGCCTGTGTCCCCAAGTCATCAGCCAGGTGGGAGCTGATGGTGAACCTCTGTGAGGCCGATGTATTGAAATCGCTGATTAACAGAGGTGGGAAATCAGTGTGACCCACACAGGCAGGTGGAACAGGTGTAGAATGATCTGCCCCAGATTTGGGGTGTAGTCAAAAGATCTAGATAACTAGGTTTCTGCCTTGTCTGTCTGGTTTCTTCATACTCACAACCTCAAGGGCATCATGGACCCTGCGGAAACAAAATGAAACAAAGAGGAGGGAAAATGCTGGACTTCTTTTCCTGGGGAGATAAAATATACATATAAATAAAATGTCTTGTCAGAGACCAACTTCGACAAGAATACCACTTACCGGGATAGGGGCTTGGGGATTGGAATAAGAAGACATGAGTGAAAATAATAAAACAGAATACTGAAGTCTGTTTAATTTTCCATACACTTTTATACCCCAATCAAAAAAGGGAAGAAGACAAAAGACAGCCTTAACAGGATACAAAGGGCAATTAGAACAGTTATTTGCTTCAGTACTTGAGACATCATGTCATTAAACTGTGAGAAAAGCATTCTGTTGTTTAGGCGGTAAACCCACCCTAGACCAAGTATCCTAAAGGCAGCCATTTCCCTAGGTCAAACTGCCTATTTCAAAAGATGTAAGACAGAATTTTCTGACCTTTGGTCAGGGTGGAGTGGATCTACCTGCGTGGGCCGTCTTAATGTCAAAAACACAAAGCAACCACACCCTACCTAGGTCAGGGTGTGTAGCCACTCCAGTCAACAACTTTGAACAAGCTGAAACTCTCTGACCTTTAAACAAGGTAGAAACAGGTTCAATTTTTGGACTTCCACAGTGCCTCAATGGACAAAGCTTTTAAAAACTAGCAACCTAACATTGAAAAAAATAACGAACTTATAGTCCTTGGTTTGCTTTTAAAACAATGTCTAATTTCATAAATATTTATTTATATTTATTCGTTCCCATTTTGTTTGTTGTTTGTTTTAGACAAAGTCTAGGCTGTCCTTGAACTCATGATCTTTCTGTGTCAGCCTCACTGGTGCTAGGATTATATGTGAGCCTCACCACATTCAACAGGAACACTTCTTTGTTAAGCAAAATTATTTTTTTAAAAAGAACTTTAATTATTAATACAAAAACATAAGTATTAACTTCCAAATTATTTTATTTTAATTCTCAATTTCAATCTCTACTCAGAAGAATTGTTTGTTTTTGTATGAAAGTAATACAAAGTAATTGTAATGGTCTGTCCTGTCTCTTTAAGAGACAAGCCCCACCTATCCACTCCCCATCTGCCTGCTGAGGCAGGCAGATTTTCCTTCCTGCTTACAGCCCAAGTCTTTTCCTTTTCTTGAAGAGGTAACTGCTGCCATGACTCCGTTCCTCCACCGCCTCCTCCCTCCCTCTCTCCCTCTCTCTTCTCTTTCCCCTTCTCCCTTTCCCTTCCCTTCCCTTCCATAACCCACTAAATAAATACCCACTTACTCTGCATGGTGTGCCTATCCATCAGTCTCTTACCTGCCAAAGCTACCACTCCTCATGCCGAGGTCTCTCACCCACCATGTGCCTCTATACCTGAGATCCACTGCCCCTCGTGGCCCATGGCCCACTTTGGGGGCTCCCTGTCTGGTCCAGCTGCCTTCGCTGACCACTGCTGCCACTTGGGGACCTGCAGCATTTTATTTAAATCGTTACAACAATGAGACATGCCTGGTATCTCCTACTACTCAGAAGGTGAAGATGGTAGAAGTGCAAATTCAAAGACAGTCTTTAAACACATACATACATACATGGCTGGTGAGATGGTTCAGTTAGTAAAGGTGCTTACTACCAAACCTGATGACCTAAGTTTTATCTCTGAGACTTACATGACAGAGGGAGAATGTTGACTCCCACAAGAAGCCCTTTATATACATGATGAACTTCATATACAGTCATACTTGAATGAATTCCTATTCGTATGCATGCATGCATACACACAGAAATAAGAATATGTAAATGAAGCAGGGCAGTGGTGGTGCATGCCTTTTAACCCAGCCCTCAGGAGGCAGAAATAATCGGATCTCCCGTGAGTCTGAGGCCAGCTGCCAGCCTGGTCTACAGAGCAAGTTCCAGGACAGGCTCCAAATCTACAGAAAAACCCTGTCTCGGAAAACAAAAGCAAAAACCAAACAAAGCAATATATATGGAAAGGATCTGGATGTAACAGCTGAAGACATGGTTGGCACACAGCACCTGCGCCTGCTTCTCTGCAATTTCCTGTGACTTAAAATTTGCTCCTGACTCAGTCCCTACACAGCAAGAAGGTATAGACCTAGTACCTCATGCTCTCTTATCGTATGTAACAAAGCTTGAGGTGAGCCCAAGCAGAGCCACGTCTGCAGATGTAAGTGGGACCCCAGGGCTCCTCTTCCCTCAGGTTTCCTGCAGGGGTGGGGTGAGTATAGCACCGGAGCTAAGGCTCTAAGAGCGATCAGAGCCTGACTGGAAGTGAGCGGCTGAAGACTGGGCACCGGGACTGTTGGGAAATAAGTCCAAGGGAGCTCTTTTCTCTTTATTTTTTTCCAGAGACAGGGTTTCTCTGTAGCTTTGGAGCCTGTCCTGGAACTAGCTCTTGTAGACCAGACTGGCCTCGAACTCGCAGAGATCTGCCTGCCTCTGCCTCCCGAGTGCTGGGATTAAAGGTGTGTACCACCACCGCCCTGCAGGAGCTCTTAATATCTAGTCCTCCTTGGAAAGCTTGAGTAATCATGCAGAGTAAAGTTATATTACCAGAGACTGGCTAAAATGGCAGGTTGGAGACACTGGGCACCAAAGCTGAAGAGTCTCGAACAACACACAGCTGTATGATGTGAGTGGTAAGGGAAGCCTCGGGAGTGTGACAATCAAATGGGGATAGTTAGGGGCCAGGTGAAAAACAGGAACGCTGGGCTTTAAATTTGCATAAGGAACAACAAGCTTCGAGGGGAAACAGGAGAGAAAAGGGTCCCTGCCACCATGCAAAAGGAAAGCCTTATGCAGCGTGCCAGCCCGTGCACACTGCAGGATGGCGTTTGAGTCTGTAATCCCAGCATGTAGGAGATTGAGACAAGAGGATGGCAAGTTGCGGTCTGGCTTAAGACAAAAGATCGTGTCTCGAAAAACAACAAAACCAAGAAGACATTAGTGATCTGTGCAGGAGACAGATGAGGACCCACACACACACACACACACAAAACATCCTGGCTTGCTCTGTGTTACAGTAGGTAACCATCATCAGAGAGTCTCTGAGAGTCAAACTGTGCCTGGCAGGCAACAGAAACCCCTGTGATTTTACATCCCCAAGCCCCAAAGGCCTCTACTCTCCGAGACTGGTGAAGAGATCGTCCACCCTGAGAACCACCCTGCTTGTGTCTTGGACACAAAGTTACAGCCTTAGCTAAGTCCACACAGTGAGAAGCGTGAGGACACTGAAGAGGGAAGCTGAGGTGCCTTCAGCAGGAAACTGGTCCTCACCTCTGAGAAGGGAAGGGGACACCGGTTGTGTGCATCCAAAACAGAGCCGAGAGAAGAAACCTTAGGCCTAGGGCAGCAGGCCGGCTGAGTGCCCAGGCCTTGCCTCACCCCTATTCTGGCTCTGCTTTATGCTGACTACAATCTACACTCTCAGGGTTCCAGGGACACTTGATGACATAAAGCTGCGACTCGGGCATTTCTCACGCCCACAGGCCCAGAGGCAGCACACCTCTGCTGCAAGCAGGTGCCCAACCCGCTAGTCCACAGGCTTAGTAGGCACAGACAGTTGGAGGGCAGCTGCTACACCTGCCGCACTGTAGGTCCTACAGAGTCAACGCTGGCAGGCTTCCATCCCAGCAGCAGCCACAGTAGCACAAGGGCTCTGGCTGGAAAAGTAGGGCAGGCTTAGCATACCAACAGTCCTTTCTGGTCTGGCCTGTTTGGACTCTCTATTCCCATCCCACCCACCACCTACCCCCACGCACACATCAGATAAACTATAAGCCTGGGAGGAAAAGGCGAATCATCTCCATCTTCTATCTCCCCAGCAAGGATGGAATCGCCCGCATTCCAAACGTAATCTTCCTTCCACTGCAGAGAAGCAATCCAGTTTCCCCGTGGTAATCTGGATCAATTACCCCTCCTAACACTGTTAATCCTTCCCTAGCCTGTTGGCTTGGAAGTCAATGGAAAGTTTGTTGTGGTTCCTGGCAGGAGCACTCCCTGCTCTGAAACCAAAACTTCTATGGTCGTGGGAACAGGAAGCCAGTTTCCTAGTGGGTCCCTAGGGTTGATAGTGAGTGGAACGATTTCCCTTTTCCACCCCTTGATTCCTGGACCCAAGGACCCTGGCTATTGGAGAAACCACACCATATATTGGACATTGATTCAAAACATTTACCACCTTCTGGCACTCAGCAGCAGTTGTAGCCAGGTCAGCCGTGGTGAGCAGAAGTCCATGTTGTCAAGCCCATGCATGACTTCATCTCTGCCATGATGGCCACTTTGTCCATGGGCCTTTTGGGCAATGACCGAAATGATTGGGGAAAGAGGTTGACTGTCCACAGAACGGGTCATCCTATCTACTTGATTAGTGAACTCCTCCTCACCTGAAGTCATTTTGGATGGGCATTTACATGGGACACAGTATCTTCACATCATTTGACCATTTGGAGAGATCTAGCCACATATTTCCTCCCCAGATGTCTTTCTCCCCGACTTTCCAGTCATGCTATTTCCAAGTCCCTGACCGTCCAGCCAATCCATTGGCACCAGTCACGGATCAGTGAACAACTGCATATCTGGCCATTCATCCTTCCAAAGGAAGCGTATGACTGTGTGTACCGCCCGAAGTTTGGACCCCTGTGAAGATGTCCCTTTGCCAGTATCCTCCAGGGTTGTTGCAGAAAGGGGTTGGAATGATGCAGCTGTCCACTTCTGGGTGGCAACTGTATAGCGTGCAGAACCATCAGTCAAACCACACCTACTCTTCTCTTTCTCAGAGAACCCCATCATAGAGAGCACCCCAGGGGGACAGAGGTGCATACTTGGCAACAGACAACATTGTAATGGGAGTAGAAACCATAGGCATCTGGGCAACTTCTTCACGTAACTTGCTTGTGCCTTCGGGACCTGCTCAGACCCGATCACATATATACCACTTTCATTTGATAATAGATCACCACTGTGCATGTCCTATTTGTTTTATTTAATGGGTCAGATAACACCCTGCTCATGATGGGCAGCTCAGGTCGCCTGGTAACTTGGTGGCCCATTGTCAAACATTCAGTTTCCACTAAGGACCAATAATAAGCCAAGAGCTGTCTTTCAAAGGGAGAATAGTTGTCTGCAGATGATGGTAGAACCTTGCTCCAAAATCCCTGTGATCTCCTCTCTGATTCACTAACAGGGGCCTGCCAAAGGCTCCAAACAGCATCCCTAGCTGCCACTGACACCTCAAGCACCATCAAGTCTGCTGAATCATGTGGGCCAAGTGGTAGAACAGTCTGCACAGCAGCCTGGACCTGCTGAAGAGCTTTTTCCTGTTCCAGGCCCCACACAAAGCTAGCAGCTCTCACAGTTACTTAGTATATGGGCCAAAGAAACACACCCAAGTAAGGAATGTGCTAGCTCCAGAACTCACGCAAGTCCACTAAATGGTGTGTTTCTTTCTTGGTGGGAGTGGCCAGGAGCAAGGACTTAGCCCTTCACATTAGAAGCAATGTCTCTGCACACCCCATACCACTGGACTCCTCAGAATTTCACTGAGGTAGAGGGTCCTTGGATTTTGGTTGGATTTATTTCCCATCCTCAGACGCACATATGAGTGTTGGCGATGAGTCCAAAGTGGTTGCTACCTCTTGCTCGCTTGGTCCACTCAGCATAATGTCATCAATATAGGGCACCAGTGTGACATTTTATGAAAGAGACAGATGATGGAGATCCTTTCTAACTAAGGATACAGGGCTGGAGTGTTAATACATCACTGAGGCAAAACTGCAAAGGTGAGCTGCTGACCTTGCCAACTGAAAGTTGGTTGCTTCTGGTGGCCCTTGTGGACAAGTACTAAGATAAAGGAATTTGCTAGATCAATTCTGTGTACCAGGAGATGTGGCAATGTGCTCAAGTAAGGACGCCACATCTGGTACAGCAGCTGCAATTGGAGTCACTACCTGACTGAGTTTCCGATAGTCGACTGTCATTCTCCACAATCCATCTGTCTTCTGCGCTGTGCTGGCCAGATAGAAGAGGTAAAGGGAGATGTGGTAGTAACCACCACCCCTGCATCTTTCAAGAGACACCAATTTCTGCAGTTCCACCAAGGATGCAATAGTGCTTTGGATTCAGTATTTTCTTTGGCAGAGGCAATTGTAAAGGCTTCCACTTAGCATTTTCATCAGAATAGCCCTCACTCCACACGTGAAGGAACCAGGGTGAGAATTCTGCCAACTTCTAAGTGTGTCTGTCCATTTTACATTCCAGGACTGGAGAAGTAAACACAGGATGAGTCGGGGACCCACTGGACCCACTGTGACTCAGACTAACCAAAACTCCATCAATCGCCTGACCTCCATAAGCCCTTACTTTAACTGGAGGATCACAGTGTTTCTTGGGGTCTCCTGGAATCAGTGTCAATTCAGAACCAGCATCCAATAGACCCTGGAAAGTTTGTTTGTTTCCTTTCCCCCTGTGTACAGTTGTAAAAGGCCATAGGTCCCTCTGGGGAAAGACTGGAGAGAGACTAACTGGAAAACTTTTAGGTGTTTTATCAAGGTCCTTCCTTAGAGGACCCTGGTTGTCCCTTCATTCAAAGGGTTCTGGGTCTGCACACTGGCTCACATCTGGAAACTGATTCACAGACTGAGATTCCCTTTTGCCATGATCCAGTGTAGCCTTTCTTTCAAGAGCAAAAGCTTCCTTCTTTATGTCCTTACCTAGGCTTCCAGCAGAAGGCGTGGTCTAGATTAATGTCTTCCCACCTCAAGATCAGGACTAGAAGCAGACATTCCTACTTAAAACTGAGCCAAAACCGGCCGGGCGGTGATGGCGCACGCCTTTAATCCCAGCACTCGGGAGGCAGAGGCAGGCAGATCTCTGTGAGTTCGAGACCAGCCTGGTCTACAGAGCTAGTTCCAGGACAGGCTCCAAAGCCACAGAGAAACCCTGTCTCGAAAAACCAAAAAAAAAAAAAAAAAAACAAAAAAAAAAACTGAGCCAAAACCCTCACAGGTGTGTCCTTCAGTTTGGGATTTTAGTTAATTCCAGATATAGCCAAGTTGCCAACCAGAATAGTCATCACAAATACATTCTAAACCATAAAATAAATCATTATAAATACAAAACATTATATCTTATCAGATATTAATAATAATGTCAGATAATAAAACTAAAATTCAACAGTAAGAGAATCAAATATATGAAGCTATAACAACATATTCTGAGGGGAAAAATTAGTGTACATAGAACTTTCTAGAACCAAATGAAAATACCACTTTCCACAGTCTGCGGGACACAACCCAAGAGGAATGTTTACAGCAAGAGGTGCTTACATTAACAAATCAGAGAGATCTCAAACAAATAATGCGGAAATGCAGCCCAACTTCTTAGGAAAGCAAAAACAAAGCCTTGCATGGTGGCTCATGCATTGAATCCCAGAACTCAGGAGACAGAGGCAGGCAGATCTCTGTGAGTTCAAGAGCAACTTAGTTCACACAGTAAGTTCCAGGCTGGCAGAAAGGAAGAAAGAAGGGAAAGAAGGAAGGAAAACAAGAATAAAGCAAACCCGGGCTGGAGAGATGGCTCAGTGGTTAAGAGCATTGCCTGCTCTTCCAAAGGTCCTGAGTTCAATTCCCGGCAACCACATGGTGGCTCACAACCATCTGGAATGAGGTCTGGTGCCCTCTTCTGGCCTGCAGATATACACACAGACAGAATATTGTATACATAATTAATTAACTAATAAAAAAATCCATGGCCTTTAAAAAAAAGAATAAAGCAAACCCAAGACTAGTAGATGGGAAGAAAGAATAAAAAGAGCTAGAATTAATGAAATGGAAGCCAAATAAAAAATACAAAAGATCAGTAAAAAAATATATATATATATATATATGGTTGTTTGAAAAGACAAACAAGATTGAAAAGCCTCTACTTAAACTAAAAGGAAGATCAGCCAATAATACTAGACACAGCACAAACTGAGTAGAGCCAACTCCCAGAGGGTAGACACACAGCCTGCCCCCATGCCTTCCTCATCATGATGGACTGTATCTCTTCTTAAACTGAAAACCAAAACAAACTCTTCCTTCTGCCTGCGGTAGTTTGAAAGTGAATGAGCCCCATAGGCTCCTATGTTTGAATACTTGGTTCCCAGCTAGTAGAACCATTTGGGAAGGATGCGGAGGTGTGGCCTTGTTGGAGGAGGTGTGTCACTGAGGCATCAGGAGACTGATGCCATTTCTCATCCCTCTCTGCCTCTTGTTTTTGATGAAAATGTGTCCTCTCAGCAGTTCTGCCACCATGTCTTTTCTCTCCCACCACGAACTCTGAACCTCTGAAACTGTAAGCCCTATTCAGATGCTTTCATTTCTGAGTTGCTTTGGTCATGGTGTTTTGCCACAGCATCAGGAAAGTGACTAAGACAGTCTCCCCCAGAATGAGATTGAACTGATTTCTACCAGGTATTCCAAGACCACTCACCAGAGAAAGAGTAGTTGCTTTAACATAGTGCAAGGACCAAAAACCAAGATTGGAGCCTACCTCATAGTTATTAAAATTAAGAGCTAAACTGTGGCCCCCTTAGAAGAAAACACAAAGGTGCTCTTATATGTGCACATGGTTTCTTGGTTATACAATTAAAATGTGAACAATAAAGGTAAGCATAGAGAGAATGAACGCCATCAAAACTGAAAGGCTAGGCCAGAAAGATGGCTTATCTGGTAAAAGCGCTTGATCTGCAAGGCTGATGACCTAAATTAGATCCTCACAACACACAGGGGGAGAATTAACTGCAAAAGTTGTCCTTTGGCCTCCACACGCACACCATGGCGCACACACACCTGAACTCATGCACACAAAGAAAGTAAAATAATGAGAATAATACGTAAAATAAAAACAAAAATTAAAAACCAAAACATTTAAAAATATGATAAAGAGAAGAGACAATATAGGTACTAAGAGAATATTTGCAAATAATAATATTAAAGAACTGTCAAAAACAAAGACAATCTAATTTTTCTTTATTTATCTATGTATACGAGAGCCATATTCACGCAGTGCCTGAAAGAGCTAGAAGAGGGTGTCAGATCCTCCAGAGCTGGAGTTACAGACAGTCGTGAGCCACCTGGTGTGGATGCTGCAGATCCAACCTGGTTCCTCTTAAAGAGCAGCCAGTGCTCTTAACTTCCAAGCCATCTCTCCAGCCCCAAGACAACCTAATTGCATAACATGGTTAGAGAACTTTCATAGATATCTCTCTAAAGATATACAAATGGAAAAATGCGTACCCATAAGAATATGCTCAATACCACTAGCAGCTAGGGGACTGTAAATCAAAACTACAGTAAGGCTACTTTATAGCCCATAGGATGTGCATACCAGGAAAGAATAAAGACAAATTACAAGCTCAGTGTTACTGATAGGAATGTAAAATGCTCAAAAGCAATTTGGAGGTACCTCAAACAACTAAACATAGAATCTCTCTATGATCAAGCAGTTCCACTCCTAGAAATATAACCAAAAAAGCTTAAAATACATGCTACATGTTCTTAACAACACAATTCAAAAGATGGAAACCATCTCTAGATAGAAAGAAACAGGCCAGATTGGATTCACAACACCCACATGGCAACTCATACCCATCTGTAACTCCAGCTTCTTCTGGCCTGCAAGGACTCTAAGCATGCACATGCATAATAAAAACAGGCAAAACACCCACACATAGCAAACACTCATACACATAATAAAAATAAAGACACTTTTTAAATGGTTAATTTTATATTTTATGAATCTTAGTTGAATTTTTTTTATTGTGAGCCAGGCTTTGTAGACAGTTCATATTAAGTAACCAGAAAGGACGTATCTAACAATACTGGTTCACCTTTCGTTCAACTCAAGCAGATTCCATTTTGTTTCGAAGTTATTTCAGAGGACTTGAAAACAAAACTAGATGCAACTTCCAATGCTAAACCAAACACTGTGAATCAGAGTTAAAGTGATTTAGCTGGCTTTTTCCTTAAGTGTTTTGAAACATATCAGAGGATTTTAATAGTGAAAGGAAACCATATTAAATACAGCTGGATCATTTCTATATAATTGGCTTTCCAATCTTAATCTGAGTCTGAGCTGTTTATTCCACGTTAGTAATTAACCATTATCAACCTCATTAATGCAACAGAAACCACCAATCATTAATAAAAAGCTTGTCACACAGAATTTAAACAAAGAACAAGATTTGGGCAAGCCATAGCCTATTAGAAGCGGCTTCTCCTAATTACATGAGTATTTAAGTTATTTTGTTGTTGTTTTATGGAAACCCACAATGTTTCTTTTGGCATAACTGTCCAGCAGTCTGTCTGAGTTCTTTTATACAAGAATAATAATTTGACAGAACTTTTTTATGCAATACGTGAAATGCTGCATCTCTGGCTGCTTGTCTACATATATGAGTAACAAAAATGGGGTTCCCTACTTAATCAAGCCACTCTCAAGACCTTGTTTTCTACACAGCTAATTTCCAATTAAAGTTAAAGAAAACCTAAAAGATATATTTCTTAATCTAAGATGTATTTCTAAGATAAAAAACAGAAAGTCATATTTCTCATGAGATTACACGGCAAAATTGTTGTGTATACACTAGAAAACAAAACTAAATTTCCAGTTATAAAATTTTGTTTGCTATAGCTGGGCGGTAATGATGCCCACATTTAATCCCAGCACTCAGGAAGTAGAGGCAGCAGATCTCTGTGAGTTCAAGGACAGCCTGGTCTACAAAGTGAATTCCTGGACAGCCAGAGATACACGGAGAAACTTTTTCTTGAAAAACCAAAAACCACAAATAAAAAAATTATTTGCTTGGATTTGAGAATGCTACCAAGTTTTAGTAATGAGTAAGAAAAGCTTCACTACTGTGATTATTTTCCCCCAAAGTTTAATATCGTATAAGGTTAAGGGCATTAGTATTTTAAGATAAGGGAAAATATTGCAGTGTAGCTCAGAACACATGGGATAATAAGGAGAGGCAAGCTCTGTCCACGTAGCAATAGGGACTGATCACCAGCTTAGTGTGACCTTTGAGCTATTTTTTTTTTAAGTTCATTATCACAGTTGGCTAGCTTAAGGGACCAATCTGTAACCAGAGCGTAAGAAAAAGGCATGAGATGGCTCAGCTGGTAAAGACTCTTGCTGCCAAGCCGGATAACTGAATTTAATCCCCAGAGTCCTCATAGTGGAAGACAGAACCAGCTCCTACACGTTATCTTCTGTCCTCCATGTGCAACACACACCATGATGTGCAGGTGTGCACACATACATTAATAAATGTTATTTTTAAAAATGTTTTTTTAAAAAGACATAAGCTCCAATATATAGTTGGAGATCAAATCATGCTCCTTTTTTCATTGTTGTTTCATCAGTCTCTTGGTTTCTATCTTCATGACTGACTGAGTTTCCAGGACCTACAGGGCCTGCCTCATGGTGAGCTCAAAGTTGTAAAAAGGAATAGCTGTGTACCAGGCTTTTTCTCTTGGGTCAACCAGCTCCCAAATTATGACATGGGTACTTAATATTAGTTATCAATGGTCGGCCTTATCTTATACTTGTTTCTTGCTAGCTATTATAACTTAACCTGTTTCTCTTCATCTACATGTTGCCTCTGGGCTTTTTAGCTTTCTTTCCTTCTGTATGTCCGACTCCGTGTAGCTGGTTGGCTGGCCCCACGTGTCTCCCTCTCTTTCTCCCTTGTTTTCTTCTTTTTCTTTTTATCTCAAGCTTAGATTTCTCCTCCTAATTATTCTCTGCCTGCCAGCCCCTCCTATCTTCTCCTGCCTAGCTATTGGCCGTTCAACATTTTATTATGATTCAGGTGCCTTAGGGCTGGCAAGGTGAAACAGCAACAGATCTTACATAGTTAAACAAATACAGCATAAACAAATGTCACATGCCTTTACACAGTTAGAGTAATATTCTGCGGCATAAACAAATGTAACACATCTCTGCCTAGTTAAAGTAATAGTCCACAATATATATGTGTGAATGAGGAAGAATGGTCACTGTGACACCCAGCTGAGCTGCCTCTAGCACCCTAGAAGCAACACTCAGTTAAGGAGTTCATGACCCAGCTCTTCCGTCTGGAACTCAAGGTCTATTTATCCTAGTTTTACAGGAAAACAACTGAACACTAGCAGTTGGCAATTTGTTTGTGCAACTGTCTCCATTTACGCTTGTCTAAACTAATGAGTTATGTGTATTTTATAAAGGAGACCATCTTTATTTCCCTGGCACTTACTACAGAAACGTTTGTGTAAATAATAATCAATAAATGCTTGTTGAATCCACAACACATCTTCTGAAGTATTTTCCTCTTCTTCAATTTTTCATTTTATTTATTGTTCTTGTTGGAGTGTGAGTGTGTGCTTGCCACAGCATGAGCCCCTATATTAGACTTTGTTCTCTCCTCTTATCATGAGGTCCAGGAATCAAACTCAGGTCTTCCCGGAGCATGAGAACCACTGCTACCTACTGAGCCGTCTCACCAGCCTCTTCCTCTTCACTTCATCTTGTTCCTACTACATTAAAATAATAAAGACTTTTCAGAATAATCAATGGAAATGTCAAGGATGTTTCTACCTGATTTCTTCTTGACCAAAAGCAGCTTGGGGAGGGAAGGGCTTATTTGGCTTGCACTTCTCAATTCCAGTCCACATTGAGGAAACTCGGAGCAGAGACTGAAAAGGGGCAAGAGTCGGGAGGCAGGAACTGAAGTAGAGACCATTGAGGGGTACTGCTGACTGACTTGCTTTTTTATAAACTGTGGCGAACTTCTCGACCAGCGAGAAAGAACAACCACCACACGAGGATTCTTCTCAGATCACGCTTTAACGGAGTGCCCTTGGTTGATGGGGAGCAGCAGGAAGAGAGGGGCCCCGAGAGCACTAAGGCAGCTGCTTATATAGGGAATTGGCACACGGGTCGCCCTGTGATTGGCTGCCACCATCAGCTGACACCAGACTGCATCGGAGTAGGCCCAAGGACCCTTATCCACAGCGCATGCGGGAAGTGGGGGACACGCAGCTCCCAAAGGCATAGCCAAATATGGAGTTGTTTATTTCCAACAAGACAGGATGTCGGCACCATCTTGTAATGGCGATCCTGTCCGGCTCCCTACAATAAACCAGGATCATCTGCCCAGTGATGACACCATTCATTGTGGTCTGGACCCTCTCACATCAATCATTAACAACAACAACAAAAAAAAAAAAAAAAGCCACCATTTACTTGTCTACAGTCAAGTCTGATAGAGGCATTTTCTCAACTGAGGTTCCCTCTTCCCAGATGACTCGCAAAAACCTAACCAGCACATAATAGTTTTCAAACTATTAAGGGTTACTTTGTTTGATTTATGCTAAGTGGAACGTTGCTGTTGTTATTGGGAGAAGTGGCTTTTGTAGTAGTAGAGATACAATCCAGGGCCTCAAACATACTAGGCAAGTATGTTTGACATCAAGTTATGTCCCCACCCCCAAAAACTGTCTTCATTTTCAAAATGACTCAAAAGACTATGGCTTCTAAGTAACATGAGATGACATTTTAATGAAATTGATCTAGTGGTTTTTTACATATATATTCCTAACATATCAATGAAATCAGCGTGAAGACTGGAACTATGACCTAAACTCAAATCCCCAGTGTTCGATGAAGCCAGCATCATGGTACCTATAAAGAGAACTGTGGCCAGACAGTTTAGCCAATCCATGAGCAATGGAGTCAGTAAAAAACACTGCACCAAAAAAAAATGAGGTGGAGCAAGCCAGATGGTAAGTGGGTAAAACACTTTGCCTTGCAACCCTCACAACCTGGTTTGTGTTCCATGGACCTAGATAGGGATGGGAGAAAAGAACAGACTCCACAAACCTGACTTCTGACCACCTCACATGCATGGTGGCATGCTCCACACAGCACACACACACACACACACACACACACACACACACACACACACACCATGCATGCACAATAATAATAAAAAAAAAAGTGGAGAGTGTTACAAGACACTCAAACACCCACTTCTGGCCTACACACACACACACTCATACACACACCTTCACAAAAGGGTTTTGGAGGTTTTTTTGTTACATGTATGAGTGTTTTGCCTATATGGATGTGTGTGCACCACAAACATGCCTGTTGACTGTAGAAGTTAGAAGAAGGCATCAAATCTCCAGGAACTATAGTTACGGATGGTTGTGAGCCACCATGTTAGTGCTGGGAACTTAAGCAGGGTCCTCTGCATTAGCAATACGTGCTTTTAATCGTGGAGCCATTATTACACCCTACACACACACACATTTAAAAAAAAAGATTTTTAACCACCACTTGCCCTGGAATTTGCTCTATAGACCAGGCTGGCCTCAAACTCACAGAGATCCATCTGTCTCTGCCACCCGAGTGCTGGGATTAAAGGTATACACCAGCACCACCTGGCTAGTAAATTTTCTAATGTAATCGCAGTACAGTTTTTCCATCTATAGAATTAGGAAAACGAATACTGCCTGAAACCTTTTTCAAAACAGCAGTCAAAAGTATATAAGCACTTAACAGGGCTGTAACAATAGCTCAGCTGTCAAAAACACTAGCTGCCCTGGCAGTGTACTGGGGTCCAGTTCCCAGTATCTACCTGGCATGTAACACCCATCTGCGACTCCAGTTCCAGGGAATCCAACACTCCCTTCTGACCTCCACAGGTACAGGCATGCACGTGGTGCACACTCACACGCAGGTGAAACGCACAGACAAAAAGAAAAAATAAAATCGAAATATAAGAGCACATATTAAGAGAACTCGCCTTAGAAACAAAAGCCATGGGATGAAATGACCAAATAAACTGCTTTTGTGTGAATTAAAGAGCTGAATAGCATCAGTGAGAATTTGAGATCCTGACATTTTACTTAGAAATCACATCTTCATTTTTAGACTGTGAGATCTTTTGTATACTTTATAGAAAGCTGGTTACTACTGCCATTTCATTGTGTTCCCTAGTCAATCGTGTGTTTGGCAGAATGGTGTAGAAATGCACGTGATTCCTGGTTCAGGCAGCATTCTCTCTTTCCTTTTGTGTCTCTGCACAGCTGGGAGCTTTCCTTTGGGGGCACTGACAGCTTGCTTTGTGTGATGGGCACGGCTGGATCAGCCTAGGCTCTGAGTCTCAGGGGGGGAGTGCTCACATTTTGAATGCACTGTTTATAACAACCAGGCACTTTTATTTATTCTAATGCCAGAGTCTGAATGGGCATTTCAAAATTATCTACGGAGACGAACGCTTGCTTGACTGTTCCTATTTTTTTAACTGACTCAACGGATCCTCTCTAGGAGCACTTCTGGCTCCTGCCACAGTGGGTGAGAGGCACTCTGACGAGATGCAGGCGTGCTGCTGATAGTTATTAAAAGCATTAAGGCATTAACCTTTAGCAACCTCATTTTTCACTTGGTACACACATTTAAGTATTTTTATCAAGCTGAAGCTAAACACTAAGAATTCAAGTTAAAAAACGATCTGTTCTCTTTAGTCTAATAGAAAAACATATGATAAAGAGTGAAGGCACTGGGAAGCGAGGCAGGGTAAACAGTTGTTTCAGGGTCAATTAAAATAAATCTATTCCCTTGTGACTGTGGAAATGAAAATGCCAGTGATGAACTGACTTAGAAAATCCGCAATTATTTAATCTTCAGAATCCAAGGTTAAATAATTGTGAACATCAAGAATTTCTTTGTTATATATTGAATATGAACACTAGTTTTAAATTTCTCTTTTTTGTTTTTTTAAAAATTTTTATATCACAATATTTAGAATAGAAAGATCCATTGAAAAATGTAACTTAGTAGAACATGCAGTTTATTCATAGCATTTCTCAACAGTAGGCTCTTAACAACAGATATTAATATCTAGCCCAAAGCCCTTCCCAGTTGATAATAACACAAGGAATTTTATTGCTTACTAAAGGAATGCAAAGGTAAATAAAACATAATTCCTTTCAGGGTGAAAAGTAAAACATGTATACATATATACTACACAGAGTGGAGTGGGATAACCAGTGTATAAACAAAGACTCATAAGGACTGAGCCAAAGAAATCATTGGTATTTCCCACAATAAATGTTTATAGCTGACATTATTCACTTTATCTACTTAGTATCAGATCTTTTGACTATTTTCATAAAAATTTTCGTGCCTACTATTCTTTTTTTTTAATATTTATTTATTTATTTATTTATTTATTATATATACAATATTCTGTCTGTATGTATGCCTGAAGGCCAGAAGAGGGCACCGGACCTCATTATAGATGGTTGTAGCCACCATGTGGTTGCTGGGAATTGAACTCAGGACCTTTGGAAGAGCAGTCAGTGCTCTTAACCTCTGAGCCATCTCTCCAGCCCTGCTGCCTATTATTCTTATACAGTATGGCCCTACATTCTCTATAGAATTTTAACTCTCCTCCCTTCCGGCTGAAACACAGGCCTATGACTTACGTTCAGCAGATCGACGTCACCACCCTCCCCCCAATCCTATTCAGTGACAAAAGCTGTGCAAACTCTGCCCATCACACTAGATGCAACTGCACATAAAGTTTGGAAGTCGGCATTGCGCGTGTGCTTGACCACTGAGCACGAGAATGGTGGCTGGAAAGTCCTTACTGGACAAAATCTTAAAGAAGATTTTGAACGTTCCTTTGGGTCTCAGAATTTTTTTGTTGTAAACTTGATATTTCAGCTTTCCTAGCCATTGTGTAGGCTATACATAGCCTTGAAGTGAATGATCCTCCACCCCAACCAGAGGTAGTTACTAGCCATTAACAATGGCTGCTGGGTTTTCTTCTCCCGTAGCTCTACCTGTTGACCCAAGCCAAGATGTTAAGCAGCACCCTCTGCCACACCTATTGGAGTTACGTGAATTACCTCCAAAGTAGACTCAGCTCCAAAACAAGGAGCTTTCGAATTCAAGCTATAGGCATTTACTTAGAAGGCCCAGGGATGACAATCCATTCCTGGGCAATGTTAATTGAGTGTCTACTACTTTCCAGGTATACTGCAGGTGCTAGAGATCAACGGTAGTACAACTTCTCTTGTATTGCACTGTTTCTACTTTTGTGGAAATCGTTATCTCATGTGGAAAATTAACCTCATAACCATCTTGATAAAAAACGTGATTATAGGGGGCTGGAGAGATGGCTCAGTGGTTAAGAGCATTGCCTGCTCTTCCAAAGGTCCTGAGTTCAATTCCCAGCAACCACATGGTGGCTCACAACCATCTGAAATAAGGTCTGGCGCCCTCTTATGGCCTTCAGGCATACACGCAGAAAGAATATTGTATACATAATAAATAAATAAATAAATAAATATTTTTTAAAAACGTGATTATAAACAAAATAAACATTCTAAAAGCACAATTGATGACAGGTTGCAATAAAGGAATTAATTGGAACTGCAGGTGTCAGGGTTTTGTTTCCTGGTACTATGATAAAATACCTTGACAAGAGCAACATGGGGAAAGATTTAGTTTAGCACACAGTTGGACCACAGCCCATTATAGCAAGGAAGTCAAAGCAGCAGGACTTTGGAAGCAGCTAGTCACATCCACACTCAAGAGCAGAGAGACAAGTAATACACACACACTTGCTGGTGCTCAGTTCACTACCTTCTCTCCTCTTTTTTTTTAATTTTTAAATTTGAGTATATGCGTATTTGGCTTGCATGTATGTCTGTATGCCTGTATATCCCCTGTGTGCCTGGTGCCCACAGAGGCCAGAAGATGGCATTGGATCCTCTAGAACTGGAGTTACAGATGGTTATACAGATGTGTACACTAGAAGCTGAACCCAGGTCCTCTGCAAGAGTGGCCCTTGCTCTTAACCTCCGAGTCTTCTTCTCAGCCCCTCCTCCCTCCACTCTTATACAGCTCAGGAGTCCCTGACTAGAGAATGATGCTACCCACAGTGGGTGATTCTTCCCAACTCAATAAATACAATCAAAGATACTTCCTCACAGACATGTCTGTGGGCCAAACTGAACTAGATCACCCTCCTTGGGACTCCCTGGATATTTTTAGATTTTGTCAGTTGACAATTAAGATGATCACAGTGGGGTTACAAAAGCTTTCTCCGGGCCGGGCGATGGTGGTGCACGCCTTTAATCCCAGCACTCGGGAGGCAGAAGCAGGCGGTTCTCTGTGAGTTCGAGACCAGCCTGGTCTACAGAGCTAGTTCCAGGACAGGCTCCAAAGCCACAGAGAAACCCTGTCT
>NC_022022.1:10728976-10742584 GCF_000317375.1 Microtus ochrogaster
AGTGCTGGGATTAAAGGCATGCGCCACATTCGCCCGGCTAGACAGGATAACTTAAGAAAAGCTGGCTAGAAATAAGTCAAGCTAAGGCCGAGCATCGTAAGACTCCATCTACAAAGTGAGTTCCAGAACAGCCAGGGCTACATGAAGGTGGGGACAACAGCCTCCTCTTGATATTTTAAAGAGAAATATTTTCAAAAGAGAGAGAGATGGAAAATATATTTAAAGAACTTAGAAAGCCAAGATTCACAATAGAAAGATGATCTTAAGAGAACAGTGCACAGTAATCTCCAATCTGATACCAACCCTGGCTGTTTAACACATGCCTAAAACACTGAAAATAGTCAAAGAGTACCAAATATTGCTGTGATGGTGATGACAAGGATGATGATAAAAGATACTTTAGGGGATGGAAGGATGTCTCAACTGTCAAGACCACTTGCTGCTGTTCCAGAGGACTTGGATTCAGTTCCTAGCGCCTATAGCAGCTCACAACTATCAGCAACTCCAGCTCCAGGTGGATCTGATGCCCTCTTCTGGCTCTGGTGGTACTGCAGGCCCATGGTACACATACATGCATGTAGACAAAACATTCATAGACATAAAGTTTAAAACTGAAAAGAAAAGGGGGTGGTGGCACACACCTTTAGTCCCAACATGTGAGAGGCAGAGGCAGGTAGATCTCTGTGAGTTCGAGGCCATCCTGGTCCACAGAGCAAGTTCCAGGACAGTCAAGGCTATACAGAGAACCTAACAACAACAATAATAATAAACAATAATTAAAAAGGTACTTTGGTGCTTTGGGTACATACACTCAATTTAAGCTTTAATGCTACTTTTCTACTTTTAAGTTTTATTAATATTTATTTTCTGTTTGAACACACGTTGGGGAACACAGATGCCACAAAGTGCATGCTGAGGTTGGAGGACAGTTTGCCAAAGTTCTCTCCAGTCACATGGATCTCAGGATTGAATTCAGGTTGTCAGGCTAAGGAGCAAGAGCCTCCACCCTCTGAGACTCCTCACCAGCCCTGCTTTTATTCTGTTTAATAAAGATGACACATAGTCACACCTACCAGAAAAATCCCTCCTTTACTTTTACTTTTTAAAGGGGGGGGAGATGTTAAAAAAAAAAAGATACCCAAAATGCTCACATTGTGTAGGAGTCATTTGACATTCCTTAACTTTTACTAAAAATACTGACAGGCTTGAAACCATGCAGAAACATTGGCAACAGTCCAGAAGTGGAATTCAACTACACAGCCGCTGATGAGCCGCATGGGAATAGCAAAGCTGAAGTCATAACCCTGCCAGCATGCCCCACATGTACATAAGCAGGTCACAATTCCGTAAAGTTTATTTATTTTTATTTAATGAAAGAGAGGGGAAGGGGGAGAGAGAGAGAGAGAGAGAGAGAGAGAGAGAGAGAGAGAGTGTTCAAGTGGCTGCATGGAGGTCAAAGAAAAACTCCTGGGTATGGTTCTCTTCTACCAATTTATAGGATCCAGGATTCAAACTCAGGTCGTCAGCCTGTGTACAAGAACATCTATCTGCTGAGCAATCTCACTCATCTTATTTTTTTATCATTTATTGATTTATAGGGGTTTGGGGACAGAGGACAACTTATAAGTGCATCCTTATGAGTGCGATAGAACTCAGACAAGCGCCTTTAAGTTAAGCCCTCTTGCTGGCCCCAAAAGGTTTTATAAAAGAATAAAATAAGTGAATAAACTTATTCAATGCAATTTTCCAATTTATTAAAAGTTAAAGTTGAATTTGTTCTTTTCATGGAAATTGTTGTTTATATTGGGTTTTGTTTGTTTTGTTGTTAGTTTTAGATTGTTGTTTTTCTTTTGAAATAAGGTTTGTATGTGTAGCTTTGGCTGTCCTGGAACTCACTCTGTAAACCATGCTGACCTTGAACTCACAGAGATCTGCCTGCTTCTGTGCTGGGATTAAATGTGTGCACCATCATCACCCACCTGTCTGTTTATATAGTATACTGAATTAAAAATTCAGCGTATCTCTCTGGCTTTGTCCCCACTTACTCCCACAAGTCCCCTGCCTTCTGCACTCATATTTATGGCCATCCAAAACAACAAAAACTAGTAAAAGATGATCTGGAGTCCATATTGTTTTTTTCTTCTATCCACTACAGAGTGACAGTTCTTGGGTGTGTTCTACTAGATAAGGGAACTGCTACCCTCAGCTATGCGTCATTATATCCCTAGGTCTCCCATTCCTGAGTCCAGTGCTACCTGGGAAGTGTACTCTTCCGGAGTTTTGCATACAGTCTCAGAGCTCTACAATAATAAATCTAATCTAATCTTAAGGCGTTTACAGCATCCCAAAACAGTGTGTGTGTGTGTGTGTGTGTGTGTGTGTGTGTGTGTGCGCGCGCATTCCTTGAAAGAAGGCAAAGAGTTCAACAGATACAACCACATATAGTGCCATGGAGGTGGGTGGTCCTTGGACTTCCCACAGGGCAGGGAACCCTGATAGCTCTATGGGCTGACAAGGGAGGGGAACTTGATTGGGGGAGGGGGAGGGAAATGGGAGGAGGTGGCAGGGAAGAGACAGAAATCTTTAATAAATAAATGGGAAAAAAAAGAAAAAAGAAATATAATGCCAAATACATAAGGAACAAATCAACTAGCCTGTCCCCAAGTTTGATATTATCATACATTGCAGTTGGCATCAAGGAAAGTCTCTTATTCCTCACCTTCAGACCTATACTGTTTGTTGGCAAACTGAAAACCTGTCCCCAGACAGGCAGTGATAGTGCACACCTTTAATCCCAGCACTCAGAAAGCAGATCTCTGTGAGTTCGAGGCCAGTCTGGTCTTCAGAGTGAGTTCCAGACAGGCTCTAAAGCTGCAGAGAAACCCTGTCTCAAAAAGCCAAAAACCAAAACAACAACAAAAAACTACTGTCCCCATCTCAGCCCTTTCAAATGTCCTAAGCTATGCTTTTATGCCTTCATTAAGGTCTTTTAGGCTACTTGCATGACCATCAAATGTTCCTCCAACTTCTCTAGAACCGAGGGAATCTTTATCCCTTAATATCCAGCTCACATGATCTAAGCCCTCATTTCGTATGACTTCAAGGGAGCTGTCCACTCCTCAAGTATTTCTAAGAACCCTGGGAAATACTCCCTACAAAAATATACAAATATATCCTATTCTTTGTTGCAAACTTATTCGAGACTATTATTGCTTTGTAAAAGTTCTCTTCCTTCTGCATGAAAATTATTCATGAACTCATTTTCCCAGAGACAACCTCTTTACACATTTTTACAAGTGTAAAAATTTTGCAATAGGCACCCTCCCAAATCTCAAAGTATAGCTAACATCACGTTTGTAAATTTCACCGCTGAACTCGAGATAACACGAGGGTGGGGGGAGACAAAACATTACTAGTATTCTATTTTCCTAGAATTTCTGCTGAACTTTATCCAAGAATTCTCCACCAGCCACGGTGCTGCAGAAGGGCAGATTCCTTCCTCAAGCCAAGAGACTTCTCCGCACTGCATTAAGCAACGCTTTCCCATTTGTGTGTGCGTGAGAGACTGTGCCTATTAGAATACACGGTGCAGTTGTGTATGTGGAGGTCATAGGACAACCTCGGGGGCCAGTCCTCGGTCACTGTTCACCTTTTAACGGAAGGGGAAGCGGGGAGGGAAGACGAGAGCAAAGCGGTGGAGGAGAGTAAGAAGGGAAAGGGCGATGGGAAGAGGAAGGACACAGAGGAAGGACGGGAGGCGGAAGTGAGAGCTTCAGTATATTTTATCGCTTTGTTGGAGGTGTTCGTTTCATCAACTTGTTGAAATCCCATGGCCAAACAACAAACCACATCAATCAAAACCAGGAGAAAAGGAGAACTAAGACCGGAACAGCTGTAACATCGTGAAGAAACAGGATGTGGAACCGAGCCGAGCTCTGCTACTCCACCCAAGAGAGGCTGTCGCGAATCCACGACTGCGCAGGCGCCGACCGTGCTGCCGAGGCGCCTGTAAAGTGTGCCCGGAAGTGACGCGAGTCTTGCTGGTCGCAAGCTAGGGAAGGGTTGAGCGAATCGCTGAGGCTAGCGGGCCCGGCGGGCGTCCTCGACCACTATGAGCTGCACGATCGAGAAGATCATGACAGACGCGAAGACGCTGCTGGAGCGTCTGCGCGAACACGATGCGGCGGCCGAGTCCCTGGTGGACCAGTCGGCCGCGTTGCACCGGCGGGTGGCGGCGATGCGGGAGGCGGGCGCCGTGCTACCCGAGCAGGTCGGGCCGGGCCGGGCCGCGCCCTGGGGTGGGCGCGACAGGGCGCGGGAGGGTGGGGTCGCCGTCTGATTTATCCTGGTCCGGAGGGCAGGGCGGGCTTGAGAGCTTCCTGTGCGATGGGTGGGACTGCTGCCGCCTCAGCAGAGCAGTACCTGCCTGTGTTTGCAAAGGCTTAATCTGTCTGTCTGTCCAGTATCAAGAGGATGCACCCGACGTGAAGGACATGTCTAAATATAAACCTCACATTCTGCTGTCCCAAGAGAATACCCAGATTAGAGACTTACAACAGGAAAACAGAGGTTAGTCGGGCCTCTGTGTGTGCGTTTGTATACGATTTTTTCCCCCCGTGTCTGATAATACTTTGGACGTTCTTATACAAGGGCCTGAACAGTTCACAAGCGTGCCTATCTCATGTCTATATCTAGGGTCATCTGGTAACAGTAAAATCTATTCGATTATTCTTTTTTAAGTCTTCTGATGACTTTGAAAGAGTTGTTTAGTAGAGTTGAGTTGTTAGATTCTAGATGAAGGCTTACATAACTACAGAGTCTTAAATGTAATATTTCAATATTAATTAGAGTGAACACTAAAGTTAAGATTGGGTTTTTTTTTCTTTTTTTGGTTTGGTGTTTTGTTTTGTTTTCTGTTCCTGTACAAGACAGAAGGCTAGAACTTTGTCTCCAAAATATCCATTCTTAGGGTTGGTAGTGACAACAGTATGGCAGTTGTCTTATGGAGACCTTTTTACATCTTCCATCCCACTATATTCCCCTGGCATCATTTTGAAGTCGACAACCCGAGAGTATTTACACAACGCAATTAAGAAACAGGTTCACAGGTGCCAGCAAGATGGCCCAGCAGGTCATGGCCCCAGCCAGGAGGCCTGAAGAGCCAGGCCTGAGGACCCAGGTGGTGTAAGGAGAGAATCGGCTCCTGGAGGTTGTTCTCTGACTTCACATCTACACTGTGGTGTTGGCACTCAAATCAACAAAGTGTAATCATTTTTATAATAGGCTTGTTTTGCTTCTGAATCTTAAGCAAGTAAATTAAAAACCTGAATTCAAATCTGTGTTTTGTGATTACGTATCCCATGTTACTGCTACAAAACTCTACCACCCAGAGCGTTTTTCAGGTGACGTCACCCACTTCTGTGGGCTTGCATACCGATCCCCAACTTTGCAGTCACCGGATCCCGTGGAGTCTCAGCAAGCCCCAACTATTAGGAGGTTTGCCTTGAGATCTGCTATACACGTCATTGCCCAGATGTTTGCTTTTCCGTTAGAGCTGTGGGTTTCCTTGGAGGAACACCAGGATGCTTTGGAACTCATCATGAGCAAGTACCGGAAACAGATGTTGCAGTTAATGGTGGCTAAAAAAGCAGTGGATACCAAACCGGTTCTGAGAGCTCACCAGTCTCACTCTGCAGTAAGAACACACTGATAAATAAATTCCGAATAAAACAAACCGAAACCTTGAGGTTGTTGTTTTGTTTGCAGAAAAGCATGTTCCTCTTTCGTGGGTTTCATAGTCACTCTGTCTGCCGGAGGCTTTGTGAAGATAGGAATGAAAGGGCATCAGGGCCTCACTTCCTTTTGAGCGGCATCACCTCCCGCACCACGATCTTTTTCAGCCTGAGACAGGAAAGGTTAGAGTTCTAGGCCAACCTGGGCTACATAGCAGGCTAGATAGCAGCATGATAACAGCTAGCATTGAAGGCATTCAGTGAATAGTTGGCTGGTTATTACCTGTATATTCAACTAAGCCCTAAGTTTGTAGTTATGGGGGCATGAGTTCAGTTTCATCCATATCTTCCACATAGCCAGCGCTCACTAACTTGATTAAATTACTCACGATACGTTACTAGGAGTGTGGAGGATCTAGTTTGTTTTATGGCCGTTCCTATATTTTAATTACTATTTAATTTGGAAACCCGGGAGCTATTTTTCAGTTTGTAGGGTGCTTCCTTGTTACCTGTTTGCATGAGTTATGCATTCAAATCTCCAGTTCTGACATCGGAAGCTGCTGCTAACTACAGTGGAAAAGGCCGTGTGTCCCACCTTCCATTCCATCGGGTGCACTTTACTGACTTACAAGTCGTAGGAAACTGGGGTGTTTTAAATAGTTGAATGTTTTTAATCTCCAAATGTTTGGGTTATTGTCTTTTTTGTTTTGTTTTGTTTTTGTTTTTCTTGAGTACAAGCTGGCATTTTGACTCCTAATCCTCCCTCCTCAGTCTCCCAAGGACTAGGATTACAGATGTGGCACATGGATAGCAACTGCTCTTTGAAAGATGGAAAATATTTGAAATACCACAGATTAATATTATTATGACTCAAAGTATAGTGTAATTGAAGTGTAACTTCTATAACAGCTACTAAACAAACTCCTCCCCGTTTATTTCTGCAAGGTTTTAATAGACGTAAAATTCATAATGCACATGCTTTTTGTGGTCTTCATAACGAAAACCTATTTTTCTTTTCATCTTGTTTCCTCAGGAAATTGAAAGTCAGATTGATCGAATCTGTGAAATGGGGGAAGTGATGAGGAAAGCAGTTCAGGTGGATGATAACCAGTTTTGTAAGCTTCAGGAGAAACTAGCGCAACTAGAGGTAAGGTGGTTGCTGTGTTAAGTTCACCCTTCTTTTTCTCTTTTATTTATTTTGTTGATTTACCATTTTTTACACAGTTCTTATAGGTCTCACATATGTCATCACTATACTATCACTACAGTGTATTAATATAATCCTTTTTACAAGAATGTCTCAAGCCAGGCAGTGGTGGCGCACGCCTTTAACCCCAGCACTCAGGATACAGAGGCAGGTGGATCTTTTGTGAGTTTGAGGCCAGCCTGGTCTACAAGGGCTAGTTGCAGGGTAGGCTCCAAAGCTACACAGAGAAACCCTGTCTCAGAAAAAAAAAAAAAAATGTCTCAAAAAAGAGGAAGGGAGCTGTCTCAGAATGTGGCCTGGTCTGGCCTAAAATGCAAAATTTTCCTGCATCAGTCTCCTGTATTGCCTCAGTAGTATTATGCTAGCAATAATACTAGCAGTGTTAATGTTCTCTGTGTCCTAATGATTTAAAATTACAATTTCTGCTTTATACCCTTTTCTGGAAAATAAAAAAGTGGAGTCAACAGCAATCAATGGAAATGTCAGTTGTGGTGTTTGAGACAGAGCTCAGTCGGTAAAACCCTCAGGTTTGACTGCTTATTTCAAGTGCTGTTGTGGGACCTTTAAGAAATTTTAAACGGAAAAAGAGAAGGTCCCTGTCCAAACCTAGTGAAGGAAGGACAGAGCAGGACTGGTATCTAAATGTTAGAGGAGATTCAGAAGACCGAGGCTGAAGAGATAGCTCAGCACTCAAGAGCACTTACTGCTCTTGCAGAGGACCCAGTTCCCAGCAGCCAATGGTGGTTCACAACCATCCAAAACTCCAGTTCCAGGGATCTGATGCCCTCTTCTGACGCTCAGACGGTGCACATACATACGTCCAAGCAAAACACACATACACGTAGGTAACCCTGACTCCAGAGTCCTGAGAGAAGCAGTTTATGTGATGGAGGGTTTGTTGATCATGTTCTTCAACCTTTTGGTGAAACTGGAAACGTTGTAGTTTGTCAGTTTGTCCTGCAAAGAGCTGGACATGATGGCACACACTTGTAATTCTAGCACTTAGGAGGTAGAAACAGAAGGATCTTCCAAGTCAGCCTCCATGACATCAGACCCTATCTCAAAATAGAAGAGAATTGTCTGCAGAAATGGTAAAGATGGAGTGTAAGGTGGCCTATCCAGATAGAAATTAAAGGAAGTGATAGGTGTCAAGTACCAAAAGTACTAGCTGAATTATGGAGTTAGGAGCACTTGTTGCTCTTACAGAGGGCCTGGGTTCAATTCCGAGCACCCACATGGTGACTCACAACTTATGTAACCCTAGACCCAGGGTATCCAGTGTCCTCTTCTGACTTTCTAGGGTATTTACGTGGTACACAGACATACATGCAGGCAAACATCCATATATATATAAAAATTTAAAAAGAAAAAATGTTTTTGGTCTTTCAAGACAGGGTTTCTCAGTGTAATCTTGGCTGTCCTGAAACTCACTCTGGAGACCAGACTAGCCTCAAACTCCCAGAGATCCACCTCCCAAGTACTGGGATTAAAGGCATGCACCACCACTGCCCAGGAAAAAAAAAAAAAAAAAAAAGTTGTAATTGTTTAAGATCTAGGTGTGGTGGTGCATGCCTCTAATCTCAGTACTCAGAAGACAGCAAGTAGTTAATCTGTGAGTTTAAGGCCAGCCCAATCTACATATCAAATTCTAGGCCAGCAAAGTCCATTTAGTGAGAATCTGTCTCAAAAATATTTTTTTTAATCATTTAAAACTTTAAAAATATTTTTCTTCCTTCTGGCCCTAAATAATATGTTCTGATACAGTTTAGCATTTAAAATACAGAAACTATCTTTTTTCCCCAGCTTGAAAATAAGGAACTTCGAGAATTATTGTCCATCAGCAGTGAGTCTCTTCAGGTCGGAAAGGAAAGTTTTGTGGATCCTGCTTCTCAGCCCATCAAATAACTGAACTTCTGAACGCAGGCTGCAGATGGTCCGTCCAGGAGAGAAGTGACGACCTCTCCGTAGGACGTGTCCCTTCAAGAGTCCTGCCACAGACTTGACTTAGTGTTGATTAGAGGTTTGAGATGGCAGTCCAAATTTGCCACTTGCTAGTCATTGTCCACAGAACAGTTTGGGGTATATTAGTGAACACAGAGGCGTCTCCCATTCCTTTGTCAGAGACTACATTTAGTTTTGACTCTGGGACCTGAATTTATATAAACTGTTGTTTTCAGTTCATGTTTGTTTTCACATCTCTGAAATCTGAACATTTTATTATAAGCCAGTGATTTTATTTTATATAGGATTATAAAATTGACTTCTAGGAATTTTTAAGAGATCGAATTTTTTAAAAGTACTTGTTTGGCATAAACCTGATTTTATTTCCTTTTTCCACTTGCAAAAGTGACATGATTCCCAGAAGCAGACTGGCAGCCCCTCTGAGTTGAGCCACTCATCTGTGGAGTTTGGATTCTCTCTGGTGCTAGGAACTGGCACCTCGTGGCCAGGTGTCTTTACTCTTAATTTGAGAGAATCTATTCCTAATCCCTGGGAAGTTACTTGAAATCAAGTCATCTGGGTTTGGGTTGTTTCTCCTCCCCCAGGATCACACAGTCATTCAGAGAGTGCTGAGGAACTTGGACCTGCCCCGTCAGGTGCGGTCCCATGTGAGCACTTGATTTAAATGCCAAAAGTAGTTTTCATTTATTTGATCAAGTAGTCAGTTTCCCATCTTGTTTGACTAAGGAATCTTCGGTTTAGGTAGTTTGCCGGCTATGAAGAACATCAGAGTTTTTCAGGCACTGTGCCCACTATTGAATTGATGGGGCTGCGGCGGTGAAGAACGGCTCTGCTTGGCTGACTCACGCTGGCAAGTGTGGTCTGCTGTCTTAGATGTGTTTGGTTTTTACATGGAAGCACTTTTATCACCGACAGAAAGTTACTACATTCCCGGTGCCACACAGGCAGTTGAGAACAGCACTAAGATCCGGCTGCATTGAGGCTCTGCTAGTTCCCTTGTCAGCCTTTCCCTGTCCTGGTTTGCTCTAATTTATACATAATTTCTTCTATGCTATTTGTTTGCCCAGAGTGGCAGAAAAACCTTAACCTTGTCAATATTTGTCACAACTCAGCCCCATACCACATGAGAAAGGTGGTATTAAAAAAGATCTAGCGTTTTATATGTCATAAAGCTTCTTTTGTATCCAGAATGTTTTGAGTCCATCGGATCCCATTAGTACCTATTGACACAGAGCTGTGGACAGCTCCAGCTGTTGGCCTTGCAGTGTCCCCTAAGTGCCCAAAGTGTGCTCCACAAGCCCATCAGGAGCAGGTATCCTCTACACGGGACAGCGGTCAGTCAGGTTCCATTGAAAAGGGTAGTGTCAGCAGAGTCTGCTTCAGCAGTATCTGCCTTGAGTTTCCTCTGTACATCTTAGCCACCAGAAGAATCTCTTCCTTTTAGCCCTGGGGATATACTGAGCTTTCAGTGCCCTACGTCACACACAATCTGCCTGGTGTTAATGCTGGGAAGGGAATATAGAGCTAGTGTGCTGAATGGAGAAGGAATGTTCTTCACTGTGTGTGAAGATGGTGATGTCCCTTGCAGTGGATGGACACTGCATGAAATTATCTTTGCTAATAAACAAGTCTTTTGGGAAGATTTGCTAATTTTACTGAGTAATGAGTCTAACCAAGAAGTATAGAGGGCCAGGCAGTGATGGTGCACGCCTTTAATCAGCACTTGGGAAGCAGAGGCAGGTAGATTTCTGTGAGTTCAAGGCAAGCCTGGTTTACAAGAGTTAGTTCCAAGACGGCTAGGGCTGTTTCACAGAAAAACCCTATCTCTAAAAAAAAAAGAAAAGACAAAACAAACAAAAAAGAAGTGTAGAGGGACGGGGCAGTTGTACACACCTTTAATCCCAGCACTCAGAAGGATCTCTTGAGTTCAAGGCCAGCCTGGGCTACTGAGCAAGTTCCAGATCAGATCTCTGTACAGAGAAACCCTGTCTTGGGTGGGGGGGAGAAGTGTAGAAAGGTCTTTTTCACATATATAACAACCTTGTCATAGATTTCATAAGCAATTTGCAGTTAGCACAATATAGTCTCAGTATAACCCTGCTAATAACATATTAGTAAGGTATTCATTGCAGAAGTACCATATGCATAATTTATCACTGAAATCTAGTTCCACGTTCCTTAAAATGTTGTTCACTCACCTACTGAAACAAATTTATGGATAGAGTCTGGAATTTACATTTTAATAATCATCCCAGAAAATGACAGTACTAGTTGAAGAATATGTCTGTTAGAGCCAGCGAGATGACTCAGCAGGAATGGGCGCCTGACACGAGCCTAATGGCCTGAGTTCCATCCCCAGAACCCATACGGTGGAAGGGGAAAACTGACTCCTGCAAGTTATCCTCTGACCTCCCACACACACAACAAACAAATTAAGTTCCTGGTCTGTGCAAGGCCTAGACTTCACTGGGAGTTACACGAGTTGGGCGAAACGGACTGAGACTTTGAAAAGCATGGCAGAGGGCGTCGAGCAAGTATGCACGGAGTGGAGATGTCACGGCTACTGTGCCTGCCTGCCTGCCGTTCACAGAGCATTGACACTCAGCACCAGGGAAACTAGGCTTGCTGGCACATGCTTCCAATCCCAGAACTAGAGGCAAAGGCAGGAAAATCAGGAATCTACAGTCATTCTTTGCTACATAGCAAGTTCAAAACCAGCCTGGGCTACGAGAGACTCTCTCAAAATACAAAACAAAATGTTGTGCATATAGTTATGATAAATCTGATATAAGTATGTGTAGGACACAGGAAGGACTGTTATACTTGAGAATCCAGCAGTTGACAGAGGGTGGCTGGGAGGAGACCTAGAAAACAGCTGCAGAAGGGAAGTCTAGATAGTTCTGCAATGCTTATACCTTCTGCTGAGAGCTTTCCTGCATCAGATACTGACACAGAATCTCCATTTCAACTCTACAGTTCCTCACACACTAGAAGGTTCTTTTTGTCCAAAGTAGAGCCAAGATTCACACCCAGGCACTCTGCGGTACATTTCTTAAGCGCAAAGTTAAGGTGCCTTTAAATGCCAAATATTTTGTGGAGCTCACAGGGTTTTTTTTGTTTTGTTTTGTTTTTTTTAAATATTTATTTATTTATACAATATTCTGTCTGTGTGTATACCTGCAGGCCAGAAGAGGGCACTAGACCCCATTACAGATGGTTGTGAGCCACCATGTGGTTGCTGGGAATTGAACTCAGGACCTTTGGAAGAGCAGGCAAAGCTCTTAACCTCTGAGCCATTTCTCCAGCCCCCTAGGAGCTCACAGGTTTTGATCTGTTCTTATTAAACAAGGGCAAGAGAAACATCATAGCCTGTGTACTGGGAAATACCATGAATTCAATTTAGTTGAATCAACAAATAGGAATGTATTGTTGTTGCGTGTTTCCTGGAATGCTGTGCTTATGAATGTTCTTACTGTGGAGGGAAGTGGGTGCATTCCTCCTCAGGGTGTCATCTTGCCATGGTGTGTTGTGTGATAATTTATTCTTTTGCCTCTTTGAGGGGTCCACCACCGAGCTCCCAAATAAATCACACGTGGAGGCTTATTCTTACTTATGAATGCCTGGCCTTAGCTTGGCTTGTTTCTTGCCAGCTTTTCTGAACTGAAATTATTCTGACTACCTTTTGCTTCTGGGTTTTTATCTTTCTCTATTTTTGTACACGTTTCTTTACGTCTTTCTCCGTGGCTCGCTGTATTGCTGGGTGGCTGGCCCCTGGCATCCTCCTCTCCTTGTTCTCCTTCCTCTCAGAGTTCTCCTTCTATGTACAGTCTCTCTGCCTGCCAGCCCTGCCTATCCTTGCCCCTGCCTTGCTATTGGCTGTTCATCTCTTTATTAGGACCATCAGGTGTTTTAGACAGGCACAGTAACACGGCTTCATAGAGTTTAACAAATGCAGTGTAAACAAAAGTCACACACCTGAAAGAAATAATCCCCAACAATGCTGTCTCCCCAGATTATCTGATAAAACAGGTTTTTTCCCTGATAGACTCCCGAGTTTTTACTGATGAAAATAGTAATTAGATAAATGCTTCACCTGGCATCCAATGCGTGGCATTAGATCACATGGAAACAAAGCTGTACCACCTCCACCCACCCCCACCTCCACCGCAGACACTGCTTGGGTGGCTTTTCCCACCCTCCCTCCAAGCGAGGGAGTAGCGAGTTTCTCCCTGCCGCAGTCTCAGGCTGTCACAGCCACCTGCTGCCAGCCACACCTGTTCATACGACTTGGGCTTCTCTTGCTGCCACCACTGCACTCCCTCCGCCAACAGCTACAGCTAGCAGCTGCAGGTGCCCTCAGTCTGCACGGAAGCAGCCCATTGCGACCCAGGCACCCAAACTAGCCTGGCTGACTGGTCACCTCCATCCCCGCCTCCCCACACAGCTCTGCCATTGATATCGTCACTGCTGTGGACAAACTGAAAACGCATACGTTCTGGTGAGGCACCTGGGAATTCCTAAGGGGAAAATTAGGTTTTATTTAAAACAAAAACCAAAACAACAAAAACTTTCCCACATTATGAATGGGAAATAGCACTCTGGAGGCAGAGGCAGGTGAATCTCTGTGAGTTCGAGGCCAGCCTGGTCTACAAGAGCTAGTTCCAGCCGGGCGGTGGTGGCGCACGCCTTTAATCCCAGCACTCGGGA
>NC_022022.1:10743097-10745833 GCF_000317375.1 Microtus ochrogaster
AAAAAAAAAAAAAAAAAAAAAAAAAAGTGGTTTGATGTCCATGCCAAATATAAAAAGTTGACTGATAAGATACAAGCCTTAGAAAAACATACCAGTGAAACAAACAAAAAATTTGCCAGGTGTGGTGGCATATGCCTTTAATCTCAGCACTCGAAAGGCAGAGGCAAGCAAATCTCTGTGAATTCAAGGCCAGCCTGATCTACAAAGCAATCTCCAGGACAGATAGGGCTGTTACATAGAGAAACTGTGTCTTGAAAAAAAAATATTCACACACGGACAGAGGAATTTAGATCAGAACCTACCGCAGCATATGAGTGGCCCATGGTAATTAGAAAAGGAACTTTAGTTTATCAGTTACCATACAAGAACGACCACCAGTTATGGCCATCATGGGAATACCCATATAAATTAAGACTGACAATTCTCCAATATATATCTCTAGTAATGAAACAGTATTTTGCATATTACAACATAAAGCATATTACAGGTATACCATACAATCCTACAGAACAAGTTATAGAAAGATTTAACTGCACTTTAAAGATATGCTTAATAAACAAAAGGGGCAATAAAGACCCCCTGATAGATTACACAAAGCTTTATTAACTTTATTTTTTAAATGCTAATGAGAAAGAAATGACAGCTGGGGAGAAAAATTGAATGAGAAAAAACTGCTGAAGTAAATATGCACGTATACTTTAAAGATCTGTTGACCTCAGAATGAAAACCAGGATATGTGTTACATTGGGGAAGAGGTTTTGCTTTTGTTTCCACAGGAGAAAAAAAATCTATGGATACCATTAAAATTGATAAAGATTAGGTATAAACAGGAAAGACCTCTTTATTAGAAGAGGTTATAGTTTATCCAACAGCATGGCCATTCAATCTAAAATAACTTATAAGACTAGCAAGTTAGCCGGGTGGTGGTGGCTCACGCCTTTAATTCCAGCACTGGGGGGGGGGGGAGGAGGCAAAGGCAGGTGGATCTCTGTGGGTTTGAGGCCAGCTTGGTCTACAAGAGCTAGTTCCAGGGCAGGCTCTAAAACTACAGCAAAACCCTGTCTTGAAAAAAAAAAAAAAAGACTAGCAAATGTCTTTTATTTGATCAGATATAACTTGACAAAAATGGAAACTTCCCAAAGTTAGGGTTGGGATAGGGTTTGTTTTTATCTTTCCAGGAGAATGAAGGCATCAACCTAAGGAATCTAAAGCCCACTGGACAAATGAGACATCTGAAGAAAAAGGACGATTCATTCAGAGAAAATGTCCCAAGAAAAAAAGAGTAAATTGGTCTATCGCTATATCACACTTCCAACAGGATAAAATGTGGGAACATCCCCCCTGGGCTACACGGCTGGGCTCTGGAGTGCTAGCACACAGCCCTAATCCACCACCTTTTATTTCTCTTCGTGCCCAAAGAAAATCTCTTTGAGAGTTTCTCAAGGATTAAAAAAGCATATGCAAAACTTAGATAGAGGGAAACCCAGAAACCTCCCCATTCTCCCCTTATCGAAAATTTGCACTTGAAATTGTCTCTTTGGAACCTTAACCGGGTTGTTTTGAGGATATGGAAATCAACTTATTTAAATATAAATATAGAGAACAGTAAGAATGCACTGGGCTAGCCAGGCGGTGGTGGGCACGTGTTTAATCCCAGCATTTGGGAGGCAGAGGCGGATGAATCTCTACGCGTTCAAAACCAGCCTGGTGCTTTTCCGCCCGCTCCCCCCTCCCCCCGAGCGCCGCTCCGGCTGCACCACGCTCGCTCTGCGCTATCAGGCTAGCGCCACCGTCCCCAGACGCCACCATGATCATCTACCGGGACATCATCAGCCATGACGAGCTGTTCTCCGACATCTACAAGATCAGGGAGATCGCGGACGGGCTGTGCCTGGAGGTGGAGGGCAAGATGGTCAGTAGAACAGAGTACCGGTAACATCGATGACTCGCTCATTGGTGGGAATGCTTCCGCCGAAGGCCCAGAGGGCGAAGGTACCGAAAGCACAGTAGTCACTGGTGTTGACATTGTCATGAACCACCACTTACAAGAAACCAGCTTCACAAAAGGGGCCTACAAAAAGTACATCAAAGATTACATGAAATCACTCAAAGGCAAACTTGAAGAACAGAAACCAGAAAGAGTAAAGCCTTTTATGACTGGGGCTGCAGAGCAAATTAAGCACATCCTTGCTAATTTCAATAACTACCAGTTTTTTATTGGTGAGAACATGAATCCAGATGGCGTGGTTGCTCTCCTGGACTACCGTGAAGATGGCGCGACTCCACACATGATTTTCTTCAAGGATGGCTTAGAGATGGAGAAATGTTAACAAGTTGGATGTATCACCTGTCACCATAACCGGCTGCTGCTGCCCATCCACACAACACCAGGACTCAGGACAATGGGACTGATGTCCCCTTGAGCTCTTATTTTACCATGATTTATCTGGAGTGGAGACATTGGTTTTTTCTTTTTTAATTTTTTTTTCCTTTAAAGAAAAAACATGTCATGTAGGTTGTCTAAAAATAAAGTGCATTTAAATTCAAAAAAACAAAACAAAACAAAATAAAACCAGCCTGGTGTACAGAGTGAGTCCTAGGACAGGCTTTAAGGCTACACAGAAAAACCTTATCTCAAAAAAACACCAAAGGCAGGGCGATGGTGGCGCACGCCTTTAATCCCAGCACTCGGGAGGCAGAGGCAGGCGGATCTCTGGGAGTTCGAGACCAGCCTGG
>NC_022022.1:10746398-10750999 GCF_000317375.1 Microtus ochrogaster
CTAGCCTGGTCTACAGAGCTAGTTCCAGGACAGGCTCCAAAACCACAGAGAAACCCTGTCTCGAAAAACCAAAAAAAAAAAAAAGGACTATTTTATTGCCACTAATCTCATAATCCTTTGGTTTTATTTTGACTCTTTAAAATTTACCTTAAGGTTTCCTCAAAATTTATAAGATTTTTATATTTGTTTGAACTTTCTGCCATATTAATGGTCATATCAAGTACTAACTCTAGAAATAGGCTTTATCTTGCTTCCTGTTTGTGATTCCAGGCTTGAATCTAAAGCAGGTAACTAGGAATTAAGTTTGTGTACACCAGATGTACATAACAAACTGTAGCCCTTTACCTCTCCAAGATCTGCTGCATACGACACTTAAAATGTTTGTTTTCTGCAGTGAACCATAACTGTGCCTAACAGCAATCTTTGACGTCTCCAGAAGGATGATGGATCCCCAGAACTATAAATAGAGACTGCGCTTTCTTTTCCCAGACTTCCAAACCCAAATAATCACACAAAAACTACAGGCGGTGGTGGCGCACGCCTTTAATCCCAGCACTTTGGAGGCAGAGGCAGGAGGATCTCTGTGAGTTTGAAGCTAGCCTGGGCTACAAGAGCTAGTTCCAGGAAAGGCTCCAAAGCTACAGAGAAACCCTGTCTTGAAAAACAAACAAAAAAATTATTAATTACAACACTCTTTGGCCAATGGCTCGGGAATATTTCTAGCTAGCTCTTACATTAAATTAACCCATTTTTATTAGTCTATATTTGGCCATGTGGCCATGGCATTACCTCATTTACTACATATCTTGTTTCCTTCGTGGTTGACTGGCATCTCCTTGACTCCATCTATTCTCTACATATATCTTTGTTCAGATTTCCCATCTGGTTTTACTCTGCTAAGTTATTGGCCATAACAGCCTTATTCATCAACCAATAAAAGCAACACATATACAGAAAGACACCCCATATCACAGAACAACAATTCCACCTGGATTGTGGTAATGCCACTAAGTTGAAAAACCACGCAAAGATCAGCTTTGGACTACAGACTGCTCAAACACCATGAAAAGGATTAGCTAAGATGGTCCAGCCTGATAGACTACTCCAGCCAGGACATCAGATAAGCCCTGCACATTCCCATCACACTGAGACTGGACAACAGCTAACTCTCCCAGGATTTGATCATTATTTCAGTTTTTCAGGTCCCCTAAAGATGCCATCATCCCAGACAACAGGAACTAATTTTAAGAACACAACACCCACATTCCCAAGAGGTAGGGTGGGTGGTTGTTCCATGGATTATAGATGATTATCATCATTTAGAGAGTATTATTTGCAAGTGTTGTTGGTCATAGTCAGGGAGAAAACTAAGCAAAGGAGATTAGATTCAGGAATCTTATTCTGAAAAGAAAATGAAGGTATAGGAATAATAGGATAAAGGAACAGGTTATTGAATCTACTTTTAAACTAAAAAAGCAATTACTGGTCTTAAATATTTTACATCAGTACGAATTTTGTATATTGATACAAATTTAAGATTATTATTGTTATACTGTATATATATTTCTACAAATTTGAGGTTATTTTTGTTATTCTATATGTGTGTTTCTATTCTTGTTTAAGGTATTGTACCTATGCAGTTCATTTAACAATGTAATGTAAATTTCTAGTCCTTGAAAGTTATCATTACAAACTATTTAGGACGATAAAGTAATGCAGGTTACTAGTTAGTATCCTATAACAATCAGACTTGTAGTCACATTAGGTGTGTCTTCAAGATCAAACAGATACATTTTCGATAGACAAGTAATCTTCAAACACTTCAGAGATCTACAGAATACAGTATTTAAAATGTTTTAATAGCACAAGGCTTTTCTTGACAATGAGACACATCTGCTTTTGGAAGCACCAATATACTTCAAAAAAGGATGATGGGCATTGAAGAACCTCCACATGGAGTTTGCTTTCTTTATTACAAAAGCTAGCCATTTGGGCAAGAACCTGCCCTTGACCTCAACTGCTGACAGTACGCTGTCCAAACTGGACCAGCAGGACACACAAAAAAGTGACTGTTGGACTTTGCCAAGACAGGATGGTCCTTTAAAAGTGTTTACTTCCCAGCAAAATCTGTCAGATATTCTAGGCCTGTAGACCAAAGACGGATGCCCCAACTTTACGAGGAAACTTGGCCAACTGTCCATGCAGCCAGCTGTTTCTGTTGTTTCTTTTAGTTTTGGAAGTTGCTTGTTCTCCACTTCTTTTTTACTAAGGTAATGTTATATCCTTCTGGGGTCTTTAATTGAGTTGAAAACTAGATAGTCATAGTTTTCATTAGTTATAATAGAAGATAAATTAGGTACAGAGCTTTGGACTCATCCAGATAGAATACATAATGGAGTATTTTCACACCAAATACAAATAACAAATACAAATTACAAATGATTGTAAATGTAATTCTTACCTGATAATTATTCTTATTGTTTATAGTTTTACTATGTTAGAGTTAAAACCTTATCTTCATATTTAGACAAAAAGAAAATGTTGTGGAATAATCATTTTATACTCTGTGAAGATGTGTCACTTTGATTGGTTTAATAAAAAGGTGAACGGCCAATAGCTAGGAATGATTTTCAGGGCAGAAAGAATGCTGAGAAGAAGGTGGAGTTGCCAGCTACACAGAGAAGGAACAAAACATCCAGGAGAACAGATAACTGTCATGAGTCACATTGTAATACATAGATGAATAGAATTGGGTTAATTAAAATTATAAGAGCTAGTGGGACAAGCATAAGCTATTGGCCAAGCTTTCACAATTGATAAGAAGTCTCCATGTGAGCCCGGCAGTGGTGGCGCACGCCTTTAATCCCAGCACTCGGGAGGCAGAGGCAGGCGGATCTCTGTGAGTTCGAGGCCAGCCTGGTCTACAAGAGCTAGTTCCAGGATAGGAATCAAAAAGCTACGGAGAAACCCTGTCTCGAAAATCAGAAAAAAAAAAAAGTCTCCATGTGGTTATTTGAGAGCTGGCTGTTGGGACAGAAAAATCCAGCTACAGGGCATGGTGGCTGCATAGTGAGACCCTGTCTTAAAAAAGTAAATTCTTTTGAGTGTATGTGTACGTGTGTGTGCCATGATGCACATGTGGATGTCAGAGGACAGCCTCGGGTGCTTGTCTTCCACCTGGTTAGCTGCAGCATCTCTTGTTTCCTTCTGTGTACACCAGGATAACTGACTCCAAGGTTTCTCCTGTCTCCTCCCAGCTCACCACAGAAGAGCTGGGTTTAAAGATGTGTTGGTACCTCTCTGTCTTTTTTATGTGGGTTCTGGGGATTCAACATCAGGTCCTTGGACTTGTGTTGTAAGCACTTTACCCACTGCCTGCTCATCTCTAAATGGCTTTCTGAGACTGGTATGTGTGAGAGACCAGTTTAGAGGGACTCCCAGAAGCTGGGGCTTTTGCCAGAACTCTGATAACAACTTATTGTAGCTTCTCAATACAGTTGAGAGACAGGAAAAACAAGTATGAAGCTGCTGCTCATGCAACAGGGCATATTAGCTTACAATAAGCTTTGTATAAATATGAGTATGCTACCATTCAAAAAGCACAGATTACTACATGACTGGTAACAGGGATTTCTTTTCATTATCAGTTATGTACTTTACATAATTGCATTGCTGTGCTCTTACAGGACCAGCACTGCAGGTTTGTCTACACCAGCATCACCATAAAGACAGGACTAACACACCTCCCTACAACTTCACTACCTCGTGACATCACTAGGCAATGGGAATTGTTCAGCTCCTTTGCAACACAATCACTTTCCCGTGTGTGGCCTAACAGACCAACAGTCATGTGGGATAGAACTATCATATAGAATCTCTGTCTCATCAAGAGGAACTATCAGACAAACCAAAATTGGGAGACATTGACAAAATAGATGACTGACGTTCTTCCAAAGAACTAGAGACAGAGGCCTAGAAAGATCACTCAGCTGTTAAGAGCACATGTTGCTTTTGAAAAGGACTCAAGTTTGATTCCCAACACATATATTAGGCAGCTCACAATTAATTGTAATTCCAGCCCTGGCTTCCATGAGCAGCCACACTCATGTGCAGTGTGCATGTAAAGACACACTCATACACACACATATTTAGAAACATCTAAAAAATAAAGACAAAGATAAGAATGGAAGAAACTGAGGAACTACCATCAACTGAGAACTGTGAATGAAGGCAACGGATAGTCCTACATGGATCCTGAGAGAGAAAGTGGGCATTAAAGAAAAGACTCGTGAAACCCAGGCTGGTTTCATTGTTGACTTATATTGTTATGTCAAGGTTAATTGCCAAACTTTGAAAAAAAACATTCTTTTGTTATGTAAAGGGACATAGGAGCAGCTGGTTGAAGTGTTCCTGGGAGCTTCCTGTTCCCAAAACTGAGTCCTCTGGAAGTCTAAAACTACCTCAAAACAAATGCATTCCTGATGTCTGATAAAGATTTGCATAAGCGGGCGACGGTGGCGCACGCCTTTAATCCCAGCACTCGGGAGGCAGAGGCAGGCGGATCTCTGTGAGTTCGAGACCAGCCTGGTCTACAGAGCTAG
>NC_022022.1:10751099-10753465 GCF_000317375.1 Microtus ochrogaster
CTCGAAAAACCAAAAAAAAAAAAAAAAAAAAAAAAAAGATTTGCATAGTTTCCTGTGTTTACTTGCCTATATTGATTGCTTTTTAAAATAGACATTCAAGTATTTCCTCCATTTTTCCTTTGTTTGGCTTTTTCTTAGTAGTGCATATTAACTGTTAAATATTCATGTTTCTAATACATTGTTTTTTATATGTAGTTACTTTCCTAATCTGTTGGTCTTGAAAAAATAGACTTTTTTGGCTTAAATGTTTTTTTTCATTTCAGTTTATGTGTGTGTGTGTTTGCATACATATATGTCTGCTCACCATAAGTGACCAGTACCCAGAGTGGTCAGAAGAGGGTGCCAGGTACCTTGGGATTGGAGTTACAGACAGTTGTGAGCCTCCATGTAGGTGCTGGGAATCAAACCACTAGGCCAAGACGGGAAAGAGGCAATGGGTGACAGAAAGTTTTGGTAGCCCATGAAGATGAATGGAGACAGATTTCAGTGAATCAGCTCAGTTTTATTCTAGAGTATAAGAAATATATAGGATTGGGGAGCCTGGGGACAAACCCTCATTTGCCTTAAGTGGCATGCTCCTATCAGAAGGCTTAGTATGTGGCAGCAGGGTCCCATAGCAGAGTCCCTAGCAACAAGATCTGTACCAAGGGTCAAGCTAAAGATAAAACAGACTTCTGGTTTAGAAACAGCTTTCAGATAAGGGACATTCTCCAATCCAGATGAGGGCAGGAAGCTTTGTTGGAGGGAGGGAGTTCTATGCTGTGAAGATAAACTGCTAGGCGTGGGGAGGCTGCAACCTCTGACCAGCCAGCAACATCTTCCAACATCTCCCCCATCATACTTTTTAATGGAGAGGTGTCAGTTTAAACCTTGAGGAACCCGTCACCTGTGTCAGAAGGGTCCAGGGTAACTGTAGTGTTGGTGGTCTATCACCAGAAGAAATGAATAAGGCAGGGGGCACGTATCAAAATAAAACATAGCATAATCTGATAAAGGGTAGAAGCCAAGAGAATAGGAGGTTATGGAACCAGCTAGTTTGCTCTATGGGTTTCTCTGCCTGTTTTAGAACTCACTCTGGAGACTAGGCTGGCCTCAGAACTAACAGAGATCCACCTGCCTCTGCCTCCTGAGTGCTGGGATTAAAGGCATGCACCATTACCACCACTACCAGGTGAAAATTGGCAACATACTTATTGATCACCCATAAATAGTGTCACACCGTCGATACAACCTTAGATTCAGTACAACATGTTATCCATCCTGCTAACATTATTTACTATATATGAAAGTCACTGATGAAAATGATCTTTAAGGATATAGTGATGAACCACACAGAAAGCTGAGCTTTGTGCTATAGTTCATGAAGATGGACAATAAACAAAGTCTCAGATATGTTAATTTTGGATAGTTATATTCACTGAAGACAATAAATACCATTGTGCAGAGTGGAGGTTGTAAGCAGTGAGCCGGTGGCAACCGTGCTGAGTCCTGAATGATGAGAATAGGACAGGTCAGTGATGATGCAGGGAAGCTTCCCAGGCCGGGCAACAGCAAAGCCAAGGTTTCGGAAGAAGGAATGTACTTGCAGTGTTGGGAAGGTCAAAATGGTAGTAGAGCCAAATCACACTGAACAAGGGTCCTAGAGACTTAGATGGGGTGTAGATCATGTAGAGCCTGTAGACAGTTTATTATAAGTACAGCTGGGTTTTGTCAGGATCTAAGATGAGCTTAGTTAAAAATCCGTTAGAGTTGGCTGTGGGAGCATACACAAACCGTTAACACCTTTAGTCACTGTGAGATTATAGCTCAGAGAGCCAATTAACCTGAAGGAGGGTGGCGTAGAATCTTGTTTCTATTTATCTATTTGGTGTCTGTGTGCTCCTGAGCTCCTGCTGGGGGACCCAGACTCATGTTGGAATTGCTAGAGCTACCTTTAGATCATTTGTGCATAACCTAAAGCAGGTGCAGGTACTGAAAAGTGCGGAGTACTGAACCTGGATCCTCTGGGAGAGCAGGGGGTGCTCTTAACTGTGGAGCCATCTAGCTGCCCTTTATATATACAAACACATACACACACATGTATATAAAGTATCAGTGTATCATATATTAATATAACATTTTTTCTACATATTATAGATTTTATTTATTATATATTATTTTACCATACAGAACATTTATTATAAATATATTGTCATATATTAATATAATAATTTATAGTGTATATATGTGTATATTAATATGTTTGTGTGTATACACACACATATATATGAGTGTGTATATACACATAACATTTATATACACACGTATATGTGTATATATATACACACACACATATATAGTTTTGGGGTTGTTTTTTATTTTATTTT
>NC_022022.1:10753609-10768325 GCF_000317375.1 Microtus ochrogaster
TGGAGCCTGTCCTGGAACTAGCTCTTGTAGACCAGGCTGGTCTCGAACTCACAGAGATCTGCCTGTCTCTGCCTCCCGAGTGCTGGGATTAAAGGTGTGCACCACCACCGCCCGGCTAAGAGTGTCATTCTTATTATGTTACTATCAACATGACTTATAATTGGCATGTTAAGTTGGGCGGTGGCAGCAGTATGTTAAGGAATAAAAATATTTGAATTGTAGTGTTCTAGAACAAAATTATAATTACTTACATCAATTTTATTGCTTTTGTTTCTTCTCATGATGTAGCCTTGGCTGGTAAACCAGGCTGACTTTGAGCTCACAGAGATGTGCTTCTGCCTCCTAAGTGCTGGGACTGACAGCATGCATGACCACACCTGGTTTGTTTTCACTTCTTTTGAAACAGAGTCTTTGAGGCTCAGTCTGGTCTCAAACCCAGTGTGAAGATGAGGCTGCCCTTGACTTCCTGGTCTTCTGGCTTCAGCCTCCCTGGTGGTGGGATGTGTTCCTGGTGTGTACTGGTGTGTACCACCGTCAGTCTCAGTTGGCTTAGGGGACATTTTCCTCTAGTTTCCTCTAGTGTCTGAAACCGTGGGTGTGGACCTCTTTTCCGTCCTCTAGCAGTAGGTGTCACAAAAGAACTCCACTTTTTAACTTACCCACGTAAGAATGACATACTGTCCCAGCAAAAGTCCTTAAAAGGTTGAGTAAATTAAACTTTATATGAAAAAATAAAAGGGCTCGCCCCACTGACTTAATTTTTCTCATCTGATGGAAAACTGACCAAAAACCAAAGCACCTGCTATATGCTATACTCAAGAAAACCTATAATCCAGGTGTAATGCATGCACCTGATCACAGCACCTGAAGGCAGAAGAAGGTGGATTTTGTGAGTTTGAGCCCAGGCTGTTCCAGGATAGATAGAGCTACAAAGAGAGATCCAGTCTCAAACAAGCAAAGAAAACCTACAGGGGCTGAAGAAATGGCTCAGTAGTTCAAAGCACCTGCTGGACTCAGGTTCTACCCACATGGGTCCAGGATCAGGGGTTATGATTCCCTCTCTAGTCCTCTTTGGGCATCAAGCATGCACTTGGTTCAAAAACATACATATGCAGGGAAAACACCAATACACACTTTTTAAATTTGTAATAGAATTCGTCTACACATGTAAGCAATTGTGTTGTTCGTGTATTTGGCTCTTATAAAGCAAATTACTTTTGATTTTCAGATCCCAGAGCTCAGGTGCTTACTGATAACTGCAGGGACAAAAAGCAAGGGCCATAGCCAGTTTCCTTGTCTAAGTTTCTTTTTTTTTTTTTTTTTGGTTTTTCGAGACAGGGTTTCTCTGTGGCTTTGGAGCCTGTCCTGGAACTAGCTCCTTTAGACCAGGCTGGTCTCGAACTCACAGAGATCCGCCTGCCTCTGCCTCCCGAGTGCTGGGATTAAAGGCGTGCGCCACCATCGCCCGGCCTTGTCTAAGTTTCTAAGAACATAAAAATGAGTCTGATAAATGAGCAAAAGGAATTAATCCATTTTTTCTTGAGCGTTGTTCCGTCCTTAGACAAAATATCTCCCCTAAATTCATGATTACTCCATTGTACAGATGATTTTCCAAGTTTCATCTTCAAGGTATATTGCTTAAGAAATAATAAAAAATTGTTATTTTTTTTCAGTTGACTTCAAAATTCACCTTTTAAAAAATCATTATCTCAAAATATAGTGATCTTCTGGCTAGGAAAGACACTTCCACTTATGTGTTATAACTGTAGAAAGAATAACCAAAGAAAAAAATTTCAAATCATATTACTCTTACTTTTTTTCTTTTGTTTCTTTTTAATTTTTGCTTGTTTTTGCTTTTGAGACAGTCTTAGTCTGTAGCAGACCAGGTTGCCCTGAACTTCAATATATCTCAGGCTGTCCTTAGTCCTGCCTGAGCCTCTCTTGAAGAGTAAGTACCATGATCTTGTGGCAAAGATACCCCACTACCATCCCTCTGAGAAAAGGTATTTTTCTGTAACTCACAATCCTTCTGCCTTAGAAGCTAAAACTTATAACCCTGGGTTTAGTATATCTTACACTTTGTGTTAAATACAAATTGATAAAGAAATTGGGGCATGGTCAGAGTAAGGTGAAGTGACCATTTAAGGCATAAAGCCTCCTGTAACTCTAGAAATCACATAATTATCTTATTTTATCTACGTGAATTACACCAACAAAATACAGTGCCACTATTATGTCTAACATTTCCCTTTGCTGTGATGTTTCTGAGTGTGTGCTTCCAGACCTAATTCTTTCAGTCCAGTTTCACATGACTTTGCACAAGAGCCCAAGTCATTTCCTTTGTAAAGTTAGATGAGAATTTCTAAACTGCATAGCCAAGGAAAGGATAAAATATGTATTTAAGAAATAGGCAAATAGAGGCAGGCGGATCTCTGTGAGTTCGAGGCCAGCCTGGTCTACAAGAGGTAGTTCCAGGACAGGCTCCAAAACCACAGAGAAACCCTGTTTGGAAAACCAAAATAAATAAATAAATAAATAAATAAATAAATAAATAAATAAATAAATAAATAAATAAATAAATAAAAGAAATAGGCAAATAAAACAAAACAGTTATTTTGAAATGTTTGCATTCTATACTTCTCTAGGAGGGCATTGGGTTTGATTTGTTTAGTGTGTGTGTGTGTGTGTGTGTGTGTGTGAGAGAGAGAGAGAGAGAGAGAGAGAGACACATTCAACAGACAGACAGACAGAGACAGAGACACAGAGAAAGAGAGTCTCACATACTCTTTGGCATGCTTGAAATTTGTTATGTAGCCTTAACTCTGATCCGCCAGATCTGGAGTGCTGGGATTAGAAGCATGCACCACTGTACCCAGCTCCCAATTTCTTTTTTCTTTTGTTTTTTGAGACAGGGTTTCTCTATAACTTTGGAGCCTCTCCTGGAACTCGCCCTGTATAACAAACTGGCCTCAAACTCACAGAGATTCGCCTGTTTCTGTCTCCCAGGTGCTGGGGTTAAAGGCCTGGACCACCACCGCCTGGCCTTGAATCTTGGTTGAATAGGAGATATACTATTTCTTTTTTTTTGGGGGGGGTTGGTTTTATGGTTTTTTGAGACAGGGTTTCTCTGTAGCTTTTGGAGCCTGTCCTGGAATTAGCTCTTGTCGATCACACTGGCTTTGAACCTCAAACTCACAGAGATCTGCCTGCCTCTGCCTCCAAGTGCTGGGATTAAAAGAATGTGCCACCACTGCCCAGCTCAGCTCCCAATTTCTAACACCTTCCCTGCTATCCGATGGACAACTGCCCAGTTCTATTCCTTCAAGCCTTTCAAAGATGTCTAGGTTAGGCACAGTCAGCAACCAGGGATGTAAAATGACTGGCAGCAGTCCTGTCCTGAAGTACCTCTCACTATGTGGTACGAACCAATAATTATGATAGAGTATATGTGCTTAGAAAAGTACAGCAAGACATCAAAGAGGGCACTGAGGTGGTGTTAATCCCATAAGTCTCCAGAATAAGACTACCATAATTTAAAGCCAAATTTGAAGCAAGCTTTAATTAAATACTGGCCAGGTAGATGGACTCTGGCCAGGTCCATCTTTGGTTCCCCAGAAAAATGACCCTAGCTAGGTTGTAGCTGTCTAGGTATTTCCCATCAGGTCCAATTAGGGACAAGCGTACCTTCTGACACACATTTCCTGCCTGTGAACCTCTCACCCACAAAAGTGCATCCAGTGCAGATGGGTATCGGCAAAATTTTTTAGGGGAGTGAAAAACATGTGGCTTGTTATCCCCCATAAACAACAGCCTCTAGCATTTCAGGAACTGTCTGCCCTTGGCCAAGAGGCTTGCAGATCAGAGGCATTTTTGTTTTATGGATCTCTTAGGCTTAGTAATTAAAACCTTTGTTTGTTTGTTTGTTTGTTTTTGAGACAGGGTTTCTCTGTAGCTTTTGAGCCTGTCCTGGAACTAGCTTTTGCAGACCAGGCTGGCCTCGAACTCACAGAGATCCACCTGCTTCTGCCTCCCAAGTGCTGGGATTAAAGGCGTGTGCTACCACTGGCCGGTTTAAATTATTTTTTATTTTATGTGCCTTGGTGTTTTGCCTGGCTAGATGTCTGTGTAAAGGGGTTTGGATTCCCTGGAAATGGAGTTACAGACAGTTGTGAGCTGCCATGTAGATGATGGGAATTGAATCTAGGTCCCCTGGAAGAGCAGCCAATGCTCTTAACCACTAAGCCATCTCTAGAGCTCAGTAACTTAAACTTTAAATGTAACTTTGGCTCTCACAGTAGAATGGGTGGAACTGCACCAACAGTAACAGAAATGAAGAAATTTTCCGACAGAAAAAGAATAGTGCCTCCTCTTATATCTCCAGATGATTTGCTCATAACTGGAGGTTATTCGAATACTGTGCATCTTTCCTTTACCACACTTACACATTTATATTTGCTTTGTGATTATCTAACGAAGTAAAGTCGGAAGTTCTTTGCGAACAGGACCATATCCATTTTTCTTTTTCCTTTTTGTGTGAACCTAGAACCATCAAGGCACATCAACTTTTTTCTTCTCTTGTTTTTATTTTTTTTCTTGTTTTTATTTTTATAGTAAAATCAGAGTCAGTTTATTAAGAAAAGATATGCTGATAGGAGCAGAGAGGAGTTAGCAACTCAGTCTCTTAATTTATTTATTCATTTTTAGAAAGGGTCTCTATACATTGCCCTGCCTGTTCTTTTTTTCTTTTCTTCTTTTTGGTTTTTCGAGACAGGGTTTCTCTGTGTAGCCCTAACTGTCCTGGAACTCACTTTGTAGGCCTCTGATTTAGAGATCTGCCTGCCTCTGTTTGGCAAGTGCTGGGATTAAAGGAGACGTGTGCCACCACCACCAGGCTGCTCTGGCTGTTCTGAAACTCACTCTATCTATCTATCTATCTATCTATCTATCTATCTATCTATCTATCTATCTAGAGGCAAGTTCTCACTACATTGTCCACCCTGGTCTCCCATTTTTCTCTTTCTTTCTTTTTTGTTTTTCGTTTTTTCTAGACAGGGTTTCTCTGTAGCTTTTGAGCCTGTCCTGGCACTTGCTCTGTAGACCAGGCTGGCCTTGAACTCACAGAGATCCGCCTGCCTCTGACTCCCAAGTGCTGGGATTAAAGGCGTGCGCCACCACTGCCCAGCTTGGTCTCCCACTTTTCATACTGCTAATTCAGTCTCCTAGGTAGCTAGGATTACAAACATGTACCACAGAACCTAGCATTCCATTTTCTTTATTGCTGTATACATTCCAACAATCAAACAGACAAGATGTTGAATAAAACTGAAGGTTTGATAATTTTGCTCTAATAATAATTAATGGTAGATAAATAGAAAAATAGAAAAGCTACATTTATTATATGCATAGAATATGGTAGCCACATACAAAAAGATAGTTGTGCAGGGAAGTAATCTCAGCACTTGGAGGCAGAGGCAGGCAGATCTCTTTGAGTTCTAGGCCAGCATGGTTTACATAGTGAGTTCCAGGACAGCCAGGTCTATGTAGAGATTGTATCTAAAAAAAAAAAAAAAAGGCTGGGTGGGTGGTGTTGTATACCTTTAATCCAGGGAGACAGGCAGGTCATCTCTGACTTCCAAATAGGCCTGGTCTACAGATCAAATTCCAGCACAGCCAGGGCTACACAAGAGAAACCGTTTGTCAAAAAAACAAAAACCAACCAACCAATAAGCAAAAACCAGTAAGACAGTCACTGAACCTGTATAAAGTACTTCTTTTACTAGCGGATTCTTATTATCTGAAACCTACTGATGTTTGCAGTATTCAGATTTAACCATCACACTCCTCTACTTCAATCAGATGAACAATCCGTTTTAGCGATTTCAGCCGGTTAAATATTTATTCAGACTGGCATACTACAAATATCTTCTGGTAATTGAAAAGGACAGTTACAATGGCTTGGAGAGTTTTTTGACTTTTTTCTTTTTGTTTTTTCCTTGAGACTGGGTTTCTCTGTGTAGCTCTGGCTGTCCTGGAACTAGCTCTGTAGTCCAGGCTGGACTCGAACTCAAGAGATTTGCCTGTTTTGCTTCTTGAGGGTTGGGACTGAAAGCGTACGCCACCCACTGCCTGGCTAGCCTTGCTCATTTTTGTCTGTTGCAAGCAATGTAGTTTCTATAAGACAAAAGGTCTCAGTTAAAATTTATAAATTACTTTGTTAAAAACTTGCCTCTAAACCAATGAAATCCATTCTAATGTAAGAGTTAGGAGACAGAATGTCCGGTGACTAAAGAGAAGCTGTGATTTGAGGACTCCCGGATTTTTGTTGAGGAAAAGTGAAATCCTTTTTTTCATGACATTCCCAGATATGCCCTCAGAACTGTTCCTGTTCAAGGTTTACTCGAGCCTTCCTGCCTAAAACATTCGGGCTCCCGAAGCCCAGAGACGCCTAAAGTCACTTGGCACTCCGCCCACAGCGTCCCAGCGGAATCAGTAAACGCCGAGATTGCTCCTGGCCGTACTCAGGAGTGAGACTATAAAAGAACAGTTACCATCTTGCTCGTGGATAAATGCTGGTCACTCGCTGGCGTCACTCAACCCTTGCGCGCAAGCGTACTGAGAGCACGCCCCCTACCTTCCCGTGCACGCGCTCGGAGCCTGCAACTCTCGCGAGAGAAGCGAGATTTATTCCTACGTACCGGGCCGTGCTGCTTATGGCGGCGCTGGAGAGGGGGCGCTGAGCTGTTGGGGTGAGTACGACCTCGGTGTCCAATGGGGGTTAGCAAGAAGCCAGATTAAGGACAGGTGAGGAGACCCTGACTAAGGGGTGAGACTTCTGAGTCAAGGTGGGCACTCTTGGAATTCCGGGTAGAGAAGCGCTCTGTGTGAGTTCCTATTCAGGCTTCCTCATTCGTCCCCGGTTCAACCGTCCGGGCCTCATGGCAGGCCCCGGAGGCTTGGTGAGGAGTTGAGGCCCGGAGACGCGCGTGGTTGTGGTGGTGGTAGTGGTTGTGACTGAAGTGGGGGGGGGGGGGAGCGAAAATGGAGGCTCCGGCCGCAGCCAAGATGGAGGCAGAGGGTGCGGGGCTTGAGCGCGGGGACTGCCGGGAGCTGTAGTCTGTCTTCTTCCCCCTCTGCGGCTTGGCTGGGAGAAAGGGAACTACAAGTCCCGGCGGGAGGGGCAAGGGGGTGGTGGCGCGGTCCTTTGTGTGCATTTGGAAGAGGCCGGGGCGAAGGGCCTACTTTCTTCAGGACCTTGTCTTTTTTGGCCGTCACTTGCTTTGGGGATATGACTACGACTACCAGAGCGCAGTGCGGCAGTGGCGCCTTCTTTGTGTGTGGGTCGAGACCCCTTTCCTTCTAGGGAAAGTGCTTAGGGACACCTCTTTTTCCCCAGCCGTATCTGACCCTAGCGCGACAGAACTGACATCTTTACTTATAGTCACTCACTGCTGTGTCTCCACTCCTAACTTTGCCCCTTGACATTTGAAAGGGGAGCGGGGTCCCAGTCTAGGCACGTGTCTCCTGCCGTTCTGTCTGGGGGCAAATGGCATGCGTTTTGAGAGTTCCGTGATGCTCTCCCTACATGGTGCAAGCGCTGGCCCACGTTGTGCAATGAACGGCTTGGCTTTGTCGTGTTTGCAGTTTTAGAACCCTAGTCGGAAATAAAATGGGAGGGTTTTTATCATTGACTGTTTGGGCAGTTCGAAATCTTACTGCTACGGCTCCTATGCTTTAAAAGAGTTTCTCTTAGCCGGGCGATGGTGGCGCACGCCTTTAATCCCAGCACTCGGGAGGCAGAGGCAGGCGGATCTCTGTGAGTTCGAGACCAACCTGGTCTACAGAGCTAGTTCCAGGACAGGCTCCAAAGCCACAGAGAAACCCTGTCTCCAAAAAAACCAAAAAAAAAAAAAGTTTCTCTTAGAAACACCTGTGTGGCTGGTCGCTAACTGGCCTCACAGGTGAGTAGTACTCCCTAAAACACACTCCCAACTCCAAAAAACAATTTGAAAATTATTAGGACACTTATTTTGCAACTAAAATGGGCAAAAAGATAGTGCTAGTTAAGCAGTTGAGGGGCAGGCAGAAAAGGACTAACGGTGGTAGTTGAATTTGGACAATTACATTCTGTTAGGCTACTGTGAACTTGAACTTGTAGTTCACAGAGCTGCCAAGTTTGTTTTTCTTTCGTTTATTGAGACAGGTTATGCAGTTCAAGCTGGCCTTGAACTATATAGTGTGCGCTGGCCTTGAACTGACTGTCCATCCTTCACCTCTGGACTGCTTGCTCTAACCTACTTTTTTAAAAAGTTCCAAATTATAGGGCATTAATTCAAGCTACCAAAATACTCGGTACACCCCCCCCCCCCCCCCCGTCTTTTTTTGAGATAGAGTCTGTGTACCTTGGCTGGCCTTATAATTCACTTTGTAGACCAGGCAGGCCTTGAAGTCAAAGATCTGCCTGTCTCTGCTAGGATTAATGGCATGCACCACCATGCCTGGTGCTCATTTTTATTTTGAGGTACTAGAATGCAAACTCAGTACTAAATTGAGTGGCAGTATAGTTGTTAATGTGGATAAGAGGATTAAGTATATAAGCAGTCGAACGCCCCCTGAGTCGGAAGATTTAGGTGATAACACACACCTTTGATCCCAGCACTTGGGAGGCAGAGACAGGCAGATCTCTTAAATTCAAGGCCAGCCTGGTTTACAAAGCTATAGACAGCTGTTTCAAGACAGACAAGGCTACACAGACTGTGTCTAGAAAAAAACTGAAGAAACAAAAACAAACAAAAAATTTAGATATAATATTTATCTTTGTTTCTTTTTAGTTTTAGAGCTGAAATAAAAAAAGTGGTAGGTTGATTTGTGCAGCTGCTCTGGATGTTTACCATCGAGATGAGTATTTATAGCAGCTGAGTTGAAAAGCAAAGTATTTGAAGTACAGAAGATAGGTTTTCTTGTTTTATAAGTAAGTTTTGACTTAAGTGTAACCTTTAAAGGTGTGGTTGAGAATTGTGATAAATTTCCAGCAAATGAAAATTGTGAAAACTGACTTTCTTTTACCCATTTTCTCCCCCCCCCAAGTAGCCCCTCAGTCATTCCTTTTTTATCTAGCATAAACCTTAGTTTTGACCTTTTTTGAAGTATAGTTCAGTGGCACTGAGTATATTCATATTGCTATGAGGGCTATACTTTTTACAATAAAGTAGATGGAAATTCCTTTTGGATGAATTTGAGTAGTAAAATAATTAGGACTGTGTTGCAAAGTCAAGTAGAAATGATGATATTTTGTAAGACACAATTGCTGAGCCTTTGAAGCTTTCTTTTCTAAAAACAAAAGAACCATTTTAAGATCTTTTGCTTAAACTTTGTTCCTGCACTTGGGAAGCTTAGAGAGGAGGATCTTGAGCCGGAAACCATCACAGGCTACATAGGGAGAGCTGTTCTCACAAAACAATGAATTCAGAACTTTCACAGTGGTTACAACTACAAGAACTTAGTTAATGGGAGTGAGTTACATGGTGAAACTGCTGTGTTGGGAGTGACTTGTGTTTCTCTTGGTTTGTGATTGTTTATTTAGGTTTTTCCAGACAGGGTTTCTCTGTAGCTTTGGAGCCTGTCCTGGAACTTGTTCTTGTAGACCAGGCTGGCCTCAAACTCACAGAAATCCGCCTGCCTCTGCCTCCCTAGTGCTGGGATTAAAGACGTGTTTTTCTTCTTGAATTTTATCAATCCGAGACAGGGTCTCATTGTAAACAAGTCTGGCCTCAATTCAGAGAGATCGGCCTGCTTCTATGAATATTAACATTTTGAATATAATTAAGTTATATAAGCTAAGATTTTTGTTTTTAACTTTATTTTGAGAAAATTATAAATTAAAAATGTATCAGATACTGGAGATATAGTTTAGTGTTTGACTGGTATGCTCAAAGTCCTGGGTTCAGTCCCTAGCACAGAGTAAAACTGAGTGTAGAGGCATAAGCCTGTAATGCCAGCACTTGGGAAGGAAGGCAGGAAAAAGAGTATTATAAGTTCAAGGTCATCTTGGGCTACGTGAGACACCATCTCAAACATAAGATGTAGCATTAAGTAAGTTTTTGTTGGATAATAATTTCTTCAGCTTCCCACCCTGACTGTTGAATTTAATAGCAGTTACATGCTAGATAATTTTAAGTGTCCTAGTATCCAGGTCATTAACAACTCAGCACAGTTGTTATTACTAAATATATACTAAAGGATAGTTGAATCAATATCAGGGTTTTAACCCTGTCTGTCCTGAAACTCTGTAGATCAGGCCGACCTCAAAGTCACAGAGATCTGCTTGCCTCTGCTTCCTGAATGCTGGGAATAAAGGCTTGCTCCACCATAAGACAGTTGGGCTTTTCAAGACAGGGTTTCCGTCTTGGAACCCACTCTGTAGACCAGGCTGGCCTTGATCTCAGATCCCCCTGCCTCTGTCCAAAAAGAGTCAGGTTCAAAGGCATGCAAAACCCTGCCCAACGATTTAGATTATGTTGTTTGATCTAAGGTTTATCATTAATCTTAGTTCCAAAATTTAAGGGAGTAGAGGTATAACTCAAGAGCAGAGCTTTTGCTTAGCACGAGTAAGATTGCGAGTTCAGTTCTCAACACCACAAAACACAGGAGGAAGAAAACAGGGTCAAAACAAATTAGAGCTTGTGTGCTTTATATGTGTTATATGCGATGTATTTGAAGTTAAAAGCAGCTAATGCATCACAGCTTTGAACTGTGAAGGCAAGGATTTTATTCATAATCACACCTAAGGAAAATGTTCTAAGTATGGGATTCAGTGAAATGTCTGGCCTTGGAGATTGTAACCAATTTGGATTTTTGTTTTTTCCTCTTAAAAGAGGTACTTCCTTCAAGAAGTGGGTTAGGAGATGCTCTACACACTGGTTTAGTCTTTTATTTTCATTTTCCCCAAGTATATACTGTCATATACTCATAGTAATTTGTCAAAATTATAAACTGAGTGGGCGCAGTGGCACAGTCTTTTAATCCCATCACTTGCGAAGCAGAGGGAGGCAGATCTCTGAGTTCTAGCTTCCTTTACCTAGTGAATTCCAGGCTAGCAAAGACTACATAATATTCTTGTTGCCAAAAAAAAATCTTTTGATATGTTTATTTTAGATGGATTTATTATCATATAGGTAAATTCCTTCAGCCTAGCCGGGCAGTGGTGGCGCAGGCCTTTAATCCCAGCACTCAGGAGGCAGAGGTAGGCGGATCTCTGAATTTGAGGCCAGCCTGGTCTGCAAGAGCAGAGAAACCCTGTCTTACAAAAAAAAAAAAAAAAATCCTTCAGCCTATATTAATTTCTGCTAAACCTTTGAGATAATACAGCTGCGGGAAATAATAGGACAGGTGTTGATTATTTTAAGGCAGATGTCATTCAGAAAGTTTTAGCCAAGCAGTGATGGCACACGCCTTTAATCCCAGCACTTGGGAGGCAGAGGCAGGCGGATCTCTGTGAGTTCAAGGCCAGCCTGGTCTACAAGAGCTAGTTCTACTACAGTGAAACCCTGTCTCGAAAAACCAAAAAAAAGTTAACTCCTAAAATAACATTGTATAATATCGATAAATAGTGCTACTTACTGTTTTCCTGTGGAACAATGGGGGAAAGAGTTGAATATTTATCCACAAATAGACTTTTCATTTGAGTCCTGCTCTTAAATGTCTAGCTTTGGAGGGATAAAGGGAGATGAATTTATTTTCAAAGCGTTAATGGTGTCAACACCACTGATGAATGATATTATTTGTAGTAGCTAGCTAATTTTATATAATGCTTGACCAATAAACTATGAGTTCTTCAGATTTAATTCTGTTACCTATAAATATTATAAACAAGAAGATACTATTTTATCTATTCAATTCTTGTAAGTTTGTGCTTAATATATACTACCTGGTCTTATTCAAGATGAGCTCTGCAGTGCTTCTGGGGTGTAGATTGTAGGAGCCTTTCATTATTAGTTATTGACATGATTTATCACCCTAGATTGAGTTAATTTAGTTCAAATTTAAAGACATTGTTTTTGAGACAGGGTTTCTCTGTGTATACCTGGCTGCCCTAGAACTCGATCTATAGACGAGGCTCTCTTTAAACTCAGATTTCATCTGTCTCTGCCTCCTAAGTGCTGAGCTTAAATGTGTGTGCCACTACCTTTAATTGTTTTTCTTTTTTTCCAGTAAAAAAAGTGATTTTGTTGAAGTTTGTTCATTTTTGCTTTGGAGTTTTAGTTGCTGACAATCATAACTAGGTATTCCCAACCCCTGCTGTAGTTTTTAAATTTGAAAAATTGTTTTATGAGGCTAGGCAGTGGTGACACCTTTTTTTAATTCCACCACCTGGGAGGCAGCCAGGTGGATCTCTGTGAGTTTGAGGTCAGCCTGGTCTACAGAGTGAGTTCCAGGAAACCCTGTCTCAAAAAAAACCTGTGTGTGTGTATGTATGGATGCTTTGTTTGAATGTATGTCTCTATACCATATGTGTGCCTCTTGCTCATAGAGTCTAAGAGAGAGTATAATTCCCTGGAACTGAAGTTATAAGTTATAGGTCATTGTGAGCCACTGTGTGTATGCTGGGAATAAATAGAACATGGATCCTCTGACCGGAACAACTGCTGGTAACTGTCTCATTGCCTTCCTCAAAAGTATTCCTAATTTTCAGTTTGGGGGTTCTATAATATATAAATAATCTTTTTGGTTTTTCAAGACAGAGTTTCTCTATGTAGTTTTGGAGCCTGTCCTGGAACTCACTTTGTAGACCAAGCTGGCCTTGAACCCACAGAGATCTGTCTTCCTTTGCCTCCCAAGTGCTGGGATTAAAGGTGTGCGCCACAACCATCTGGCTCTATAAATAATTATAAGGTGTTAAGATAAATCTGTATGCCAAATTTGCTTTTCTTCTGAAGATGAGATAATTTTTGATTGCATAATTAAGGCCTAATATTGTTAGAACTATTTTTACTTGAATTTTGAGGTCATTTTGTCTGTTGTGGGTTAGCTATCTTTTTGTTACTTTAATTGCTGCTGTAGTTAAGCAGCAGTGGGTTAAGTGCCTCTCAGAAAGAAATTTGAAATATAATTAGAAGAACAGGATGCATAAACATTGACATAAGCTTCAGAAATGATTTGGTACCAAAAAGATTGAAGGTACCCCTCGATTCTTCTGTTTTAGGGGAGAGTAAGGCTAAGAGGCAATGAATGGAGCTGAGACATAGCTCAGTGGTAGAATGACTAATGTGCCTAAAGGGCTAGATTCAGTCAATCCCCAGTACCTCTGGGAGAAAAAAGAGGAATGAAAGGCATAGATAGGTGTTGGCAGATGATGTGGGATATCCTTCTGTATATGTGTTGCTTTTGTTGGTTGATGAGTGAAGCTGTTTTGGCCAGTGGCTTGGCAGGGTACAGCCAGGCAGGAGATCCAGAGTTGTAGAGAGAGAGAGAGAGTGGGCTGAGTCAGGGAAACACCATGTAGCTGTCCTAGGAGACAAACACCTGAACCTTAGGCCACAGCCTCATGGTCATGCACAGATTAATAGAAATGGGTTAATTTAAGATATGAGAGTTAGTTAATAAGAAGCCTGAGCTAATAGGCCAAGTAGTATTTGAATTAATGTGTTTTCTGTGATTATTCAGGTCTGGGCAGCTAGAAAACGAAACACAGTCTATGACTATATAAACCTAGCATGTGGGGGTGAAAGCAGGAAAATAATGGCCATCTAGTGCTACATAGTGGGCTTCAGGCCAGACTTCATCCCTTCTCAGAGCAAAAGGTGAAACTCAGGAGATCATGTTTGGGGGGTTAAGGGGCACCTGCTGCTAAACCTAACCTGAGTTTGATCATATAACCCACATGTTGGGAGGAAAGCTGGCTTCTGGTTGTCTGACCTGTACTGCACGCACACACACATTCTCCCCACACAATGACAACCCCCTCCAGCAAATAAATGTATTAATTTTTGTTTGTTTGTATGAGACAGGGTCTCTGTATAGTCCTGGCTGTCCTGGAATTGTGGGCATGTCCCACCACATCCAGGTCACCTTACAGTAATTCTTTTCTTAATTAGTATATGTTGATTATGACTGTGCCAAGGTATAGGTATGGAGATCAGAAGACAACTTTGGGGGTTTTTTGTTCCATCACTTTTCTTTTTTGGAGGGGAGGTGTCGAACTAGTGTTTCTCTGTTGCTCTGACTGTCCTGGAACTTGCTCTGTAGACCAGGCTGGCCTGGAACTCAGAGATTTCGCCTGCCTCTGCCTTCCAAGTTCTGGGATTAAAAGCATGTATCACTACTGCCTGGCTCCATTCTCCTTTGTTGGGGCCCAGGGATTGGACTCAGGTTATCAAACTTTAGCACCAACTAAACTCTTACCAGCACCATCCTGGCACCATTCTTTCTTGTGGTAGTTTTCAAATGAAAGTATTATTTTAAGCCAGGTGGTGTCGCATGCTGTTAATCCCAGCACTCAGGAGGCAGAGACAGGTGGATCTCTGAGTTCTCAGCCAGCCTCATCTACAGATTGAGTTCCAGAATAGTCAGGGCTCCAGAGAAATCTGTCTCGAAAAATCAAAAATAAATAAAAATAAAAATAAAAGATCTTGCCGGGCGGTGGTGGCGCACGCCTGTAATCCCAGCACTTGGGAGGCAGAGGCAGGCGGATCTCTGTGAGTTCGAGGCCAGCCTGGTCTAC
>NC_022022.1:10768530-10773549 GCF_000317375.1 Microtus ochrogaster
CTCTCTCTCTCTCTCTCTCTCTCTCTCTCTCTCTCTCTCTCTCTCTCTCTCTCTGGCAGGGGAAGACAAAGTTTCTCTGTAGTTTTGGAACCTGTCCTGGAACTAGCTCTTGTAGACCAGGCTGGTCTCTAACAGAGATCCACCTGCCTCTGCCTTCCGAGTGCTGAGATTAAAGGCGTGCGCCACCACCGCCCTGCTAATAAGGTTCTTGAAGAGAAGTCATATAATACCGCAGTGTTCCTGATTTCCAAGAACTTAGAATTTCTTGGCTATTTAGACTTTTTTTAGATCATGTATATGCATAGGATACTTAGTTCTTTTTTTTTTTTTTTAAATTTATTTATTTATTATGTATACAATATTCTGTCTGTATGCCTGACGGCCAGAAGAGGGCGCCAGACCTCTTTACAGATGGTTGTGAGCCACCATGTGGTTGCTGGGAATTGAACTCAGGACCTTTGGAAGAGCAGGCAATGCTCTTAACCACTGAGCCATCTCTCCAGCCCGGATACTTAGTTCTTTATTTTAGCTTTCCAGATTCTGTTCAGATTCCCTATCTTAGTCTGTACTCAGCATACTGCTTCTGCTGTTCCTACAGTGGTGAAAGGAGTGTGATTTCTAGGATAGTATGTGGCATGCAGCACCCAGCTTAGCAGCTAAATTTTGTGTCCTTTGCTCTAGTTATCTCCAGTGTAAACTCCGATGGTGAGTTATGTTATCTTTTCCTAAAACCTAACATACTGCTCGGTTTCTGTAAGATGCTTGTCCTAACTGAATACTACGTTGTGTAATTTGCAGGTGGTCAGGGTGGGAGTTAGCAGGACTTTGGAAAAATTTGGAGTCTTGGCAGAGGATGTAGGCAGTCCTCACTTGAGCTCTCCAAATTACCTGCATCATGGGACAGTGATTCTAAGCCGCCAGCCGTCTTCCCCTGTTCTCTACTAGCTGTACTTTGTCTTTGTTTCTGTCTCCAGTATGAAGTGTAACGGAACAGACTTTACCACCTGAAACTGCTGCTTCAAGTTCAGATCAGGCAAAGAACAGACCCGGAACAACCAGCAACACCAAAGAAGAGTACACAAGTTGAAGACACAACACTTGATCTGAAACAAGAAGTTTGTGCCTACTCAACAGCTTTGAAAGAGCACTTCCCAACGCTGCTAGTAGTCTTTGTTTTCTTCAGTGCTGTACTGTGAGATTGCCCGGTGCAGCAGCAGTTGTATTCTTTATTAGCTTGATAGATCATTTCCTCTCGCTTTTTTTTTTTTTTTTTTTTTGAAAAAAAAAATCTAGCAACTTTCAACCTTTGGAACTTGTGCTGCAAAAGAAAAGTCAGCAAATACTACTGAAAGTGCAATATTTGATTATCACTGCGAGGTAGGTTTGTATTTTCATTGGTTAAGAATATAAAAGCTCGACATGGTGGTTCATGGATGGTTTACATACTTAGTGTATTGTTATGAATTGCTCATGCTGGAGTATGGTAGTGAATGAAGTGTTCACGGACTTGAATTTAAGCATTTTATTGCAAAATATCACTGTTGAATGTAGACTAAAAGAAAAGGTACTAAGTGCTGAGACTATAAGGGGCAGTTCACAGAGGGGGTATGTGGACAAAGCAGCACTTTGTCAAGAGAAAGGATTCTTCCACTAGAGTACAGAAGTAACAGTTCTCAGATTGTGAGCACAAGACTGTATTGAGCAGTCTAGTTACATACAGACTAGAGAGTACAGTTTTGTGGGGTGTCATAGAGTAACTGGACAGAGAAGCTTTTTGGATCCAGGTTGTGAAAGGTACAGTATAGTATATTGACTCTGTTCTATATGAATGGGAGCTATTGGATGACTATTAACAGCTTTAATGAATTTTGCTCTTCAAAGGTAAGATAGCTTGATTCCTTTAGATTCATTTGAGAAATAACTTGAAGATGAGAACATCTGCTGAGAGCAAATAGATATTTAAGACAGGCTGGTATATAGATGGAGAAACAGGCAGACAGTAGGGTTCTAATGGTCAGTGAGTCTTCTAACAGGTTCAGTGGGAAGATAAATCTAGGGAGAACAGAGTTCTTAGTTTCTAGAGTTTCTAAATGCAAAGTCTTGGAATTGAGAAGGGACCATTAGTTTATAAGTGGTAAAGGAGAAATATTGTGAAGAAATCATTAAAGAAAAGCAGCACAGCCACATAGGAAGGAGCACAGAGGAAGATGATTTCAAAAAGTTGACAACCATATTTTAAAATGTTGCAAATGAAGTTGAATGGAAATAATTTGTCTTATTTCAAGAAGCACACAGGCCTATTGTTGAGCAGTTTCTTTTTATTGTGTGTATGTGTCTGTTTGTCTGTTGGTGTCTGAGTGTATATTTATGCACTATGTGCTTACAAGATTCTTCAGAGGCCAGAAGAGACGTTGGATTCCCTGGAACTTGAGTTCCTACGTCCTTAGCAAGAGCAGCAAGTAAGTGCTCTTAGCTGCCACCACCACCACCACAGATATGTTTCTTTTCTTTATTTTTTCTTTCCCCCAAGACAGGGTTTCTCTGTGTAGTCCTGGCTGTCCTAAAACTTGCTCTGTAGACCAGACTGGCCTCTAACTCAGAGCTCCATCTACTTCTGCCTCCTGAGTGCTGGGATTTAAGGCGTGACACACCACCCTGTCTCCTATATTACCTTTTTTTTGTTTGTTTGTTTGTTTTTGGAGACAGGGTTTCTTTGTAGCTTTGGAGCCTGTCCTGGAACTAGCTCTTGTAGACCAGGCTGGCCTCAAACTCACATAGATGACCTGCTTCTGCTTCGCAAGTGCTGGGATTAAAGGTGTGCGCCACCACCGGCCGGGCTCTGTATTACTTAATTGATGACTACTCTTAGTGATAAATTTATCTTCATGACCAGCTTTAAAGTATTTGTTCTAGCATGTCTTCTGTCTTTTTCTTCTTCCTCATCTGATTTTAAAGAGTAAGTTTAGGCTATTGTTTGTTCTGTTGGGCTATCACAAACTGAAGCTTCTGACAAGCTAAAGGAAGAGTCTGAGTAGGTTCAGTTTCTTGGCAGGCTAAGGAAGAACTGATCCCCAAAATTGAGGACAACATGGGTAGCAGCAAGACTGTATCTTAATGAGGCAGGGTAATTTATGAAAGACTTTTTTTCTTATTTTCCCATTTTATTTCACTGATCTGAATTACAGAGACAGAGGTAGATGTAGATTAAAATTTTCATTTGCTACAGCTTGATCTAATCTTTGTATTCTGAATATTGCTACATGAACATTTTCAGTACACAGAAATATTCCTTATGTAGCCCCCATTAACTAAAAATTGAGCTACATGTACACATTTGCAAACAAGATAAAACTCAGGTAGATATTTGCTATAAAGCATGTTCTGATTGTATACTTGTAAAATGCTTAGATGAAGTGTGTTTAAGGAAATACTGGGTAATGTAATAGCACCCCTTGGGAATTGTTAATTTTAACTTTTAGGTTAGCATACAATGAAGCAATGGGTTTAACTCTTCATTTACAGACTTGATTTATCTTTGGGACATCCTAATGGATGTTTTTGTTGTGGTTTGTTTGGTTTTTTCAGACAGTGTTTCTCTGTGTAGCCGTGGGACTTAATTTATAAAGAGTAGTACATATATAAATATGAGTAAATACAGTGGATGGAGAAATGGCTCAAAGGTCCTGAGTTCAATTCCCAGCAACCACATGGTGGCTCACAACCATCTATAATGAGATCTGGTGCCCTCTTCTAGCATGCATATATATATATATATATATATATATATATATATATATATCGGATGCTAGCAGAACATGTGTACCATAATAAATTTTTTTTTAAGAATATGAGTAAATAGATAGCAAGAAACAAAAAGCTTGGGAAGAGATTTTGGGGGCAAGTGAAAATACACATGAATTAGTTTGAATCATTTGATTAAAGCAGTCTAAAGATAACAAAAGAAAAACAAATATAGAAAATCCTGTTTTGTTTGTTTTTTAAGATACTTTTCATATTCAAGATAATAGCAGCGCTGGGCTGTCGTGGCGCACACTTTTAATTACAACACTTGGGAGGCAGATGCAGATGGATCTCAGTGAATTCGAGGCCAGCCTGGTCTACAAAGTGAGTTCCAGAACAGCCAGGATTGTTACGTAGAGAAACCCTGTCTCAAAAAAACAAAACAAGGCCGGGCGGTGGTGGCGCACGCCTTTAATCCCAGCACTCGGGAGGCAGAGGCAGGCGGATCTCTGTGACAGGACAGGCTCCAAAACCACAGAGAAACCCTGACTCGAAAAACCAAAACAAAAAACAAAAAAACAAGACAATAGCAGTAATATCAAGAGAAAATTGAAGCTTTTAATGGCTGAGATGGTGACAGGATAACTTGTTAACTTCTAGGGGCATGACAATAAAATAAGTGGAGACTGTGACCTGAAACTAAAGGCACAGTTTTCAAAGTCAGCACAACACGTGGCTTATTCTTCATTACTAGTGAAAACAAAGAAAGCAGTGGATAAAAATAAGGCATCAACAAGGACATTTGAAAACTGGTATCATATTAGTTATATGGGAAATGGAGTTCTGATAACAACTACTATGAAATTTAACAGTCTGATTTTTAGGAAGGTAACCAGGTATGTATTTCAGATTCCATTATGCCCTGTTTTTCTTAAAGACGCCTAATAATGAGCAATTATGCTAGCAAAATACTTAATCTAAACTTTTTATATGAATGAAGCAGCCCTTTGAATTGTCCCAACGTCCTGAGATGGTCATGAATTTAGAACAATAAAAGAGTACAAACTTTAAATTTAAGCTTGACCTCTGTAAATTGAACAGGCTCATCAGCAGAGGGCACTGAAGGGTGAAGAAACGATGCTTAGAGGTTAAGACTGTTTATAGCTGCTTCAGAGGACACTTTCCTCCCTAGCATCCACTTTAGGTGGTCGACTCATGGTGACCTAGTGCAAACATGTATGGCATATCCATACAGACACAAATAGATTTTTTTTTTTT
>NC_022022.1:10773929-10774603 GCF_000317375.1 Microtus ochrogaster
TTCCCAAATTCTTGATTACAGGCATATAGTGGTTACAGGGTTTTTGCTTGCTGTGTTGCTGTTGTTGTGGTTGGTTGGTTGGTTTTGGTATAAATGCATTCTAGAGGAACTAAAAGGAAAAAACAAATTTCCCTGATGTGGTTTGTTGAGAAAGTGTATACATTGGTGTTTTGCCTGCATATATATGTCTGTGTGTGGATGTTAGATCCCCTGGAACTGGAGTTAACAGATAATTGTGAGCTGTAGTGTGGATGCTAGGAATTGAACTCCAGTTTTAGAAAATCCTAAAACTCCTTGGGGCTCCTTTGGATACTAGCCACTCAAATGGTACACATATACATGCAGTAAGACACTCGTGCAAAAATAAAAATGTTTAAAAAGTATGAGTGATGGAGTCAGATTTGGATTTTGTTTTCATTTTTGCTAGTTTTTAGGCTCTTTTCATCTGTGGCATCTTTATTTCATGTGCAAGAGGTTTGCCTGCATATATATGTGTATCTGTGTACCATGTGTGCCTGGTGTCTGAGAAAGTCAGACGAGGATTTCAGATTCCCTGGAACTAGAGTTATAGATGGTTGTGAGCTAATATGTGGGTGCTGTAAATTGAACCTGAGTCCTCAACAAGAGCAACAAGCACTCTTAACCACTGGAACAGCTTTCCAGTCCCAGTATAA
>NC_022022.1:10774703-10778537 GCF_000317375.1 Microtus ochrogaster
GTCCTGGAACTAGCTCTGTAGACCAGGCTGGTCTCGAACTCACAGAGATCCGCCTGCCTCTGCCTCCCGAGTGCTGGGATTAAAGGTGTGCGCCACCATCGCCCAGCCAGTTATAATTTTTTTTAACAGCATAAAATTTTTGTGCAATGTGTCATATAGCTCAGACTAATCACAAACTATGTAGCTGAGGATGGCCTTAAATACCTGCATCCATCTCCCAAGTGCTAAGATTGCAGTCATGTATCATCACACCTAGCTCTGTGTATCCATCCATCCATCCATCTTCCTTCCCTTCTTCCTGCCTCCCTCCCTCCCTTTCTTCCTACTACAGGTGTTCCTGACTAACCTGGAACGCTGCTGTGTAGACCCAGCTGATCTCCAACTCATAAATCATCTACCTTTGCTTCTTAGTGCTGAGATTAAAGGTCTGTGCCACTACACCTGATTTACATATCTTTTCTGATGCATGACCATTATTGAACTTGTGTCAGAGCTAAGTGTAGATCCTGTGTATGATAAGACTGTAACCCAACCCTGTCTCCCCATTTTGATAAATGCTACCAAAGTGGGTATCAAAAAGCTTACACCAGTTTACTACCATGAAAGTATATGAATGTGTTAGCTCTATCAGAGGGTTTTATTTATTTTTGAGGCAGAATTTCTCTGTGTAACCCTGCTGTCCTGGAACTTGTGGACCAGGCTGGTCTCAAACTCAGCTGTCTGACTGCCTCTGCTTCCCAGGTGCTGGGATTAATGTCATGAGTCACCATAGTCTGACTGTCAGAGGGTTTTTTTTTTAATTGATATTTATTGAGCTCTACATTTTTCTCTACTCCCCTCCCTGCCTCACTCCCCTCCCCCTTCAATGCTCCCAATTTACTCAGGAGATCATGTCTTTTTCTACTTCCTACTTCCTATGTAGATTAGATCTATGTAAGTCTCTCTTAGTGTCCGCAATCTCTCTGGGATTGTGCTTTGTAGGCTGGCTTCTTTCCTTTGTTTTAAAACCACCTATGAGTGAGTACATGTGATAATTGTTTTTCTGTGTCTGGGTTACCTCACTCAAAATAATGTTTTCTAGCTCCATCCATTTTCCTGCAAAATTCAAGCTGTCGTTATTTTTTTTCTGCTGTGTAGTACTCCATTGAGTAAATGTACCACATTTTCCTTATCCATTCTTTGGTCGAGGGGCATTTAAGTTGTTTCCAGGTTCTAGCTATGACAAACAGAGCTGCTATGAACATAAGTTGAGCACATGTCCTTGTGACACGATTGAGCATTCTTTGGATATATACCCAAAAGTGGTATTACTGGGTCTTGAGGAAGGTTGTTTCCTAATTTTCTGAGAAATCGCCACACTGACATCCAAAGGGGTAATCTTGGCCATTCTTACAGGTGTAAGATGGAATCTCATAGTTGTTTTGATTTGCATTTCTCTGACTAAGGATGTCGAGCATTTCCTTAAGTGTCTCTGTCAGAGGTATTTTAATCTTTGACAAAGCTCAAATTTTCTCAAAGTCTTCAAAATTAATTCATTGATTTGTTCATTTGTTGTAGAACCTTTTAATAGTTCAAACAAGTGAGTATCTACACTTTGGGCATCCACTGTTTAGACTCCAGGGATTTAGTTGAACAAAAAGTCATAGTTCTCAAAGTCATGTTCTGGTAATTTAATTCTACAGATTTATTTAAATTCTTTAATATTTCTATGAAATTAACTGCATATTTCCCTCAGATGAGTATAAAACTTTGCAAATACAAAAATCAAAGGCCTTTTGAATTTTTAAAAATTGATTTCAAATTTAGAAATTGTGATGTCACCCCCCTTTTTAGTTTTTTTTTTTCATTCTTTCTGAGCACTTTGCATTACGTAAGTGTTGGCTTTTGTGGGTTTTTATATTGAATATTCCATTCTGTTTACTTCATCCCCCTTCCCTCTCCAAGCTAGCTATGTGGACCAGATTGTCTTTGAACTCACAGATCCTCCTGTCTCCTTCCAAGTGCTGGGAATAGGGTTTTGGCAATGTTGGTGAAGAAATAAGTGTAATTACATAAAAGTATATAATTTACTCAAATTATTAGGAGTTCTTTGAAAAAAATTAAAACATTTCCAAAGTTGTATTTTCAGCACTCAAAAAAAAGGCAGAAAGACTGCTATTTCAAGTCTAGCCTATGCTACATAGTACATGGCCAACTAGAACTATATTACGAGACTGATTTAAAACATCAAAAACTAAATAAAGTTGAGTATATGTTTTCCTACGAGGGATTAAACAGTCTCTAAAGTGGTTAAAGGCTACAGAAAAGAGCACAGGTCAGTGGAGATTTAGAGAGAAGATCAAAGAGCAGTATAGCCTGGATCCCAATATCTTGCTACTAAGTAAGTCTTTCTAAGGACCACGTGGTAAGATTAAGATCTAAATATAAAGAAATAGGACTTTGTAGTTCATGATCTAAGTCGGTAGCCTAGAACAATGGTCCTCAAATTAATTTGATTATATGTCAGTAAGAAGCCTATGAAAAGGCTGGGCGGTGGTGGCGCACGCCTTTAATCCCAGCACTCAGGAGGCAGAGGCAGGCGGATCTCTGTGAGTTTGAGGCCGGCCTGGTCTACAGAGGGAGTTCCAGGAGAGGCTCCAAAGCCACAGAGAAACCCTGTCTCGAAAAAACCAAAAAAAGAAAAAAAGAAGCCTATGAAAGTTTATTTATAGATTGTGTTATTATACTGTGATTGTCTTGGAAGAGTACATATAATAAACATGAGAAATGTTATGAAAATAGGTTACTGTTTATGCAGATTTCTGTTATCTTCACAGATAAGTATGGTTTGTATACTCATTTGTTTTGTGGGCAGTATTTCTTGATTCTTTGTTTCTAAATCTTTTGGTAACAAGTCTTTACTTACTAGGTGCTGGAATTGAAATCATGTATTACCATGCTTGGTTTAAGTGTTTGCTTTGTTTGGGAGCACTGGTTCTCTTCTGCAATCCTTTAATACAGTTCCTCGTGTTGTGGTGACCACAACCATAAAATTATTTTCATTGCTATTTCATAACTAATGGTTTTAGGTGACCCCCTCTCCCAAGGGTTGTGACCCACAGCTTGAAAACCACTGTTTTGGAGGATTGTTTTTGTTTGTGCTATTTTATCTTCTTTTGTCAAACAGGATTTCATTGTAGTTCGTGCTGGCCTTCAACTCAGTCTTCCTGCTTTATGCTGTCAAATGTTAGGTATACACATGAACCACCATGCTTGGCTTTTTTGTTTTGGTTTAAACTTCATCCTATTATGAATTGATATCACAGGGATATTATATATGTAGTATGTTTTTTTGCAGCTAATATAAGCCTGACATACTCATTAGATCTCATTAAGTAGTCATTTCTTTCATAATGAGGTTGAATAGCTAGTACTGGGAATAGAAATGTCAACTCCCATGTGCTTGTACTTACCTTCCACATAAGTTTCTGCAGAAAGTGCCTCTGCTGTGGAGTTGGCTGGATAACTGAATGTGTAGGGTCATTCAGTTGGGTATATTTAAACTGTAGTGTGCTGAGAGCAAATGAATAAAGAAATAAGGACTTCACTGTCAGCCTAGTGAGTCGTAGTTTAATTTTCAGAACATTTGAGTTATCTGTGAAATTTAACTGCTACATCAGCTTAATGGGGGCTGATCTGTAAATACAGAGAATTTACAGGAACTAATTTTTATCTCAGGCAGAAATGTAATTGCAGCATTTTTATTCTATTTCCCATTGATTTTTTTTGTTTGTTTGTTTGTTTTTCGAGACAGGGTTTCTCTGTGGTTTTGGAGCCTGTCCTGGAACTAGCTCT
>NC_022022.1:10778637-10781025 GCF_000317375.1 Microtus ochrogaster
ACCAGGCTGGTCTCGAACTCACAGAGATCCGCCTGCCTCTGCCTCCCGAGTGCTGGGATTAAAGGCGTGCACCACCACCTTCCGGCTGAATTTTTTTTTTCAACACAGGGTTTTTGGTGTATCTCTAGCCGTCTTGGAGCTCGCTCTGTAGACCTCCCTCTGTAGGCCAGGTTGACATTGAGCTCGGAGATCCACCTTCTTCTGATTAAAGAAGAAGCACTAGGATTAAAGGCATGGGACTTCCACTGCCTGGCTACCACTAGAGTCTTATGACATTTTCAAAACTATGTAGAACATAGGATGATAATTGTTTAATGTATCTGAGAATACTTTTCAGTTTGACCTTTTTGTACTGATCATACTTGTTAATATTATGATATGTTGTCACAGCTGTTTGTTATGGAGAACGTATTTACCTTGTCATCAGATCCTCAACCTACTCCTGCAACCCCTCCTTCACTTTCTTTACCCTTGTCTTCTACCTCATCTGGGACAAAAAAACAAAAGCGGAACCCCACTTACCAGAGATCTGTAAGTCAGGAAAGGAGTGATGCAGTTTGTCGTGCATCATGTTAAGCATGGCTTATGAGGGCTGCGTGGTCTTGTTGAAATGCCTACAGACTCACTATAACTTTCTAATCATTTCGTTCACTTTGAATTTCAAAGGTAACTTTAGTAGTTTAGGCTGCTGCTCAAAGAAAGTCTAAGAGTCTGAAACATTCATATTGCTTGCTTAGAACTTGTTGGAAGTGGAGGATTTCAGAACCTATCTTCACTTAATCTGATTCTTGTGCTTTAATTGAATTGCCTAGTGGCTTTTGGAGAGAACTTAAAGCCCATGGTTTGAGTCATCTACCAGAGGATTTTTGGCAAGTGATTCTGTTTCCTTCTTGGTAAAATGGGCATAGTATATTACTTTTTTGGACTTTTGTGAATGAGTTGATACACTGCAGAACAATGGCTTGTGTAAAGAAAATAGAACTTAATTACTAACAGGTGTGCTTTGATTTGCGTATTTTGAGTACCACATATTATTTTAACTGTTTATTGTGTGTGTGTTTGAGTTTGAAACAGAATTTCTGTGTAGCCCTATCTGTCCTAGAACTCTGTAGACCAGGGTGGCCTGGAACTTAGATCACCTGTGTCTGCCTCCTGAGTGCTGGGATTAAAGGCATGCGCCAGCAAGACCCAGTTTAACTGTTTATCTTCCAAGAATTTTGGTCTTTGGTGCTGGAATGACGGCTCAGTGGTTAAGAGTGCTGGCTGTTCTGAGTACCGAGATTTGATTCCTAGTACCCCCATTGTCTGTTTCCAGGGGACCAGTGCTCGTCATGAACAGTAGGCAGTGTGTGGTTCATAGATATACTGCAGGCAAAATGCTCATCATGCACATAAAATAAAAAAATTTTGCTCATTTGAAGATACTTTTAATAATTGTTCAATGTTTTCATGTAAGTGAAAATGCTTGTGTCATAATTTCAGTGAAAGGGACTTTTCTAAAACCGAATGTAAAGACTTGGAGATAGTGCTTCTGTGCTAAATTACTCAGCTAGCCTTTACTAGATTCTTTTTCCATTTTTATGCTTCTTTTAAATTTATAATTTACTTTTATGATTTATGAAATACCCAAGGTATTTGACCTAAACCGATTCCACTGTATTATAGTTGCTCAGTTTTTCACTGAAGAATGTTTCTTTTGCTTTGTCAGATCATAGACCTGATTATAGAAACAGATGACATTATTTAGAAATGTTGTTAGGATCTGGGTACTGCTTGGTTTCTTAGTAGGGAAAAGGTCTTGAGTGCTTAGGAATTAACATTGTCAGACAACTCTTGGCTGGGGATTTTTTTTATTAGAGTTTTTGACTCAATTTTTTCAATTATTTTTTTTTCATGGACTTGAGCATGCATTGTGCCCCCCCCTTTTTTTAGTTTGAATTAAGCATAGAATAGAAAGTTTATTTTATTGTGTTAATCTCTACTAACTATGAATTCAACCTGCATGGCTTACTAGTGTGAAGATACCTACTTTAATATAAACATAAGTGTTAATAAATTTTAGTTTTTTTATGTTGATTACTTTTTTTCCTATAATTGTTTCAGAAATTGAAAGTTAATATTAAAGTTAATATCGTTGCTTTACCTTAGTATTAAGCTTCAGGAATTGTTTGTTTGTTTTTTTAATAAGTGAGAATTCTTTCATAAGTGACAGCAATTACTTAAAGCTTCTTCTGAAATGTTAACTAAGTATTTTGGTAGTAAAAGTCTATAAGCTAACTGTTTTATTTTTTATTTTTATTTTTTTGGTTTTTTCGAGACAGGGTTTCTCTGTGGTTTTGGAGCCTGTCCTGGAACTAGCTCTTGTAGACCAGGCTGGTCTCGAACTCA
>NC_022022.1:10781412-10797885 GCF_000317375.1 Microtus ochrogaster
ATTTAGAATGCTATGGATATTATGGACAGATCTATATATATTGAGTGGTTTGTTTGTTTTGTTTGTGTTTTTTTCTTTTTAAAACAGATGAGCTTTGATCCAAACCTTCTCCACAACAATGGACACAATGGGTACCCCAATGGTACTTCTGCAGCACTGCGCGAAACTGGGGTCATTGAGAAACTGTTGACCTCTTACGGATTTATTCAGTGTTCAGAACGGCAAGCCAGACTTTTCTTCCACTGCTCACAATATAATGGCAACCTCCAGGATTTAAAAGTAGGAGGTAACCTGTTAGTTCATCTTTTAACGCACTATTGCATGTATGCTAGTTCCTGAGGCAGCTTTCCAGTGTGTTATGAGCCATAGAAGATGGAACATTTTAGTTGTGCTTACTGAAACGTATATCCTAATTTTTATTGTGGTGGTATCTTTTTGAGATCTGAAAAGACTTTACTTGTAAAAAGATAATTGAATTTTTTCTTTTTTACTGTAGAAGATTTACTTCGAAGATTTAAAGGGATGAAGTTACATGGTTTCTTTTTTTTTTTTTTTTTTTTTTTAAATATTTATTTATTTACTTATTATGTATACAATATTCTGTCTGTGTGTATGCCTGCAGGCCAGAAGAGGGCACCAGACCTCATTACAGATGGTTGTGAGCCACCATGTGGTTGCCGGGAATTGAACTCAGGACCTTTGGAAGAGCAGGCAATGCTCTTAACCACTGAGCCATCTCTCCAGCCCGAAGTTACATGGTTTCTGTTTCAAAAAAAAGTCAGGCTGGAAAGGCTATAGCAGTTATGACTGCTTTCTGCTCTTATATAGGACCTGCATTTAGTTTCTAGCACCCACACCTCAGCTCATATTCCAGTTCCAGGGGATCTGATGCTTTCTTCTGGCCTCTGTGGGCACCAGACACAAAATTCAATAGTCTACATGTATACATGCAGGCAGAACTCTCATACACATAAAAAAAAAAAAAATCTTTGAAAAATCTTTAAACAATGACTAACATAAAGATTTGGTGTACTGGAGATTCGTGCTATTTTGCATTATTTTGTTTAATCCTCTAATCGGTCTTGTGTGTTAGAAATTATTCTTATTTCATAGATAAGGAAGCCAAGTATAGAGAAGTTAAAATAAGTTTCCAAATACTGTAATCTTGTATTGTCTCATTTGTAATGTGTCCAAATACCATGGAAACTAGGACTGATTCTTTTGATCTAAGGCAGTGACTCTGAAATGCTCGGGTGTATCAGTCACTTGGAAGGCTGGCTAAAATACATATTGCTGTACTTGATCCCCAGAGTTTGTCTTTGCCTAGGTCTGAAGTGAGGCTCAAGAATTTGCATGTCTCCTAAGCGCCCAGGTAATGTTGATGCTTCTGGCCTAGGAACCACCCTTTGAGAACCAATGGTCTAAGGCAGCTCAAATACTTTAAAGTAGAATTCAGCAGCAGAATGCCATTTTTAAGCATTAGTCCAACAAGCATAACACATTCTTTATTTTAGATGATGTTGAATTTGAAGTATCATCTGACCGGCGGACTGGGAAACCTATTGCTATTAAATTGGTGAAGATAAAACCAGAAATACATCCTGAAGAACGAATGAATGGACAAGTTAGTGACTTTGATAGTTTGTGTTTCCTTCGGGCCCCATATTTGCATATTTTTCACATTAGAAAGGAAGATTGTCCCCTGCCTCCTAAGTTTGCACGAAGAGAGCTCTAGTATCTAAAGATAATTTAAAATTAGATCAGAAGCACAGGCGTTTCTTGACCTGAAATAAAAACATGGTCAAGACTCATTTGGGTTTTATACATAACCCTACGTCTTTACTTACAGTCGATTTGTATACTGTAAGTTTGAAACTTGGCAGCATGACATCCTCTTGTGGATCATATTAAAATGCATCCCTGTGTATAGTATAGAGGATATTAGAACTCATTTTATATTGCAGTGCTGCTCCTGAAATGATTAGCAATGGAAATTTTTTTTTTTTTGACTGGTAGGTTGTGTGCGCTGTTCCTCACAACTTAGAGAGTAAATCTCCAGCTGCCCCGGGTCAGAGTCCAACAGGGAGTGTATGCTACGAACGTAATGGGGTAAACTTGTGTATTTTTCTTAAACCTTTGCCTGATCCATCATGTGATCTATAAGCGTACTTTAAAATTCAAAGTAGAAAACGTAAGCTAGTTGCTAAAATCATTTTTAAAGTTGGTTTTAAGAGGCTTCAAGTGCAGCATAATAAAATTATTTTTAAAGAAAAAATCCATAGGACTTCCAAGTGTGTTAGCTTGCCCAAGTGTGACCTTAGTTAGAACATTAAGGTAAAATGCTCCTTTAAATCACTTTTTGGTGGGTTGTGGGGCGTGGGGGTTTATACTGGTTCCTTTTAAGCACTAACTCCAGTTTTTTTTATTTGGAATGCCTTATGTAAAAATTGGTTTTTTTGAAATGTAACTACAGTCTCTGGGCAAATGCTTCCACGTGTGTAAGCTTTTTGAACTTGGATTGCTGCTTAGCTGTGGACTCAGAAGTCATCAGCACCATGGAGGGGGAAGTGTGTTTATGAATAAGACAACTTGTCATACTGCATATAATTTTAAGAATTTTGGCTTTAAAATGCCAGTGTAAGAAGTATTTAAGTAAAGCACATTGTACAGTGAACATGCATCCTGCTGGGATAATAATAATAGCTTGTTAATTCACAGGAAGTGTTTTATCTGACTTACACCTCTGAAGACGTGGAAGGGAATGTTCAGCTGGAAACTGGAGATAAAATTAACTTTGTAATTGATAACAATAAACAGTAAGTGCTCTTCAATGTTTTCCTAACCTAAATGACTTTTGTTTACATTAAATTTGAAGTGAGAGCCAGGTGTGATGGTGTGTCCTCCTCATAGTCTAACACTTGGGAGGTAGAGGCAGGATCAGGGGTTCTAGACCAGGCTGAACAATGTTAGATTCTATTTTAATACCTACATTTGGGGAGATAGGGGAAATCTAAAATGATTTAAGTGTCTAACTGCCAAACCTGGGTACTTTGAAGATTTTTTATTCAGCAGCTGAAGCCTTAAAGGTCTTTAAATATTCTGTAACCAAGCACTAGAATATAAAGGTAATTGAAACATTCTTTTTTATTTACAGTTATGATTTATTCCTCAAATTGCCTTGTTTTCCTCCATCCTCAGATAACAATATTTTTACAAGTTGAATACTCCCAACTTGCTGGGTTTTTTTGAGGTGGGTTTTCTCTAGCTTTGGAGCCTGTCCTGGAACTCACTCTATAGACCAGGCTGGCCTTGAACTTACAGAGATCTGTCTGTTTCTGCCTCCTGAGCGCTGGGATTAAAAGCTACCTTCTGGCTCAAAACATTGTCATACTCAGTGAAGATTTTTGAAGACAGGTCAATACTTAAGATTAGTTTTGAGGGGGCTGGAGAGATGGCTCAGTGGTTAAGAGCATTGCCTGCTCTTCCAAAGGTCCTGAGTTCAGTTCCCGGCAACCACATGGTGGCTCACAACCATCTATAATGAGGTCTGGTGCCCTCTTCTGGCCTGCAGACATACACACAGACAGAACATTGTATACATAATAAATAAATAAAAAAAAACAAAAAAACAAAAAACATTTAAAAAAAGATTAGTTTTGAAAGAACAATGAAAAGTCAGATAAGAAATGAGGAAAACTGTGATTAGAGATATATCATGGCATTTGGGGAAAATGGCTAGAAGTTTGACTTAACTTTGTTGGTTGGATTATAGGAATATGAGATAAGCTTCATGGTCCTTGAAAGAACTGGAGGAAATAGATTATTAGGGTTGTGTAAGTGCTAGAGATAGTAGGCTCCTGGATGCTCTAGACTAGTAGTGACTTTAGTGAGAATGGAAGATAAAGATGAGCCAGGGATTTGGATATGAATGTCAAATTACGTGGGGTCAGAATCTAGATACTATTTCTTTCTGATCTGGTTTAAGAAGCAGATGGTAGACTGAGTAATTGAACACTATATGGATCATAGTTGTTAGAATGCTAAAAATGGAAACTGGGTTGTGGGTTTCTATTATTAATTTTAGACGAAGCATCTTAATTAAATATGAAGTACAACACCAGAGAATGGATATGGCATGGGAGAGTTTCAGAAGGGCCACTGAAAATTTTATTTTATCTTGAATAATTTATCTCTGTCAAAGACTTGTACTAAATAAATTTTTTTGCCTAGTACTTTCTTATTTGAGAATGGGTCTTTTGTCTCTTGTGGAACTCACTATGTAGACTAGACTGGCCTCAAACTCACATCCTCCTGCCTCTGCTTCCTGAGTGCTAGGATTAAAGATGAGCACCACCATGTCTGATATTTATTTAATGTGTATGTGTGTGTACTGCGTGCATGCATACAGTGCCTCAGGAAGCTAGAAGAGGGCAACTCCTGGAACTGGAGTTTACAGGTGGTTGTGAGCCACATCCATGCCCCCATGCCCCACATGGGTGCTAAGTATTAATCCCATGTCCTCTAAAAAGAAGCAGCAAGCACTTTTAACTTCTGAGCAATTTCTCCAGCCCCTTCACTTAATCCTCAAAAGAACATTACTTCAGTTACTTGTCTCAATTTAGATAGTTGCTCTTCTATTACGACATTGACCCCCAGCGATACTATTGTGTCCTAAACAATTTATACTATCTTTGAAATTAACTTGAGCCGGGCGGTGGTGGCGCACGCCTTTAATTCCAGCACTTGGGAGGCAGAGGCAGGCGGATCTCTGAGAGTTCGAGACCAGCCTGGTCTACAAGAGCTAGTTCCAGGACAGGCTCCAAAACCACAGAGAAACCCTGTCTCGAAAAACCAAAAAAATAAAAAATTAAAAAAAATGAAATTAACTTGAGTTTATATTGCTATTGTTTTGTTCAGAGATTTGGGCAGTGTAGCCATATGGGCTATTTTAAATGTTTTCAGTTCTTTTTGGTTTTTCTGCGACAGGGTTTCTCTGTAGCTTTGGAGCATGTCCTGAAACTAGCTCTTGTAGGCCAGGTTGGCCTCGTACTAACAGATCTGCCTGCCTCTGCCTCCCGAGTACTGGGATTAAAGGCATGTGCCACCACTGGCCGGCATGTTTTCAGTTCTCTAATAGGGTGAATATCGTTTTCAAAATATGGCAAAATCTGTCTTTTGGAGGGCAGGAATAAGATGGTGGTACGTGCCTTTAATCCCAGCACTCAGGAGACAGAGACAGGATGATCTCTTTGAGGCCAGCCTGGTGTACATAGTCAGTTTCAGGACAGCCAGGGAGGGCTCCGTGGAGAAACCCTGTCTCAAAAACAAACAAAAAAGATAAAGGAATAGTTACTAAATTTATCACTTACTGATAATAGACCTTTTATTCTTACGACCAATACCTTACTGTGTAACTTGTCGTGCTTACCTGGCTGTAAAACTAGAGTTTTTCACCTTTGATGGTATTTAAGTTTGTCTTTGTTTCAGTTCTTCTGTTAGGATTGCTAAGTAGAGTAGCACATCACATACCCAAGTAAAAGTTGTATTTTTAAGTTTAAAAAATACTTCACAAATTCATGAAAAGAAATCCCATGAATTTTGAGTTAGATAAGATGGAGAGTTTGAGCAGTTTTTTCCATATAGAAGCATCAGATATCTTAAACCTTAAGTATGTTTTAAATAATAACAGAAAATTTAAGACCTAGAAAAATGTTTTTTTTTTGTTTTTTGTTTTTTTTTTAGACTCACTAGTTTGTAACCAACTCAAATAATACAACCTTTTTGATTTCTCTCTTCTCCAGCACTGGTGCTGTAAGTGCTCGTAATATTATGCTTTTGAAAAAGAAACAAGCTCGCTGTCAAGGAGTAGTTTGTGCCATGAAGGTAAACGCTAATAGTTGAAAGTTTTAGATTTGCTGTTTTGTTTTTGAACTGCTTTTAAGCTTTGTACTACAAACCTGAACCTACTTGGTATTCCTGTCTTCTGGTTTAAGATTTATTCCTCACTAACTTAAACTGAATTTCATAAACTCCTTGATTGCTAGTTCTCTAAGTCCTAGTAAAGGTAGACTTTACCAAGTTATACTGTTTGGCTTATACTATAATCTTATGATAAAGTTTACTTTTTTTTTAAGTTGTTATCATGCATTTGTATATCGATTGGTAATTAATGTTCTTGTGTTTGGGGTCTGCTTTTTGCTTTAGGAGGCGTTTGGCTTTATTGAAAGAGGTGATGTGGTAAAAGAGATATTCTTTCACTATAGTGAATTTAAAGGTGACCTAGAAACCTTACAGCCTGGAGATGATGTGGAATTCACAATCAAGGACAGAAATGTAAGATGGTTCATTCACTAACTTGATCATGGGCCTTTTACTATTAATTAGGAAGTGCTTAAAATTATGTGACCCCTTGCCCATTCCACCCTCTTGATTTAGGGTAAAGAAGTTGCAACAGATGTCAGACTATTGCCTCAAGGAACAGTCATTTTCGAAGATATTAGTATTGAACATTTTGAAGGAACTGTAACCAAAGTTATCCCAAAAGTACCCAGTAAAAACCAGGTGAGTTGTCTTTATTGGACTAGTCAGTAGTATAGTATTTACTATATATTTATAGTAATTTAGTATTACCCTAAAATTGTAATCTGCCTGGTAAATTTTGTGTAGGGAAGTATAAAAAAGTAAAAACCTAAATAGATTCTAAGGCTGTCTATCGCTCAGTGACAGAGGGCTGTCTTATTATGCACAGAGTCCCCAAGTCTTTGAAGAAAGAAAAGACAAACATACTGATGGGTGTGGTTTTTTTCTGAGTGATTAAGAAAGGTCCTTACTATACTGGACTGCATTTGCTTCTTCATTTCCCCCTCTTACCATTTGTTACTTTGTTGGGTGGTAGAGTGAGAGGTGTTATTGCTGGGCAAATGAGGGCTATAAAAGGCTAAAAAAGGTTTTACCCAAACATTCCATGGTATCGTAGTACAGTCTTAACTGCAATGTTTAATTTTATGGTTGTTATGGGACCTTAGACCATGAAGCTTTCTTATTGGGCTTTATATTGTCAGCACATTTTTTTTTCCTTCAGGGTACTATATTACAAGCTATTTACCATGTGTTCTTCTTGTTTGACTTAGAGCTAAAAAGGATGAGAAATCTCCAGCTAAAATCGTTTTTCCTTCTCATCAGAATGACCCATTGCCAGGACGAATCAAAGTTGACTTTGTGATTCCTAAAGAACTTCCCTTTGGAGACAAAGACACAAAATCCAAAGTGACCCTGCTGGAAGGTGACCATGTTAGGTTTAATATTTCAACAGACCGACGTGACAAATTAGAACGAGCAACCAACATAGAGGTTCTATCAAATACATTTCAGTTCACTAATGAAGCCAGAGAAATGGTAAGTGTTTAGTATTAGTGGGTTGTTGTCTTAACATTTAGGGTTTAGTGATGGATTTTGATTGACACTATTAGCTGGGAACTTCTTAGGCTGATGATATAGTGAATAAAGGTGCTTGCTTCCAAGCGTGACAGCCTGCATTCAAGCCCTGGTATGTATATGATGAAAGGAGAGAACCAGTTCCTGTAAGTCGTTAGAGGAACAAGTGTGAGCTAATAAGTACCTTATTAAGTAGCTAAGAACTGTACATGAATTGGTCTGGGCATTTTTCTTACTCTTAGTTATCTTAGAAATGCTTATAAATTAAGTTTAGATTGGAAATGTGAATGATTGCTAATATAACATGAATAAGACTTTAAGAAGTTTATTTTCTTAAGATTTCCTCTGTGATGTTTAGTAAGCTTTATGTTAAACAATGCTAAATAGAGCTTGTTTCTCTTATGATAATGTTTTGCATATTCTTTTTAAAGAGTATATGTCTAGGAATGGTGTACCTGACATGTTACCCAAGTATATCTTAAAAACATTCTGTGGACTGACTTTTCTCAGATACAGTTTGTAGTTAGTATTGTTTGGGATCATAACATCAGTAGCATGTCTCAATGTTGTCAGTAAAAATATAGTTTTGTAAGTTCCTTGTTTGTTAAGACAGGATTTCTCTAGAGTCTTGAAGACCAGGTAGGCCTTGAACTTACATAGATCTACCTGCCTCTGCCTCCCTAGTACTGGGATTAAATATGTATGTCTCCACAGTTCTGGCCCTTGCCTCTTTTTTTTAAACTTGTTTAATGTGTATGGGAGTTTTGCTTGCATGTATGTGTGTGTATGTATGTATGTATGTATGTATGTATGTACGTACTGTGAGTGCCTGGTACATATAGAGGACAGAAGAGGGCATCAGATTTCCTGGAATTAGAGTTACAGGTGGTCGTAAACTACTGTGTAAATTCCTGGGATCAAACCTAAGTCCTACACATGAACATTAAGCCCTCTTTCCAAATTCAAGTTTCTCAGATGGAGTCTCTTTTATGCTTTATGCTATAAAGTATATATCCTGGTTACCATTAGGAGTTTGAAAAGGATTAAATATCAAAACTTTCATATCATATTCAAAACTGGTAGTTATCTATTCTGCATAAATAATCAATGTGCAATTAATTGACAGCTATGTTATTTTAGTAAACATGAGTGTCTTGCATGTTCCAAGTTCTGTGGATACAGTAGTCCACAAAGCCTTTGTTTTCATATAGGATGAAAGAAAACATGAGGAAGAAACAAAACAATACATTTTGTTCTTTACATCTTAAGTTCCTTCTGTGTCTAAATTTATACAAGATTTTATTTTTTTAAATATGTATTTATTTATTTATTATGTATACAATATTCTGTGTATGCCTGCAGGCCAGAAGAGGGCACCAGACCCCATTAGAGATGGTTGTGAGCCACCATGTGGTTGCTGGGAATTGAACTCAGGACCTTTGGAAGAGCAGGCAGTGCTCTTAACCTCTGAGCCATCTCTCCAGCCCCTATATACAAGATTTTAAAATAGTAAAGGATTGCTTTTGTCATTCATGAGGTATATCAGTAAATATTTGAAATTTTTACGTTACATTGTCATTTGGCTTTTTATTAAATGTATGTATGGTTATCTCATAATCTTATAATGTACATTTGCCACAGAGTGGCACCTGGAAATTCTTAAAATTATTAGGGTCAAAAATTTTTTTGAAGGTTGGTCAGGCTCCAGTGTGTAGATGGGTAATCCAGATTTGATGTGGGGTTTATAAAAAATTTTTAAGAAGAAAATACTATGTGACATTAGTTTATATATAAATGAAAAAATCCAAAAAAAAAACAAAAAAAAAAAAGCCGGGCGATGGTCGCGCACGCCTTTAATCCCAGCACTCTGGAGGCAGAGGCAGGCGGATCTCTGTGAGTTCAAGACCAGCCTGGTCTACAGAGCTAGTTCCAGGACAGGCTCCAAAGCCACAGAGAAACCCTTTCTTGAAAAACAAAAAAAAGAAAAAAGAAAAAGAAAAAATCCCAAACTGATATAATATTCATATTGGTTTTTTGAAGGAATAAATTAACTTGATGGTGATTCTGAGCTTTTATTTTTGACAAACTGCATAACCAGTAAAATCGTTATTTGGGTTTCAGGGTGTGATTGCTGCCATGAGAGATGGTTTTGGTTTCATCAAGTGTGTGGATCGTGATGCTCGTATGTTCTTCCACTTCAGTGAGATTCTAGACGGGAATCAGCTCCACATTGCAGATGAAGTAGAATTTACTGTGGTTCCTGTGAGTAGTTGTTGGGGAAGGTGTTTAGGGTTGGTTTTTTGATGTCTTTTTTGTAATTTTAAAGTTGGTTTTTCTTTTATTTGTAGGATATGCTCTCTGCCCAAAGAAATCATGCTATTAGGATCAAAAAACTTCCCAAGGGCACGGTTTCGTTCCATTCCCATTCAGATCATCGTTTTCTGGGCACTGTAGAAAAAGAAGCCACTTTCTCCAATCCTAAAACCACAAGCCCAAATAAAGGCAAAGATAAGGCAAGTGTTATGTGATCCAGTTGGTTTGTATGTCTTTTATCTTTGCTTACAAACAAATTCAATGCAGTCCACCTAATAATACATTGTCCCCTTTTTGGAGAGGGGAAAGAGGGGCATTCGAGACAGGGTTTCTCTGTGCCTCTGTTGGAACTAGCTCTTGTAGCTGAGGCTGGCCTCGAATTCATAGAGTCTGCCTCCCAAGTTCTGGGATTAAAGGTGTGTCCACTACCACCCGGTTTAGATTGTCTTCTTTTTAAAATTCTCTATACACAAGCCATGATGGTACTGGCCTAGGATTCTGACATTTGTCAGGTAGAGACTACAATATCAGGAGTTCATTTTCAGCTATTTAGAGCATTCAGACAAGCTTGGTTTTTAAAATATCTGTAATATTAACATTTCTTATCTTCAGCATCAACATTTTTTGCAGGTGGGATGTTTTAGTAGTGTCCTAGTTTCCTCCCAGTATACCACCAGATAAAATGTCTCCATGAATTGCTAAATGAACTGTGGGAGGCAAAACTGCTTCATTTAAGAACCACTCATCAAAAGCCTTTACCTCTACATTGATCAGAGTTTTCCAAACTGTGTATAATCATATTCATGTGTTTGTATTCCCATTTTCATTTATTAACAAGTGTCTTGATTACACAGAAGTCTAAATTCTGCTTTCACAAATATGTTGAGAGTTGTCCAGAATGATTCTTATGGAGTGTAAATTTTCTATAGTCCTAACAGCCTCCCTCCTCCCATAAATACAAAAACAAGTTCTTAAGAGAACTCTGAAAAAGTAAATAACTTATAAGGTCTAGGATGGTTTTATTAAGGTATTTGCATTTAATATGTGGAGATAGAATAAAGTGCATTTCTGGCAGAAAAAGGCGTAGATAAGAAAAAGGGGGAGGGAGCTTTTCTTTAGAAAGCAGCAGATAACTCATTTGAAGAAGGTAGATTGTGTGTGGATTGGTTGAGAGAAGAGCATTGATTGCCAAGTTCAGTGATGAACTTTGGTGTGTACTTGAAGATTGTCAATTTGGGAGTGACAGTCATATACTCTAGGACCATGATGCTAGTAGTACTAAATGAGATAGTCAATTAAAAGGTATATGAAAGAGTTACCAGAAAACAAATCATTTTAAAATAATTACCAAGGGGGCATTGTGCTGGTTTGGTACTGCGGTTTATTTTTAACCTTAAGACTTCCCGGTACCTGGAGATAGTTTCGATAATACAAGTTGCTTACCTGGTAAATAGCTCATGTTTAAGAAATTAATGTATAAATAATTATAAAGAATGCGAATTGCAGAAGAACATAAGTGAACTGGTTTTGGTTATGGAATAGCAGTGAGATGTGAAATTTAGGGTGTCCAGGCAGTCAGCGGTTTCTGTCATTTCTCACATTTTTTTGGAAGTTGCTTGCACTTCCTGATTACTCAGTTAATATTTCCTTTTTGGGTCTCTGGTGTAATTGAAGACTAAGATAGTTAAGAGTTTTCCTTCTTTATGAGAGTCAGAAAAGAAATTCACTAAAGAAGTGTATAGTGTTTAATGTTGAAAGATATCAAAAGAATAGTTTTGGATGGTAATACAAGTTATGATAGAAAGTAAATTAGGTACAAGACTTTGAACTAACCAAGATAGGATAGATATGGAGTATTTTCTCTGAATTTGTCAAATGCAAATGGTTTAGACATTGCTGAGGTACTTATTGCCTGTACATATTGCATATAGTTATTATATTTATTATATATAGTTTTCTTATATTACTGTCTTTTTTATTGTAGACTAAAAGGGGAAATATGGTGATGTTTTATTTGTGTTTTAACAAATAAAGATCAGTGTGCACAGTTAGCCGCACCAGGCAACCATGCAGTCCAGGCAATGCTGGCATACACCCAACAGCCACACTAGTTAGCCATAGAGGCTGAGTGGTGGTGGTGCAAGCCTTTAATCTCAGCCCTAAAGAGGAATATAAGCAGAAACAGCTCAGGGTCTCAGTCTGCAGTCTGAGGTTTGGTGGAGAGCTTTGCAGTTTACAGTCAGTCAAAGGATAGGGTCACCCCTTAGTTTGTTTGAGCCTTGATAGGAACTCCTTAGTGATTTGTCTGCTTTTCTTTTCTTCAGCTTGCACCCAAACATCTGTCTCTGGGTTTTTATTAATTGTGCTACTGTAGGGAAGAAGACAAATTAATGATGTTGACATTATTCTTATAGAAATAGTGTTAAACCACAAAAGCGATAGTTTGTTTACAGGTTGTATATAAAAATATATATGTGAAAATTGTTAGTGTTGAAATTTCAATTTGTGCTAGTTTGTTGTGTTTGGTTTGGTTTTTCAAGACAGGGTTCCTCAGTAGCTTTGGAGCCTGTCCTGGAAATAGCTCTTGTAGACCAGGCTGGCCTCTAACTCCGAGAAATCCACCTGCCTCTGCCTCCTAAGTGCTGGGATTAAAGGTGTGCGCCACTGCCACCACCCAGCTTCTGCTATTTCAGCTGCTACTTATGAATATTAAAGAATCTTCTTTATGAGAAGCCTAAGTTTTATGCTGCAAATTTTTTCTCTTGGCTGGAAATGACCCATTCAACTTAATTTCTGATAAGAGTAAAAAGGCTCAGTGATATAAGTAGTTTGAGGCAGCTGTAAGTAAAGGCAGTCATACCTTTTATTCATGTGTTTTGAGGGTCCTGGAATAAATTCCTATCGCTCTGCCAATTCTTTGTGTTAAGGATTTCTAAGTTCTGTAGGTAGTTAGTTCTTCCTTTTTTTTTTTTCTTATAATTTGTTAGTGTTCTTAAGGATATTTATTTGTATTTTATATTTTTTAGGAGGCGGAAGATGGCATTATTGCTTATGATGACTGTGGGGTGAAACTGACTATTGCTTTCCAAGCCAAGGATGTGGAAGGATCTACTTCTCCTCAGATAGGAGATAAGGCAAGATAATTAATTTATAATTCTTCCTATTTGAGGAAAAGTTCATGGTTAATCATAAACCCTGATGGATGCTTTACATGTCGTTAAGTTTGGCTAAACATTTTTGTACTTGAAAGGTAAAATGTATAATTAAAACAGAGTCTTGTGAGCTTAAAACATACTGAATACTAGGTTTTTAAATATGAGATATTTATAGAGACAGGTGTGGTTCATACACCTGTAATTCTAGCACTCCATAGGCAAGGTGACAGCTGTTAGATAGTTTAAATATGTCCACAAGAAAACTTAAAGTACTTACTGAAATAGACCCAGTTTAAATCATGCCAGAGATTTATACTGCTTGCCTTTTCAGACAGCCTTCTTTTGGAGACATTAAGAGTATACATTGAGGAACAAATCTTAATGCTTTATGAAAAATGACTTGACGGCAAGTTTTTCTGGAAATTACTCTATTAAAGTAATTACAAAAGAGATCTGGAGTAAAAAAGCATGGTTGGGGGTGTTTTAGATTTTGTTTTTAGAATTACAGAACTTGACATAGACGTGACAATGATACTAATGACTCTCTCTCTCTCTTTTTTAATGTAGGTTGAATTTAGTATTAGTGACAAACAGAGACCTGGACAGCAAATTGCAACTTGTGTGAGACTTTTAGGTCGTAATTCTAACTCCAAAAGGCTCTTAGGTTATGTGGCAACTCTGAAAGATAATTTTGGATTTATTGAAACAGCTAATCATGATAAGGAAATATTTTTCCATTATAGGTAAGGTAAAGTATTGGGCAGCATACTATTTATATTCTTTTGCATTAGAGTTTCAAAAATTTAATCAATTGATACTTTTTTGTAATTGTAGTTTTTGAGACCCAGTTTTTCTGTTTGTAATTATGGCAAGATGTATACAGAAATACACTTACCTGCCTTTTTTATAATTTCTTCTTCAATAAAAGAATACTGTTTTGTTATAAATATTGATATGAGAATGATGTGATTTGTTATTTGTTATATACACAGTTATAGTATATAGTGTAAAGTATAGTTGAACCAGAACTAAATAATTTAGTTTCTATTCAGGTTCTACCACTTAAATATATGTTACTTCCATCAAATGAATTAACTTCTTTGTTTCTTTTCATTATCTTAAGTTAGAGATATAAGGTACCTCCTTTAATAGTTGTTGTTTTGGGTTTTTTTTTTGGTTTTGTCTGTTTAAGGATTTAATGAATCAATACCTTAAAACTGTGTCCAGTATAAGCAGAGTTATCATGGCTATTAGAGTAAAGGCTGCTGGGTGGTGGTGATGTTTTTTATCCCAGCACACGGGAGACAGAGGCAGGTGAATCTCTGAGTTCGGGGCCAGCCTGGTCTACAGAGTGAGTTCCAGGACAGTCAAGGCTACACTGAGAAACCCTGTCTCAAAATAAAAAGAGTAAAGCTGCTTCCTGCTATTGTTTTTAGTATTAATGGCTTCCTTTAATGTCACTTTATTTTCCTTTCCCTTTAGTGAATTCTCTGGTGATGTTGATAGCCTGGAACTGGGAGATATGGTTGAATACAGCTTGTCCAAAGGCAAAGGCAATAAAGTCAGTGCTGAGAAAGTAAACAAAACTCACTCAGGTAATGAATTGTGATTCCTATTCATCCTGTGCTTTCACTGAAAGATAGTAAATAGGGTGAGAAAGTAGGATAAGGCCTACAACATTCGCTCTCAGGTGCTCAGACCATCTCCTTGGCTGTTTGTCAGAGATCCATGTTCTTATCCCTACCTTGGGTTTCTGAATGCTAGACATGACAGTTTATTTTCGCAAGTTTTGTGATTTGGGTAACATTTAAGAGATGGCACTTTGAATTTGAAGGCTGCAGTAGCAGTTTAAAACAGGGTCTTTCACTCTGTAACCTTGGCTGACCTAGAACTGGCTGTGTTGATCAGACTGGCATCAGACTCAGAGAACTGCTGGCTTTACCTCATTAGTGTGTGTGCTACCTACCTAGCTCACATCTGATTTTGGAATGGGATGGGGAATTATGCATTTCTGATAATTTTTAGGAATTGTATTGGATATCCTTATTTTTTTAAAGCACCCTCCTATTTTGTTTTTAAATCCCAGAAATAATGTTCTATATAGATACATCTTTGCTGTTAGGAAAATAGGCATTCTCCCGATAGATGCTTTGGAGCATCGTAGGTTTAAATGTGTAAATGAAGACCATCTGAACTGTTTAGAGTCTTTGGTTTGGCAGAGAGTGGCTTCTGTGTTAGGGATGAAACCCAGGATGTAGCCCTTGAGAAGGACAGCTCTGGCATCTCCTATTTTTACACAGCCTACAACTCCATTTTGACTTTATCTAAATTCCCCAAATAATACTTTACCTTGAAAGTATTATTTGGGGAATTTAGCTAAGACCATCCATTTTGATTCCACAGATACCTAAGTATGCAGTGTGTTTGATGCACTAGAGATATTGTTGTAAGGCAAAGCAGACAGATCCTGGTCGTTTATGCTTTTTTTTTTTTTTTTTTTTTTGTGGGTAGAAAATAGAAGTGACAAGAACATCTATCGGGAGGTTGGTTGGTTGATTTTTTTTACAAGGCAGGGTTTCTCTGTATAATTCTGACTGTCCTGGAACTCAAGATCCAGCTGCTTTTGCCTTCTGAGTGCTGGGTTTAAAGGTGTGTACCACTATGCCAGGCTCAGAAGACGTGTATAAATATGAGTATTTGTGATATCTGACAGATTGAGCTATTTGCCAAGCTTAGGCATTGTTAATGACATTTTAGAAGCATTTATGGTTAAGTAATAATTCAAGAAATAGAGCTGGCTTCAGATTCCCTGTTTCAGTTTAAGAATTTAGTCAGCTAACTAGTTGATGGTAATTCGCATCTATAATCTCAACTGGGTAAGATCTTGAGTTCTAAGTCAGCCTGAACTACATAATGAGATCATTGTGGAGGAGGGGAAAATGGGATAGAGAGATGGTTCAGTGGTTGGAAGCTGCATGCATGCTAATGTATGTTCTTTCAAAGAATCTGTATTCCCAGCTCCTATCCAGTGTAGCCCTCAGTTTTCTATAAACCAGCTTCAGGAGATCTGTTGCCCTCTGTTGCCCTCTTATAGCATGAGGTACTACAGTCATTGCAGAGATACATAATATATAATCAGAAAAAAATATTAAAATCCTTGAAAATCTAAATAAAAACATTCACCTTGTATGCATATTGGTCTTGTGTTTTTTCCACTTTTCTTCCATCAGATAGAGTTTAAAATGGCTGAGTGAAAATTATGTGTGCATTTGTTTTGCAGTGAATGGCATTACTGAGGAAGCTAATCCCACCATCTACTCTGGTAAAGTCATTCGTCCTCTGAGAGGTGTTGATCCAACACAGATTGAGTACCAAGGAATGATTGAGATTGTGGAGGAAGGTAAGCACATCCATGACACAGTGAAATCTTCCATGCCTTCTGATGAGCACTTAACAACCTTTTAATATTGGATAGGGTTCATTGCATTTTCTTTCTTTCTTTCTTTCTTTCTTTCTTTCTTTCTTTCTTTCTCTCTTTCTCTCTTTCTCTCTCTCTCTCTCTCTCTCTCTC
>NC_022022.1:10797985-10826257 GCF_000317375.1 Microtus ochrogaster
CCCTCCCTCCCTCCCTCTTTCTTTCTTTCTTTCTTTCTTTCTTTCTTTCTTTCTTTCTTTCTTTCTCTCTTTCTCTCTTTCTCTCTTTCTCTCTTTGGAAGCTCAATTTAGAAAGGACTCCCTTTCCATGCTTAATTTTATTCTTATACTCCTTGAAAATGTGGTCAGCCTGGATTAAACTAGTCGTTTAGCTTGATACCCATTCATTTTTATGAATACTTACTTCACTTCCTGAAGTACTGTTTCTTAGCACCCAGGTATCCACTAGGTGTTGACTCTCTCCACTTTTTACTTCTGTAATATTCTCCCCCTCTTTAAGCAGTCAAAATTTTGGTCTTTATTTTTTTCTAATCGCCGCCACACAGAAAGGCCAATTTTATTTGAAAAGTGTGCATCAACTAAGTCTAATAGAAATAGTAGGGAATGGTGCATAATTAGGATAACAGGATTAAATAATGATGGAGTAGTTGAACATTTCACTCAAATGATGATTTTTCTCATAAAGAAATCCTTGTATCATCTGTAAGTCAGAAAGAATGTAAAATAAAGGAGAACAGTTTGTTTATAGTTAAGTTTTAAGGCAAAATTTTCACGTTTAAAAAATTACAAGGTTCCAAAATGCATTTTTAGTGTGTATATTTAGACTTTATGCCACTTTGCTTACAGGGGATATGAAAGGTGAAGTGTATCCATTTGGCATAGTTGGGATGGCCAACAAAGGAGATTGCCTACAGAAAGGGGAGAGTGTCAAGTTCCAGTTGTGTGTCCTTGGCCAAAATGCACAAACTATGGCCTACAACATCACACCCCTTCGTAGGGCCACTGTGGAGTGTGTGAAAGATCAGGTAATTAAGTGCTATCTATGCCTCTGGATCTGCATCTATCCTTTGATACCCCTCCTTCCCTCATCTCATAGCACTCTTAAGTGCTGGAATTAAACTGTCGTGCCTGACTCATGTAGTTTTTATTTGGACTTCATTGTTTTGGGAGGAAGACAAGGAGAAAAAGTGACAGCATTAGCAAGGAGAAAATAAGGGTGATTGTTAATTGCTGTCACTCAGTGAGGACTATCTTAGTCGTGCTTAAGATGAATAACAATCATTTCAAAGTTGTAACTCTACTCATGAATTCTACAATACACCCAGCTGAATTTGGCTCATCAATATTAATGCCATGTTTTATAAGTCCTTTCTAATTAGAGTTAGCGTTACCTTTCAAAATGAAGTGTGTTTCCTTTCTCTATTATGTCTTCTCCATTGTAAATTTTGTGTATGTGTGTTTTCCTTTTCTAGTTTGGCTTTATTAACTATGAAGTAGGAGATAGCAAGAAGCTCTTTTTTCACGTGAAAGAAGTTCAGGATGGCATTGAGCTACAGGCAGGAGATGAGGTGGAATTCTCAGTGATTCTAAATCAGCGTACTGGGAAATGCAGTGCCTGTAATGTTTGGCGAGTCTGGTGAGTTTATTCACTGTGGTTGGATTAGTAACTGCCCTGAGTTCATTTCCCTAATTTGTTTAGTAGTATGTGCTTTGCCAGATTTCTTACCTTTTCCAATCTGTCTGTTTGGGTTTATTAGGTATATTCCACTTTTACCTCTATCTAGTATTGTCTTTTTTACCTCTAGTCATTGGCTTGAGACAGGTCTCAACTTTATATATTCGTGACTAACTTTGAGCTTGCTTACACATGCCATCTGTCATGTCCATTTTTTTACCTTTAGTATTCATTGTATGATCTTGAGGGTTTTTTTTCTTTTAAAATGACCTTGAGTCTTACATACCTGACCTGAGGAACACACTTGGGTACTATGATATGTTAGCACTGAATGTGCTGGCCTTTAATATTAGAAGGTTTCATAATTCTTGTTTTAAGAAATTCAGCTTAGGGGGCTGGAGAGATGGCTCAGCGGTTAAGAGCACTGACTGCTCTTCCTGAGGACCCGGGTTCAATTCCCAGCACCCACATGGCAGCTCACAACTGTCTGAAGATCCAGTTCCAGGGGATCTGACACCTTCACACCAATGCACATGAAATAAAGTTAAATAAACCATAAAAAAAATTTTAAAAAAAAGAAATTCAGCTTATTAACTCTTTTCTACTTGTGCTACTTAAATGTCTAATTTTTATACCTTTAGTCATCATGATTCATGCTATTAGGATTTTTAGGCTCTACATTGTTCCCTTTAACGGTAGGAATCTAGAACTGTTAATGTTAGACTTTTAAAGGTTTTCCATGTTACCTTGTTTTATGTTATCTGTGGAATTAGTCTTTCTGCAGACAAGTCTAGGGTCTCACTGAAACAATTCTTCACAGCATCTGTCTGGTTGCAGCTGAGCTGGGAAAAGTATATAAAACCAAACTTGTCTGTCTTGTCTTGCTAGCTGTCTAAGTTGAGTCAAGAGTCCCCCTCATTAAAAGTGAGTCATTTGGGTAGGACACCTACCAGATGATTGCCTTCTTCCCAGCAATTGTTGGTTTTTCTCACTTTCACACTTACAGTGAAGGCCCCAAAGCTGTTGCAGCTCCTCGACCTGATCGATTGGTCAATCGCTTGAAGAATATCACCCTGGATGATGCTAGTGCTCCTCGTCTAATGGTTCTTCGTCAGCCAAGGGGACCAGATAACTCAATGGTATGATTCCTTTGGGGATTTAAGGGAGATCAATTTACTTCAGCTTAAAGAACTTAGTGAAGCAAGGATAGCTTATTATTAGTTAGGGTTCCCAGACACATTGATTCATCCCTAATAGATACTTTGTGTAAGAACCTTTTTTTTCTTTGGTTTTTGAGACAGGCATATGCAGATAAGTGGCCTTAAACTCCCCACTCTACCTTTGCTTTACCCGTGGTAAGATTACAGGTGTATGATACCACACCAAGAAGCACATCTTGCTTTTAGGCCCTATTCAATAAGCTGCTTACTCTTAGGAGAGAATTTGTAGTAGATATAAAATTTTAAAGTAGTATTTTCATATTTTATTAGGATTATGTCTTGTGATTGTTATACACTCAGTTCATTAGCTGTTTTATTTCTTCACAGGGATTTGGTGCAGAAAGAAAGATCCTCCAAGCTGGTGTCATTGACTAACCACACCCACAAAGCACATCATTAATCCACTATGGTCAACTTGGGGGGATTCTGGTGAAGGGTTCTGAATATCTTTCTCTTCATCCCTCCTAAAATCTGGAATACTTATTCTATTGAGCTATACACCAGTTTTAACACCTTCCTCGTGTTATGTTTAAAAAAAATAAATAAATTTAAGAAACCATTTTAAAATTATGCACAGTTGCAGCCTGGGAAACTTAAGGTGGCGCCTTATAGTATCAATTTAGGAGCTTTATTTGGTGCATTTAACACAACTGGCAATTGCAAATTCCACTTCGCCTGTGTAAATGAACAATACAGACTGTTACCTTGTTGGCCCTATGAAATTCTGCACTCTAGTCAGTATATACTCTACCTTCATTACTTATCAGCCGCATTCTTTTCCTTTTCTTTCCTGTTCATTATGCTTTAATTCTGAGGACCATATGAAGGTAGACTATATTACCTTTAAAAATTGCAAAAATTTATATAGCAAACGATTTTCTTAAGTTGATGGCCAAATGTTAAAATGTTATTTTTCATATCATTTATAATCTTGTCACAATCCACTTAACGAGTTTGATTACATTTCAGTGAAAATTATCTTCCAGAGTAGTTTTTTTTTCCTGGGATGGGGTGGGGGGTAAATAACTTTACTACAATTAGTATGTATGGTGCAGAATTTCATGCAAATGAAGTGTGCCAGCAGTGTGATAATTTAAACGTATTTAAACAAAAAGACGAATGCACAAAATTGCTGCTGCTTAGATCACTGCAGCTTCTAGGACCCAGTTTCTTTTACTGATTTCAAAACAAAAAAAAAAAAATAAAAAAGTTGTGCCTGAAATGAATCTTGTTTTTTTTATAAGTAGCCCCCTGGATCCAATGTCCTGTTGAATACGGGCACTTGATCCTTGGTGCAGCTTCTGTTCAACTTTGTATCACGGGAATGGATTGGCCTAATTTCTCGGCCCTTGTCTTGAATTGGCCCCAAATAGGGTCTCTGGCTAGTGGAGTGAAGGCTTTTTGTCTAAAGGTGACAAGAGTCAGCTCAGGGGTTGTGGGGGAGGGCACTTTTCATCTTCCCCGTTGTCATTTGAGTATTTGATCTCTGGGTAAAGAGGCCATTTATCTTTGTAAACACAAAACATTTTTGCTTTCTCCGTTTTTCTGTTAATGGCGAAAGAATGGAAGCGAATAAAGTTTTACTGATTTTTGAGACACTAGCACCCAGTGCTTTCATTATTGAAACCGGAGTGGGAGGGACGGGACTGGGTGCGGCCAGCCACAAGACTCCTAGGTCGCAGGCCCACGTGGCTAGGGCGGGGACTTGGGCGCTCTGGGCGCTTACTGATTACGTAGCGGGTGGGGCCGGAAGTGCCGCTCCCGGGTGGGGGCTGTTCATGGCGGTTTCGGGGTCTCCAACAGTTTTGCAGGTTGAGGTCCGAGAACCTCCTGAAGCGGGGTCAGCGGAGCTTGAGGTAAGGCTCCAGTCTGAGTAGCATCGGGCTCCGCAGCGTGCAGTTGGCTGGCGTGTGCAGGAAGAGCGGAGACTCGGCGAGCTGGAGACAAAGGCCTGGGTGGGGGACCCTGGCAGGCTGCTGCTGTCCGTGGGGTGATCTTCGAAGCCGGAAAGGGGAGTTTCGGGAAGTGGTTGTGCCAGGCAGACCCCAGAGCTTAGATTTGCAGGAGAATAGGAAGGGGGTTTCCTTTCCGGTAGGTTGAGGGCGGGGCCGAGTACGATTGAAAAGTAGACGCCGGTCTTAAAATCCAAGAAACTGGCGGCACTCACCTGCAAGTGTTTTTGTGCTTGGATCACTTTGAGAACTTAAGTGGAAGGCCATGTGTATTGAACGGATGCCTTTGAAACTGACTTTAGTAACTCATAGAAACCCTTAAAGTGCTGTAGGTTTGGCTTGCTAGTTTAATCGTAATTACTGCTTTCCTACAGGTTCTTGCTGGTGTGAAATGACTGAGTACAAACTGGTGGTGGTTGGAGCAGGTGGTGTTGGGAAAAGTGCTTTGACAATCCAGTTAATCCAGAACCATTTTGTGGATGAATATGATCCCACCATAGAGGTGAGGCCCAATCCACTGTCTGGCCCTGGCTCCCACTTTTGGCTTTCTCTTACACACACACACACACCCTCTCTAATTCTTTGAAAGTAAAGTGGAGAGAAAGCAAGAAAGTGTTTGAGATACTGTATTCCAAAAATAAATATTAGAGTTTGTAGAAACGAGTTAATGCTTACCAAAGCATTTTTTTATACCTTTTTTTAAGGTATACAGTTTTTTAGCAGTTTGTAAACTGTTGGAAAAATACAGTATGGAGTTCATCCCATTTCTTCATGTATTTGCAATTGTTAAATAGGTCACAAGGGAAAAGATGTAGGGGATCATACAGCAGAAATAGAGAACTCAGAGTTCTGGAGAGTCCAGTTTTCATTCTTGAGCTAGTCCAAACTGAGTTGGGGTAAAAAGTTGAGATTTTGAGTCATTGTGCCTAGGAATTATATCTCTGCAGTTTAGTTATGGAATATTGAGAAAAATCACCTAAATCTCCATGAGTCTCATTTTTCTTCATGATGTTAAATTTCCATAACTCTACTGGGCTCTGGTGTAGATGTCTGCAAAGCTTAGCATTCAAGAGATTGAGGGAGGAGGTTCCAAGTTCAAGACTTGCCTGAACTGCAGTTGAGACCCTGTGTACAAAATACCAAAGAATTTTTTTCATGTATAAATTCTACCATACAGGGGGGTATCTACAGAGGCTACATTTTAATATATTTATGAGACCATATATAAGCATGGAACAATATATAAGCATACTTCCAGCACCACAGATAAGGCCTTTCAAATAGTGGGAATATTATACAATAAAAGTAAGATTATTACCATAAAACCATATCAGAAGTTTCTGGAGCTAGTTGTTTTTTATTAATGGTTTGTTTCTTTTTGTTCTTAACCTCATAGCTAGCCAGGCTGGCTTTAGATTTTGTTTTGTTTTTGAGACAGGTCTCACTGTGCTACCCTGGCTGGCCTGAGCTTACTGATACTCATTCACCTGCCTCTGTCTCCCCAGTACACACACTGTGTGTGTGTGGGGGGGGGGGGTATGCTACCTGTTAGCACTTTTAGGGTAAGTCACATAGTCAGGCTTGTTATCTTTGATAATTGCATTCCTCTAGTTTTAAATAAAGATTGAGCTTATCCATGCCCCACCTCCACACCCTTTCACATTCCCAGGATTCTTACCGAAAACAAGTGGTAATTGATGGTGAGACTTGTCTGTTGGACATACTGGACACAGCTGGACAAGAGGAGTACAGTGCCATGAGAGACCAATACATGAGGACAGGCGAAGGATTCCTCTGCGTTTTTGCCATCAACAATAGCAAGTCATTTGCAGATATTAACCTTTACAGGTACTGGGAATATTACTTTCTAAAAGTAAAATTTTACATGTGTTCTGAATGAGGGAACACAACTTTTAAAATGTGTGGATATTTATGGATGTGGGGACATTGTGCCATGGGGGTCAGAGAACAGCTAATGAAAAGTTCTCTCCTTAGGTCCTGGGATTTTGGCTTAGCAGTAGGCACCTTTGCCCACCGACCGAGCTAGTTCACTGACACGTCCATACATACCTTTTTCTTACAGGGAAAATTACTGTTGGCTTGTGTGATAGTGAGGATTTGGGGCTAAGGGATGGAGCTAGAGCTCAATGGTAAAGTATTTGCCTCGCATGTGTGGGACCCCAGTTTCAATCCCCAGTATTAAAAGGAAAGAAAGAATCTGGTTATCATCGACAGTAAAAGTTATACTGTTAGTATACTATTCATATGTAAGAAAAGCATGCTCCTAAGGAGCAGAGGAGAGAGACATCTTTATTTATTCATTTTATATTTGTGAGATAGGATGGTACTATGTATCCCAAGCTTGCCTTGAATTTACAATCCTGCCTCAGCCTCTCGAGTGCTAGCATTCCAGGTAATAGATATGCCATCATGCTTAGCCAAGATTCTTACTTTACAGAGTCAGAGTTCAGAAGCACTTTGTTGGATTTTTGGAATTGTGGTTTTCTTTTTCTTTAGCAGATCTAGACCCCAAAAAAACAGCAGGCCTCTCTTAGAGAAGTATTCTATCTTCAGGCCTTAACAAGGTTGAAACTTGATTCTGTCATTAATTAGATAAGTTTTATATAAAGATTCAAATAAAGCTCTAACTTTAGAACAAATATCTTATTTAAACTTTATTTTAAAGTCTTTAAAATAAAGATTTAACTTTAGGATGAAACACTAAATCTATGTTTCTCAGTTTGTAAATTTATTATGAGATAAGAATACTTTTTTTTTAAACTTTTTAAAAATATTTATTTATTATGTATACAATATTCTCTCTGTATGTATGTCTGCAGGCCAGAAGAGGGCACCAGACCTTATTCCAGATGGTTGTGAGCCACCATGTGGTTCCCGAGAATTGAACTCAGGACCTTTGGAAGAGCAGGCAATGCTCTTAACCACTGAGCCATCTCTCCAGCCCAAGAATACTTCTTTCGGGGTTAGAGAAATAGCTCAAGAGAACCCAGGTTCAATTACCAGCACCCACATGGGACGCCCAAAAGCATCTGTTACTCTAATTACAGGGCATCTGGTGTCCTGGCCTGGTCTGTCTGAGCACTAGGCACACATATAGTGCATTGACATACATGCTGCAGAAACACACACAAAACAAAGTAAACCTTGAAAAAAATAATACCTCCTATAGAAAGTTGCCAAGAGTAACCAACACTCAGAAGAGTGCTTGGCCCATAGTACCCACTTTGTAAGCCTGCCTACGCTCTTAAATCCAGACTTATTTCCTTGTTTCCTTAGTGTTTGATGTTCTTCGTGGAGGTAACAAAATCTTGAAACTAATTATCTTTGGTTCCTGAGGGATGACTTTATTGCTGACTGAGCACTTATTTGGGGTCAGGTATATGGCCCAGTTGATAAGGGAACTTGCCACCAAGCCTGATGACTGAGTTCAGTCCCAGGACCCACATGGTCAAAGCAAAGACCCATCCTCTGACCGCCACATTTGCACTGTGGCATGTGTGTAGTATAGCAAAATAATGTTATTTTAGAAATAGGCTCAAAGATAAATGAAGAGGAAATTTAGCGAGCTTATTCTGTAATAGCATGATACTCCAGTGATGTTCATCAGACACTGCAGACATGATAGCTGTCTAGTCAGTTTGTGTATGCTGAAAATAAGTCACTTGCTTAGAAGTCGTACACTGACATTGAGAAAAAATTGTCTGATCCTCATAGAAGGTTGAATATTTTAGGGACAGCAGTGACCAATAGGGACATGCTCCAAATGTTTAAGCTGGTTTGCAATATCCTTAACCTAGCCAGCTAACACTGGGCACTGGTGGTACTTGGGAAGTCAAGGCAAGGGGATTGAGAGTTGAAGGCTACCCTGTTCTAGGTGGTAAGTTTACTGCCAACCTGAGCTACAAAGTTAAGGTCCTGGTTTGTTGTTTTTTTTCTTGGGGGGGGGGGGTGGTCTTTGTTTAAAGGTTTGTTTTTTTGTTGTTTTGTTTTGGGTTTTTGTTTGTTTGTTGTTTTAAGATAAGGTTTCTCTAACAACCCTAGCTGGAACTTGGCTCTTTGTTCAGGTTGGCCTTGAACTCAGAGTTCTGCCTGCTTCTGCCTCTGCATCCTCTTGCTTACAAGCTGGGATTAAAGGCGTGCACTTCCAGTGCCCATCTTAGTTTCGGTTTGGTTTAGTTTAGTTTGGGGATTGGGGCTGTGGGGTGGCAAAGGATTCTGACATTACACCAAATCAGTTCTGTAGATCACCAGTAGGATGAAGTTGGGGTATATGACTGAAATCCAAGGATAGAGTCTAGAGTAGTGCTGTGCGGTGTAATAGCCATGACCAGCTATAGTTATTTAACATTTACACAAAACTGGAGAATTACTTCTTCGCCACAGAATCAACTGAGTAGTGGCTATCATGTTGGGTACCAGTTCCTATTACCACAAAAAGTTCTTTGTCAAGAGAATTTCAAACAATAACTTCTAGAATGTACCAGGTGCTATGTTGTATGTGATACCGAAAAGAAGGCTGTCTTTGCCAGGTGTGGTAGCACACAACTTTAATCCAGCGCTCAGGAGGCAGAGGTAGGTGGACCCCTGAGTTCAAGGCCAACCTGGTCTACACGGAAAAACCCTATCTTGAGAGGGGGAGCTATCTTTGATAGTTCTGGCTCTGTGCACATGCCTGCATGCAATACATTTGTTAAGAGCAAATCTGGATTTCTTGATGTTACATATCTTGGGCTTCCAGCTGTAATTTTGTTTGAGGAAAGTAATTAGGGCACCAGCCGTCTTAAAGAGTGACTCTGTTATCTTCCGTTAAATAGTGTAAAGGGAGCTTCAAAAGTTATTTAGGGGCCAGCAAGATGGCTCAGTGGGCAAAGGTACCTGCTGCCAAGCCTGACAACCTGAGTTTGATTCCCCAGGACCCATATGGTAAGAGGAGAAAACCAGCTTCCCAGGGTTGTCCTGACCTCCCCGCGCGTGCCATGACACACACATGAATTAAGGTATAAGTTAAAATTTTTTGAGTCATTTAGAATCTATAAACTCTACTTTTTATACTTATAAACTTAGATTGTTTGTGGTTTCCAATGCGATCCAGAGCCAAGCTCTTTGGAAGATCGAGGAGTCTATTCAGGACATGTGTCGGAATACAAGAGCCAGCCATTTCTAGGAAATGAATTGGTAGACACAGTCTCGTTATAGATTCTACACCAAATCTAAACTGACATTCTTAGCTTATAGGTCTATAGCTGTATCATAAGTGTTCAGAATTTGTAAGCTGAGTAATAAAAGCTAAAAGGACTTGCCACCTTTTTTTTTTTTTTTTTATGATCTACTACTGTCTTCTCTGTTGTAGGGAGCAGATTAAGCGAGTGAAAGACTCTGATGATGTGCCTATGGTGCTGGTAGGGAACAAGTGTGACTTGCCAACAAGGACAGTTGACACAAAGCAAGCCCATGAGCTGGCCAAGAGCTATGGGATTCCATTCATTGAAACCTCAGCCAAGACCCGACAGGTATGCTAGAGATTTGAGCTGTATGAGTGCTTGTTTAAGCAGAGAGGTTTGGTTGGTCAAGTGTGGTAGAGGTATATAGTCCTTATTCTTTCTAAGGGTTTTCTGATGGGTTTTGCTTGATTGGTTTTGGGTTTTTGTTAATTTTCTGTGTCTGTCTGTCACCCCCTTGCCCATTAACTCTATTCTGTAGCATTTTTATTCTGTGTTAACAGGCTCAACTCTTTCTAGTGAAGAACTTCAATTAAACATACTTTTAAGCATTTTCTATCAGCATTCCCCACTATTGAGGGTGAATCTTACTGAAGGGAATCCTCATATTTGGTAATTATAGTTTATTCTGTGCCCCTGCATTGCCCTTTTCACTTTGCTGGACCATCTTTGTATTGTTTGTTTGCTTTGCAAACTTGCCATTTTTTTATCAGCCTATCAGTGTGATCCCCTAGGAATGCTGGACTTAAGTGTCGTCTTCCTAGTTGTCTGACTTAGGGCTTCTGTTACTGTGAAGAGACACCGTGACACAGCAGCCCATAGAAAGGACAGCATTTAATATTGGGACTGATTTATAGTTCAGAAATTCAATCCATTATCATGGCAGGACATGGAGACCAGGCAGGTTCCTAGAGAAGGATCTGCAGGCAGCAGAAGAAGACTGTGTGCATGTAAGATCTCAGAGCCCACCTCCACAGTGACACAATTCCTCCAAAGCTACAGCTACTCCAACAAGGCCACATCTCCTAATAGTGCCACTCCCTGTGGGCCAAGCATTCAAACACATGAGTCTATGGGGGCCATTCCTATTCAGGTGACACCAAGTCACCCTAATTTATCACCTATTGATTTAGTATTTGAATTCACACAAAGTGTGAGAGCTTACAGTTTGGACCGTGGCAGTTTTTTCTTTGTTTTCTTTTTTCTTTTCTTTTTTTCTTTCAATAGGGTGTAGAAGATGCCTTTTACACACTAGTAAGGGAGATACGCCAGTACCGAATGAAAAAGCTCAATAGCAATGATGATGGCACTCAAGGTTGTATGGGGTTGCCCTGTGTGGTAATGTAGTACGGTGAGTTTATGTTCTCTCCTCACAACTCCTCCTATTTAACAGTAGACTCTTCCAAACAGTGTGAGCACTTCTGTCTTTGGCAAATTAAATGAGAATTTCCATGTTTTGTAGCTAGAAAATAACTTTCCTGGGAACTGGAGAAAGTATTCAGTGGCTAGGAATACTTACTGCTTTTCCAGAGGCCCCAGTTCCTTTCCCAGCATCTATGTAAGGTAGCCCACAGCCTCCTGTGACTCTGGAATCCAGTTCCCTTTCTCTGGCCTCTACAGGTACCAACATACATCTCACTCACTCACTCACACACACACACACACACACGAATATTTAAAAAATAATTTCCTTTCAAAGAGTTCTAGGGTCTGATTTATTCTTTCAACATTTATTCTACAGACAGTTTCCTATTTATAGTATTAGGAATTTGAGACCTGTGTATACCATGTTTGTGGAATGGAATTTGAAGATTCACAATATAGAAAATAAATTTCACTGTGTTCTTTTCTAGACCCTTTGAAATTTCTGACATCAGAAAAGAGCCACGTTCAAGGTAAGACAAGTTTGAAATACTTTGATTCACATTTGGTTTCTTGCCCTTGTTTCTCATACATCCCATCTCTTTCAGCTGCACTGACGCCCTGGTTCTGACATCCCTGGAGGAGACGTGTTTCTTCTGCTCTCTGCATCTCATCGAAGCTCTGCTTCTGCTCCCCTGACTCAGTAGATGAGCACAGCCATCTAACCTGAGACCTCCTCAGAGTAACTACCTCCTCACTCGGCTGTCCAACCAGAGAAATGTACCCGTTACTCCCCGTAGTGTTCTGACTTGGCTTTTTCCTCCTTAGAAACAGACACCCCTCTGCCAACCGGGTTTGTCCTCTGAAAAGCAATTTCCGCCTCGACAAAGAGAACTAAACTATAGATATGCAATTCTGTTGACAACAGTTTCTTAAGCTCTATGGTAGCAACTGCTGGTGATTTTTTTTTTTTCCCCTAACTGTTGAACTTGGCCATGTTAGTTTGTGGGGCAAATGTCATAAATTACTGTTTCCCCGTGAATATAACTAATGTTGCTGATTGGATTTGTACTGTGATCAGCTATATTCTAAAATCTGGCATCTGCTCTGAGTTCCTAAATGCAAACGTGTATACTGACGAGTCCATCCTTGTCTTCTTAGCTGCATGAAATTGAACCCAACCTTCACAACAAAGTGCCTTTTCCTAAAAGTGGTCTGTAGGCTTCCTTTGCCGTTTGTAAGTGGAATGAATATTTCAAGAACCATTGTATAGGAAAGTGACTGAGCCATCTACCTTTGAGGGAAAGGTGTGTCCACCTGATGGCAGATGCCATGTCTGTGTCCATAAAGTTAGTTTCCCTGTTTGGGATTCTCCCAAGAGAAAGATGATACTGAAACAATTATGAATAATTTCACTTAATTTTTATCTAATATTTTTTGGTAGGTTACTACTTATAAATATTTGTTATTTTTTCTTGTTTACTGATATCCTAGCATTCAATGACCTTCCATTATAACCAAATCTGGGTTATACCAGGAAACTCTCCATCTGTAGTTAGTCAAATACTATAAAAACTGGTATGTTATTACTTTATAGCAATGATCAATGATTCTTCCCACCTCAAATATAGTTTATTAGCAGACAGATTATATCTTTGCTGCATCATTTCTTCTTGGCATATATAGATAGATAGTTAGATAGAGCTGCCCTTAGTCCCCTTCTCACTACCCCCTTACCTCATCCTATAGCAGTTCAAGCATCCCACAGAATCTTGAATAATTCTTTCACAGTTGAAATAAATCATGGTGCTAATGGACCAGGGTCATGGTTTCAAAACTTGAACAAGCCAGTTAGCATCACAGAGAAAAAAAATCACCTCTATTTGCTCCCTGCCCGTTACTTCTGCTTACAGATTTTTGTCTGATGCCTGCTGTTAGCGCTACAAGGATAAAAGTGTGGTCCTGTACGAGGACTGGAAATACTCAGTGTGCAGTGGAGTAAGCTTAGAAAGTCTTTACATTTTCAGATCCTTATTTTTAGCCACATGGAAACTAAAGCCAGAGTTCATACCTCCATCCCTCTCTGCTGTCATATAACTGTTCTTTATATAGCTTTTTAAAAGTATTTATTTAAAACGTGTCGATAAGTTAGTTTGCCAAATAACAAAAGCTGATGCGTTCATTCAAATCAAGAGATACCCTTTGCTGTTTGAGAAAAGAATGTAAAATACCATAAGTGGTTGGTGTACAGGGGCTGGGGATTCCCATTTGCAGGTCATGCCCTGGTAATTCATCGGTGAGTTTTGTTTTTCATGGTAATACTTAAAACTCAGCCCAGTTATTCTAATGAAAAGTAAAATTAGATATCTTGATTGAAAAAAAAAATGAAATTAATTCCAAAATGGCCATTTTCTTTTCTGTTCTTGTAATACCTTAAAACTTACAAAGAACCTTGGGGCTCTTTTGTTTGTGACAGGACCTTGCTGTGTAGTTCTGGCTGGCCTCAAACTCACAGCAGTCCTCTCTGCTCAGCCTTCCAAGTGCTGTGATTACAGGCATGTTTCACCACATCTTCCTGATCCTTTACTTTCTAATATGAATTTTCATTGTTAAGCAAATTCCCCATCACCTTGGAACAAGAAACATACCCTGTGCTCCTCAGTGCTAATGCTGGGACCATTCACATGGGGTTTGTGCTCCTAAACGCTGCCTTTAAGAGCATTGCTCAGTCATCCTCCCTCAGCTGCTGAGCCCATCACCTCTGCTTGTTTTGTTTTAATGTGTCTGCGTGACTGGTGATGTGTATCCAAAAGTCTGTTAAACTTAAGTGTCCGGTTAGGGAGAAAGTTACTCCTCTTTGCTTCTTTTGACCATACCCCTCATGTATATGTCTATGGTTGGTCTCCAGTATGTCCTGAGCACAGAAGTATGCGAATGGAGCCAGTTAAGGCTTCAGATGCTCTTGGTAGCTTATGTTCCACGGGGTATGAATTTTGGCACAACAATGACAAACTTAAAAGCTAAGTAAGTTGAGTTGGTGTGGTATCAAAAAGTGGATTTAGAATGTGTGATTTCTAAAGATAGTTCCGGTGTACCTCAACTGTAAAGCCCCTCCCTGAATTTAAGTGCCTGGCCAGCTGTCGCAGATGAACGTATTCCTTTAAGGCAGTTAGTTATTTTAAGCATTGTTCACACATTGGAGAGTATGAAAATGAAGTGTTCCCAGAGCTCTGATACCCAATCTTGTAAACCTGTTAGATGCGCTCTGCTCCAGCATGGAAAGTATGTGAGTTGGTAACGCAGTACTGTGTTTACTGGTCTTCCCGTAAGAGTGCTGTGTATGGAGTGGTCGTGGGTTGGTTTTATTTAGCCAGCCACCTGTAGAATCAGCCTTTTAACTGCTGTGAACTTTTTCATGACTTGAATATGAAGATAGACACAAACTTTATAAAGAGAAATGTCTGTTTTCCCCATTTTAGAGTGTGTGTGAGCTTAGTCTTGTCTTCCTTTGCATTGAGTGATAAACCTCAGCTGGCAGCTCCGCCAAGGACTGGAGATGATTGGAGATGTGCATTCCTCCCCAGACCCCGTCTCCGCTGGGCATGAGAGGCAGAGCTAACGATGGAAAACATTTGCCTGGGTGGTTTCTGAAATAAAAGAGAGAGAGATGATAGTTCTTAAACAGTTTTTATTTTTGCTATTTCTTTAAGCTGTCTGGTGTACCACAAATTTATTTTAAGATGGGTTTTTTTTTTTTTATAAGAATTGTTTTAAGAGTGTTCTCATGAGATTAGTTGTAGATATTTTTAAAAATACAACTGGGTTTTAAAAGTCTAAGTACTGCTCTAAGCAAGTATTTGAACTCTGGAGAGAAGGGGGGTGGTGGAAGTTGTATGACTTTTGTATTTCCGTGCTGTCAAATAAAGGTCAGAACATCAACTGTGCACACCTGCTGTTCCAATGAGAACTGTTGGCCCCGTGGCCTAAGTGAAGGGGCTGATACTTTAAGTTGACTGTTATATTGTAAATTAATCCATTCTAATTTTTAAAATCTTGATTGACTGTTTTCCTTGTTAAATAATTTAAAAAAAAATAAAAAACTGGAAGTTCTTTGCTTACCTGTATTTTCCTCAAAGGGTTCTTAATATATGTAGAAAATTTATTTTAATTTAAGATATTCATTTGCCATTTGAACAGTGTTGGGGAGACTCAAGCTAATTTGATCTCAATACAATAAGTGATCTCCTCGGTTCTTCACTGAGACTTCTCTTTCTGTGGTTTTGTTACTCCAGGGCCCCATTGTGTTAAAGTAGCATGATGAAGTTTGACGGGGTCCTGCTCTACCCTGCTAGACATGAGTCTTCCCTTCACACCATACAGCCACACTGCTCAGTACCTGTTCTGGGGTCCCTTGTCTCATTGTATGGATCAGTCACACATTTTATCTAAAGGTTCAACATGAGAGCAGTGTAGCAACACATTACTAGTTTATTGTGTGAGCTGGCAAGTTCTTAATGTGTCCACTCTATAAACTAAACGTGCTTATGTATATCTGTCCAGGAAGAAACAGTATGCACACAGGTGAAAGTTTGTGTGTTGCTCCCTGAAATTGTATGCATCCATGGGGAGACTTGGATTGTAGACCATATATACAAACATATTTGGTTATATATAAGTCAAGGTTTGCTTTGCCTGGGGGGATTATTCAAAACTATTTGTCATACTCTCGTTCATGAATAAGAGGCACACATTAATAATCCTAGCACTGGGGCGGTAAAGGCAAGAGGAGAAAAGTTTAAGTGGCAAAATACGGCTGAGTAGGACCACTCAGGGTAAGGATGTTTTGGACTGACAGTGAAGGCCCACCTAAGGAAGCTAAGATTCAGCTCTGCAGCTCTGTCCTGTGGGTTTCACCTCGTAACCGGCAGTACTCAAGGTCATCAGAAGGCCAGCGTAGCTGCGTGAGTTACTTGATACCCATAAATACATGAAAAGAGGTCCTGTGTGACCATTTTTTCAAAACTGCCTAAGAAGGCTTTGTAATGCTTTTAAAATAACCAAGCAATAACACGTGGTCCTTCACCTTACTAAATGAAGAACCAAAATGAAGAATGTACCAAAGTAGATAGCAAGTGTGCTTTTCAGTGTCAAAAGGAGCCGAAATGGCTGGGTGAGTGGGCCTACAGTACTGATGATGGTTTTCACTTGGAGACTTACGTCACACGGATTACTTCATACCTCATCATCATTTTAACCCATTTGGTAATGAGAACTGGTTAGTCTTTGCTTAGCAAGGCTAAGTTCAGCTGCCACGGCTGTGTAGGAACCTTTGTGGGTGAAAGTGTTCTCAACGGTTCTAAAGATAGAGACAGCTATGCCTGACGGGGGCAGATGTGCTTGGAAGCTAGCAGCTGTCAGAGCTTTTAAAGATAGGAGCCTGAGGTCTTGCCCAGTCTAGGAAAAGCATTTTTCCAGAACGGTTGCTGTGGATGTGACAAAATTGGTGGTATTAGCGTTTTCTGTAGGCCCTTGAGCCGTGCGGATTATGTATGGTAGTTAAGTCTGAAAGAAAAGCCTTACACATTATTTTAAACAGTTTGGTATGCGTAAAATCAGTTCTCCACCTTTACAGCTCAGGCCAAGTGTGCCTGACCTACATGTTTTTTAAGTCCATGGGAGACAGAATTTTTTTTTTTTTTTTTTTTCGAGACAGGGTTTCTCTGTGGCTTTGGAGCCTGTCCTGGAACTAGCCCCGTAGACCAGGCTGGTCTCGAACTCACAGAGATCCGCCTGCCTCTGCCTCCCGAGTGCTGGGATTAAAGGCGTGTGCCACCATCGCCCGGCCTCTCTGTGGTTTTGGAGCCTGTCCTGGAACTAGCTCTGTAGACCAGGCTGGTCTCGAACTCACAGAGATCCGCCTGCCTCTGCCTCCCGAGTACTGGGATTAAAGGCGTGCACCACCACCGCCGGCCGGGAGACAGAATTTAAAGACATCTTGAAAATGTATGCATGTTTTGCCTGTAAAATTTGAGGAGTTTGACATTTAACATTAAAGTTCAAAAATGAAACCCTAGGAAGCGATCTCCTGTGCCCATCTGTTGTAGGGTACTTCCCACTTTCTCTTCTATCAGGTTCAGTGTGTTCAGACTGATATTGAGGTCTTTAATCCATTTGGACTTGAGTTTTGTGCATGGTGATAGACATGGGTCTATTTTCATTCTTCTACAGGTTGACATCCAGTTGTGCCAGCACCATTTGTTGAAGATGCTTTCTTTCTTCCATTGTATACTTTTAGCTCCTTTATCGAAAATGAGGTGTTCATAGGTTTGTGGGTTAAAATCCGGGTCTTCTATACGATTCCATTGGTCGACTTCTCTATTTTTATGCCAATACCAAGCTGTTTTCATTACTGTAGCTCTTGGGAGCTCACCAAGGCCAGTTGGACTATGACTGAAAAAGCATGAGATAAAACCGGACTCTCTGAACATGGCGAACAATGAGGGCTGATGAGAAGCCAAGGACAATGGCACGGGGTTTTGATCCTACTTCATGTTCTGGCTTTGTGGGAGCCTAGCCAGTTTGGATGTTCACCTTCCTAGACATGGACGGAGGGGGGAGGACCTTGGACTTTCCACAGGGCAGGGAACCCTGACTGCTCTTTGGACTGGAGAGGGAGGGGGAGAGGAGTGGGGGGAAGGGGAGAAGGGTGGGAGGAGGGGGAAACTTTTTTTTCCTTTTCTCAATTAAAAAAAAAAAATGAAACCCTAGCATGGCATATGAACCAAGTTAGCAAAGCCTGTGTTCCTCCCTGACCGCAGCATTTGGGCCGTGCTGGGAAGCACAGGCAGAGTCCTAACCACGTGTTCCCGTTTCAGGAGAGCATGCTGCAGCTTTCTTTCTGTCGTCGCCTGTCTTATGCCTAGGCTCTGCGCTGCTCTGGACACGGCAGCAGGGCCCCCATAGTCCACTGGGAACAGAAACCCCAAACAAGTTTCTACATTGTAATTTGTAAACTACTTCCAAAGGGCCCAGCTTCTTAGCCTCTGGTTGGAGCCCCTGTCTTCATGTAGTACCCCCAGCCTCCTCTGAGTTTCCTAAGGATACTGGGAACTGTCCACGATGCCCCAAATGCGCTCTAACCTCTATGCCATTGTTTTCCTTTTTGACTTTTTGGAACGGCTGCTCTTCACGGCACACCCTCTAGTCCCCCAGTGATGAATGACTCAGACCAGACATTGGACACTACCGTGGGGCCTGGAGAGTGGTATGGTTTATAGCCCCAATGCTTAGTTCCCAAGGTAACTGGTATTGGGATGGTGGACTCTCTTAAGAGGTAAAACCTAATAGGAGCTAACTGGGTTAGAGGGCACCACCTCCAGCAGCAATTAATGCCCTTTTCAAGGGTGTGAATGGGGTGTTGAGAAATTGGACCTGCTACTGACAGAACAGGTTGTTAGAAAGTAAGGTAGCCCCACCAGTTTGGCCTCTTTCTCATGCAATCCTGCGATGTTACAATGCAGCAAAAGGCCCTTACCAAACTGTCTTTGATCATGAACTTCTCAGACTCTCAAACCGTATGTTCATACCTGCAGAGTGTCATCTGCTTCCAGAGCCTCACCTCACAAACAAGCACCTCTAAGTGAAAGACTGTACGGTATTTTGTTGTATGTGCTTGTAGGAGGGCTTGTGACTGTGTGTGAGGGTCAGAAGACAAGTCACAGGAGGCTGCTGCTACCGTGTTGGAGCCAGTGTTGGCAGCTAGCAGCTGGGCCATCCGTTTGTGTGGGATGTGGTGGCAAAGCACCTGTAATCCCAGCATGTCAGAGGAGAGGCAGGAGGATCCAAAGTTCGAGGAGATAAAAGGGGTAGGGAAAAATACAGAAAAGTGAAGAAAAATATGTGATTTTATTATTTGGACTTCAATGCTATGTTCTAAACAATCTGTAGTCCATGATATAGCTGGGGTATTTCACATCAACATTTTCTGTGTCTGTAGTGTGTGCAGATGTGTTTCTATGTGTTTGGGCTGTAGTGTGTGTAGACATGTTTTTTTTTTGTTTTTGTTTTTGTTTTTTTTTTTTTGGTTTTTCGAGACAGGGTTTCTCTGTGGTTTTGGAGCCTGTCCTGGAACTAGCTCTTGTAGACCAGGCTGGTCTCGAACTCACAGAGATCCACCTGCCTCTGCCTCCCAAGTGCTGGGATTAAAGGCGTGCGCCACCACCGCCCGGCATGTAGACATGTTTATAGACGTGTGGGGCTTGCCTAAGTGTCTTTACTCACCAAACCATCTTGTCAGCGGCACCTCAAAAAGCAGAAAATAATAATGTTATTCTAGAAGCTAGTTAGAGACAGAAGGAAATGAAGACTACTTTACCTTCTTTACACACTTCAGAAAAGCAGGTTAACTAGAGCACAGGGATGAGCAGACAAAGGCATCCTTTTACTAAGACGTTCTGGGAAATTTCCCTACAATTGACAGATCTTATACTGCATATACATCTTTGTTAGGATTTTCCCTAATAAAATGCCTTGACTATTTTCCATGTTAATACATAGTCATCCACACCAGTGCTTTAATGGCTCCTGGTATTTGTTTTATAGTATATTGTACTTCAGTCAATCCCTTACAGAGATCACGGAGTTTTCCTACATTTTGGCTATAGTTTAATGTTAAAATTAGACATGGTCATCACACCTAATCCTAGCACTTGAGAGACTGAGGGCTGAGTTTGACGCCAGCCTGGGCTGCATAGTGAGATCCTGTCTCCAAAAAGCAGATTCCTGAAATATGCCTTTGGATCCTTTTGTGTAAAAAAGAAAAATATCTAAGCTGTTACAGAGTGAGACTCAGTCTTTAAAAAATAAAAATAAACTGGGCAGTGGTGGTGCATGTCTTTAATCCCAGCACTTGGGAGGCAGAGGCAGGTGAATCCCTGTGAATTCGAAGCCACCCTGGTCTACAAAGTGGGTTGTAGGACATCCAGTGCTGTTACACAGAGAAACCCTGTCTCAAAAAAATAAAAATCATGTAACCCAGAGGTTGGTCTTTAAATCACTATGTAGCCAAATAACTCCCAATCCTCTTGCTTCTACCTACCAAGAGATGGGATTTACAGGTGTGTCGTTGCACGCATCCAGCTACGTTAGAAATCTGTGACTCTTTAATCTCAGCATTTGGGAGACAAGGGCTGGGATCAAAGGCGTGCGCCACCACCATTGCCCAGCTGTTTTGTCGTTATCTTTTAAGCCAAGCATGGAAGGCAGATCTGTGAGTTTGAAGCCAACCTGGTTTACAGACCAAGTTCCAGGCCAGACAGAGTAATAACAACAAAGACAGCTCAGTAATTGAGAGCACCTGTTGCTTTGCGGAGGACCCAGGTTTGATTCCCAGCACCCACATGGCAGCACACACCCTCCTGTAACTCTACTTCCAGGGGATCTGACAATGACGCCTTTTTCTGGCCTCCAAAGGCACCGTACACCACCTATGGCGCACATATGTATATGCAGATAAAACATTCAATATTTCTCTTTTTTAAAAAAGATGTATTCTAACCTGCATCAGGTTGGTTTGCAAAAGGAGGCATTCTCTTGAAATGTACCCATCTGTGGTTGCTTTGATTTTACATTTTCTTACTCATTTTTTTTTTTTTTTTTTTTTTTTTTTGGTTTTTCGAGACAGGGTTTCTCTGTGGCTTTGGAGCCTGTCCTGGAACTAGCTCTGTAGACCAGGCTGGTCTCGAACTCACAGAGATCCGCCTGTCTCTGCCTCCCGAGTGCTGGGATTAAAGGCGTGCGCCACCATCGCCCGGCTTTCTTACTCATTTTTAAGATTGATTTTATGTGTGTGTGTTTTGCCTGTTTGTATGTCTGCACACCATATGCATGCCTGGTGCCAGAAGAGGCAGTCAGATCATCTGGGACAGGAGTCATAAACCATTGTGAGCCATCATGTGGTACTAGGAATTGAACCTGAGTCTTCTGAAAAAGCAGCCAGTGATGGTTGTTTGTTTGTTTACTTTTGTCTTATTTTATTTTCCTGTTTAGGAACACTTTTGGATATACTGGGTGACTGGTCCTTTAGATAATCCATTTCCATGCTCATTTCTTTTTTTTTTTTATGTCTAAAAGCCACTTATGAGTGAGTACATATTATATTTATCTTTCTGGATCTGGGTTACCTCACTCAATATGTTTTTTTCTAGATTTATCCTTTTGCCGGCAAATTTCAAGATGTCATTTTTTACTGCTGAGTAGTAGTACTCCATTGTGTAAATGTACCACATTTTCTTTATTCATTCTTCTGTTGAGGAGCGTCTAGATTGTTTCCAGTTTCTGGCAGCCAGTTTTTTTTTTTTTAACCACTGAGCTGTCTCTCCAGCCCCCAAGATGGTTATTTTGTGTGTGTGTTTGTGTTGTGTGTGTGTGTCTGCCCACAAAAGCCAGCAAAAGGTAATGGATTCCTTGGAGTTGTTACTACAGGTGTTATGAGCCACCCGGTATAGGTGCTGGGAACCAAACTGATCCTCTGGAAGAGCAGCAAGTGCTCCTAAAGTACCTAGCCATCTCCTAAGCTGGTGTGGAGGAGCATAGCTGGCTGACAGCTTCTGGTTGCTTCATCTTTTCATCGACAGCTCTGAGACTATGTCTGTCTCTGCCCTCTGTACCCCACAATCATTGCTCAACAGAATGTGTGCCAGCCGTAGGCCAAGTCCACTTTCTTGTAGGAGTTCTGTAATGGGAAAACATTTTCTGGGGAATTCCTCATGTGACCTGGTTGGAGTCAGGGGCTCTTCCTACCTACTCAGCCCCTTCGTCATTCTCTCTTGTGTCAGACCTGTACTGGGTGGCGATCTGAGGGGCCTCCCATCTTCTCTGGCTCTCTCCCTTTTTTATCTGCCCCCCAGAATGAATCTCTTGGGAGTCTGATCTATCTGAGCATTTCACTAAATTACCCAGACTTCCTTAGGACTAGTTCTATAGTGCAGGCAGGCCTTGAGTTTATAATCCTCCTGCCTCGGTTCTTAAGTAGATTGAATTACAGACTCGAACACTAGAACACACTTTGTTTGTTCATTCCTTTTTATTTGTTTCTTCCTTTGAGATAGGATTCTACCATGTAGCCCTGGCTGATCTGTTGCTCATCATAGCCCCGGTTAGCCTTAAATTTGTGGCTGTCTTCCTGCTTTAGCCTCTCAAGTGCTGGGATAACAAGTGTACCGACAAGCCTGACCTCCAAACACCCTGTCTTAAAAACTGTCTTCAGTCTGTTGGAGCAGAAGCCGTAAATATGGCGAGCAAGCTATTGCTCTTGTCATCCCGTTCTGAAAAACAGTGGAACCCAAACTGGTGGCACATAGCTCTGGAGGCTGAGGAAGGAGGAGAAAGAGTTGGAGGCTGTCCTGGACTTCATAGTGAGAACAAGTCAAAATCAATGCTGGGGCTCGGGTATAGTTCAGTGGTAGAACACTTGTCTAGTCGGCACTGAGACTCTGGGTATACATGAGTGCGTGCACCCCAGGAGGCCATAAGAGGGTGTCAGGGCTGGAGCTAGAGTTGCAGGGAGTTGTGAGCCATCTACTGTGGGTGCTGGGGATCAAACGTAGGTCCTCTGTGTGCACTGTCTGAACTCTGCAATGGTAACCGTTCAGAGGGCCGGTGAGAGGGCTCAACAAGCCGCCAACCTGAGTCCTGTTCTTGGAACTCACGCCACAGGAGAGAACTGTATAGTGGCATTTGACTTGCATTTTCATAAATAAAACTTGCCTGAGAATCAGAAAAGTGCTCTGAGCCTCGAAGCTAACTCTAGCCCCCATTTTTCTCTCAGCACCAAAGCGTGAGCTGCTTCTGCCCTAAGTCACAGAATGAGCCTTTTCACCGTTAGAAATCCGTGTTTTGTTTCCTTCATAGCACTTAACTCACTAGACCCTGACGCTACTTCGAAACTTTGTTCTTGAGATGGTTTAGGTAAGGATGACCATGAACTTCGGATCCTCCTGCCTCTCCTTCCCTAGTGCACGTGTATTCCCTCAGGCCCAGTTCTAAGTAGTGTCTTAGAATTTCAGTAGGAGCTTTCTTTATCTCTCTGGCTTGCTATTTGCTACTGCGCAGGTCAGTCCAAGGTAGCCTTTCCAATAATGAGTCTACATAGCTAGCAAAGGTGTGTGTGTGTGTGAGAGAGAGTGATGTGTGAGTTTGTGTGTGTGAAAGAGAGTGTGCTGAGGACTTGATGGACATACCAGGACGTTCACCAAATGCAGAAAGCTCTCCTGATGTTATACACCCCTTTTCAGAAGCCCAGCAGGCTGATGTAAGTGGGGTCAAAAATAGATGCAGGGTCACATTGTGTACCAAAGCCCTAATGATGAGCCAGCATGTTGTCTGGTGGGTGTTGAGATTAGATTTGATTTGTGGCCACTGCAGCTACCTTTTCTAAAACCCCGAGATAAAGACCGGAGGCTTCACCTGTTTGTCGCTGTCATGGCCTAAGGCTATAAATAGGTCTGAAGCTCATCTCTCCTTTTAGCAGGGAAGGGTCAGATTACAGGGGGCAAAACAAAATAATAAAATGAGTGTCTCCGTATTTCAAAGTGCCCGTCAGCCACCCCCACAGTCCCTCTCTCCTTCCTCTGCTGTGATCGCCTAGAATCAAGGATCCCATCCACAATGCCTCTGTTCAAACTTACAGGTAGGTGTGCAGAAAGTATTTGGAGAGCTCGGGGATTTCTCCCCCGTGTGCAACCACTCCTTTAACCGCCGTGTCAGCTTCTTTATTTAGGGTCCATAATGCTTTAGATGTACACGTTATGGAGAGGCAAAGCATTTCCCAGTTCGCTTTCTTTCTGGTTGTGGGAGGAGGGTTATTTTCTCGAACTATGCCTTTGAATCCCTTAGAAAGCGGAGCCATCGACTCGATTACTCTAAGCAAAAGCTGTGGTTTCACAGACCCTTAGAAGGGTTGTCTAGAGTGTACGAAAGATCCTGAGCACGGCAGAAACCTTAACCCAGGGTGTTCCAGTGCGCTACAACCCACACACACTCAGAAGGATTTCTTTAAAAAGAAATCAGTTGTATGTATGTTTCACTCTAAAAAGTCAGGCATGTGAAATAAAGAGAATAATTACACCAAAAGTCAAAGTAATAAACACTCACTTGGGAAAATTAGAAAACAGTAGCTTTAAAAGTCACATAGTCTTGTCAATGGTTCCAGGATCCACTCAACATTTTGGGGTTCAGCCTCTCAATCTGTCCTATGTAAAAGTAAAGATGCCTTTAAGAAAACAGGCACATTTGTGTTATGCCAGTAAGTGTAGATAGCCTTTGGGCAGGAGAACGCTTTAGCCTACTGTTAAAATATGACTTATTATATATTTATTCCAAACACTTTCTAAAAAGCTTTTGAAATTGCTGTGTGATATTCCAGCTTTCTTAATCTGGGTTTATTTTTTTACCATATTTTATATGCATAAATATCTTCTTGGCCTTATGCATCTAACACCTTCTCTGTGTGTAAAGACTATTTCCATGAAACTAGGTCTGAGAAATGGTGGTTCAGTGGGTGCTACCAGCCAGCTTACCAATGAGCTGGTTTCGTTGACCTACTTACAGCATTGATGGAGTGCTCCGAGCCCTCTTCATCAGGTTTCTTTATTTTGTTTTCTTTTAAATTTCCACCTTACAAAAAAATACCTTTAGGGGCTAGGAATGTGGGTTAGTAGTGGAGTGTGAGCTAGACAGCAACATGCACAAGGCCCCAGGTTCAAACCCCAGCCCCACAGTCCCCCTAAAGAAGGACTTTTTAAAAGAGTATTAATGTGTGCTTAAAGCCCTATGTCAGCAAGGAAGGGGATGAAAGTATAAAGCAACCTTATGTATCCCATGATACCCTTGGGCAGCACACAGTAGGAGACCAGAGGATGAGCTAGACAGCATTTTGTCCCACCCCTTTCTGCTGCAGCCTACATGCTGTCTCCCAAAGCCTGGGTTCACCGTCACACTGAGTGCTCAGAGATGTTCATGTGCTACGTCTTATTTTGCTTTACTTCACACAGGTCAAGGAAAACGTGAGTATCTTGGTCTATTTGTCCTGCCATGTGCAAGTATCCATAGAAGAAATGACAGTGTTTCCTTAACTCACAATGGGGCTTATTTCTCAGCAGTGTTTGTAGATGGAACCACCAAAGGCCAGTAGCGATTCATAATAGCTGTAGTTAGCAAGCAACCGTCATGGATTTCCAAAACACAAAACCCACTATTTTCCCCCCAAAGGAAACGAGCCTGACGTGATGGTGAACACCAGTAACTTCAGCACTAGGGAGGCTGAGGGTGGAAAGTTCAAGGCCACCCTGGCCTACACAGGGAGACCTTGTCTTAAAATACAACAAGACACAAACAAACAAAGACTAACCCCCAAGTTGCTACCTCAAAATAAAGCATACAGAGGAGTCAACAGAGTCCACTAAACCTTGCCTTAGACGATCCTCAACTCTAGTGCAAAAAAAAAAATTGTTGTAAATTTTTTGGCCAGATAAAACCTGATCTTAGATAAAACTAGCTTTTGGTATGTGTCCCACCCTCTCTCAGATTCTGCTGTTCTTTTGCTGACGGATGTAGTTCTGCCTCCAAGTTCCTCTGTAAGACGAGACGACGGGGAGGCAGGAAAACTGCAAGCTGGCCTCCCCACACATGAATGAACTCTGCTGGAAAATAAGTCTGGGTTTCTGGATCTGTCGGGTGTAGAAGCAAGCATGGTGATCTTTTTGTCGAGCCGTGTACTTCCCGCATTAGTAATCCCAAATGTTGGGGAGAGCACCCTGCAGATTTTAAACATGTCATGTCTGATCTTCAGAGCAGCATTCTGGGGTTGACTTGTTATTAACTTGGTATCTCCCTTTCTGATGATGAACCACGAGGCTCCTGGGGACTATGTGGCTTACCCAAAGCCACCCAGATGTCATGGACCCTTTCTCACCTTAATCCAGTGCCTTCCTTTGCCACTTTACCTGTCTTCTTCCTATTTGTGCTATGTAGATGTCCTGTCCCCCGGATACCACCCCTCAGGTGTCCCATGATCTCACACATGCTCAGAAGGAGTCAGCGATTATCTATAGAAACCTGAGGAGATGGAGTCTCCTTCCTGATTTGGGTTGTCATCACATTTTACCTACTTACTTTTAAAGTATTAGTTCCATTTTTTTTCCTTCCCATATAGTCACCACCATGCCCCAAGTAGTTGGAAAGGCAGAGCTCTCGAATTAGAGATCAAATTTCAGCTGTGCTTGCTTGGAGTCAAGACAGCTGTTCAATTCTGCGGAACCAAATATCAACCATATCATTTTTTTAGTCATCATGTACTTGAGATTATAATGTTTACTCTCAACTGTTGTAGTGGTTTAGAGAGATACAACCTTAGTAAAAGCTATACTCTAATATATATATATATATATTAGGATATATATTCTATATATTATATATATATATATATATATGAATGAGACAAATAGATACGAACAGTCCCAGATAACAAACGCTGTTCTAGAAGAGCCAGGACGTCACCAGATGGGATTTGGTTTCTGTCATCAATTCCACACTGTCCTTCCTGAGGTCTTGGGAAGCACTGCCACAGACCAGCATGACAAGCCATGGCATCCTCACCCTCATCCTCATCATCGGAACCGACTAGTCTATTTCCATTGCCCTTCTGGTGCATGAAGCCCTCCTAACCTCTGCCTGCCACTCGCTTTGAGGGGCCTGTGATGCTCTGGGATGTAGGGATCGGCTGGTGGTGGGCTGGGCAGCATTCCCAGGCATCACCTATGTACTCGCTGTTTCGTTTGTCTCACTGGACTGCTGTGCTTGCCAGAGGACCACTAATAGCATCCAAACATTCTCGGTTTCTGGACGTGTTTGTGTTTACCAAGGCAATCAGGTGCTCGAGGTTCGAGCCACACAGTCTGCCCTGTTAACTCTGCCTTGGCCAGCCAGGATTTGAAACCAGCTTACCTGACCGCATTGGGGAAGTTATGAGTCACTCACTATCGTTGCTAATGCATGCTTCATCTCATACAGTCATAACTACATATCATCCTCAGTGGCCCAAAGCTGGCCGTGTGCTTGCCCGCCGCTGCCAAATTACCTCATTCAGTTTAATCTGCTGCTTTGTTTTCCTGGAAGGGTTTCTACTCACATTATCTCACTAGTATGTCACAGCCGCCTTGCAAGTGAGGCTGGGTTGGTAGTGGTGCCCCCACTTATCACACAAGGAAACTGAAACTGGTGTGTGTGTGTGTGTGTGTGTGTGTCTGTGTGTCTGTGTGTGTCTGTGTGTGTGTGTGTGTGTGTGTGTGTGTGTGTGAAGGAGTTGATAAGCACAGGGCAGAAGCTTGGACTCATTATACCATGAAATCAGATTGAAAATAATCACCTCTTGGAAGCCTGCAGAGACCCTGGCAACAGAGGGTCGTTCCCTCTGTGTAGTTTGCTCTGCCATCTCCATAGCAGGTTTCTGCGCCGGGACTGTTCCAGTGGCTAGTTGCTGGCCTGTCACTGCTCGCCAGAAGCCCCAAGGAGCTCTTACAGGTGTGCAGGTGCTGATGGGGTGTGAGCTGGGCACGTGGAGCAGACAGTGGGACTCAGCAAAAAAAGAGTTTGGCGGCCATCCCTGCCCCAAATGATGAGACTGGGTGGAGGTCATTCTTGCTTCTTCACTTTAAGAATGGGAAAACTTTAGCCAGGTGGTGATGGCGCACACCTTTAATCCCAGCACTTGGGAGGCAGAGGCAGGCAGAGCTCCATAAGTTTGAGGCCAGCCTGGTCTACAGAGTGAGTGCCAGGACAGGCTCCAAAGCTACACAGAGAAACCCTGTCTCAGAAAATGAAAAAAAACAAAACAAAACAAAACAAAGAACCCACCCACATGATGGAAGGAGAAAACTGACACCAAAGCTTGTTCTCTCTCTCTCTCTCTCTCTCTCTCTCTCTCTCTCTCTCTCTCTCTCTCTCTC
>NC_022022.1:10826357-10830706 GCF_000317375.1 Microtus ochrogaster
ACACACACACACACACACACACACACACACGGGGGGGGGGTTAGAAAATAGAATAGGAAAACTTAGTGTGTAACAGTGGGTTGGCTTTCTAAGTCACCCCTTGTCAAAGGTCCTACCCACAAGAATGGACCCCACCACATAGGCCTAAGTTTGGCAATTCCCTTTCTCCACATGACATGTATCACAGTTGTCAGTCTTTTGAAAAATAGAGGTGGTCGTAGAGACACTTCCCTCTGAAGAGCCCTAGAGACCACATTCCTTTCTTATATCTGCTCATTTCTCAGCCATAAGCTCCATGGGGATCGGCAGTCTTTAGAACAACCAGGAAGACCCGGAAAACCCAATGGGAAGGACTGTGGTGTGATGGCTTTGAAATCAAACTTCGCTCTGCCAGGAACAAGTAATCTCATATTAAGAGTTTGTCCCATAAGAGGCTAGCTGCATCTTTAGGGCCCTCCAGGTGTGTGCTCCATACACAGAACCCCACTAAAGTAGGAGCAGGCCTGAGCTCTGGCTGGAGATCAGAAAAGGCCCACACAATTTATCCTCATTCTTGTGCCTGATATCCAGCAACCCCTGGATGGTTTTTGGATAAGAACGTCAACTAATATGCGAAAAAAAAAAACCTCTTCTAGAAATTGATGATGCAATGCGTAGCTTTGCTGAAAAAGTCTTTGCCTCTGAAGTCAAAGATGAGGGAGGCCGGCATGAAATCTCCCCCTTCGATGTCGATGAGATCTGCCCGATTTCCCTCCATGAGATGCAAGCCCACATCTTCCACATGGAGAACCTGACCCTGTCTACGGATGGCAGGAGGTAAGAGCTTAAAGCAATGGTGCAGCTGCTGGGGAGAAGCAGCAGGTCCTGAATGCAGGTCGGTCTGAACGCAGGTCACAGACAGAAAGGCCTCTGCTAAGCTTCCAAGTCCTTCCTCCTCCTCACTGCCTCGGTTAGGGCGAGATACCAACGACACAAGAAGAAAGCAGTGGGGTCCCCCACCCTTATCTACATCTCCTCAAGCTAAATAAAGCCTTTCTGTACCCCAGGAAGAGGGCAGAAGCCTCCCAAGTGGGCTGACAGCTGTGGCAAAGCCTCTCGACATAGACATAGCTAGCGGGTGAACCGGAAGGCAAATGCCTTCATCTTCAGATGTGGTCCCTAGTCACTAGCAGTGCTCTCTGGTGTGACCCCCTCTCCAGCCAGTCTGAGGGCACCGTGCCCTTGGGGGGACACGTCATCCCTGCCCATGCTACACCTGTCATGCATGCTTCCCTTCCCCCAGGAGTTACCAGAGAGCGTTCATGAAAAAGAATTATTTCCCTTTCTTTCTAGCACTCCTGAGAGCTAATTCCTTTTGTTTGTTCATTGCAAACCCAGAAAAAGGCGCTTCCAGGGACGGAAGACGGTTAATTTGTCCATTCCACAAAGCGAAACATCTTCTACCAAACTGTCCCACATCGAAGAGTTTATTTCTTCATCCCCGACCTACGAGAGTGTTCCTGACTTCCAGAGGGTGCAGATCACTGGGGACTACGCCTCTGGGGTGAGTCGTGCTTGTGATGCCGAGGTCTGCCGAGCTGCTGCGTGCCATCCTCCTCCCTGTTAGGGCAGATGTGGCGTATCTCCTTTGCACCTTCCCCTGCAGTCAGCACTAGTGCTGAATGTCATTGCCATGCTTCTGTGCCGCTCTATACAACGCTGTAGGTGACCCAGGCTGCAGTGGACAGGCTGGGCAAAAGGACAAAGAAGAGCAGCGACGTGCAGCAGTTTGTTCCTGCAGACTGCGTCATAAAGTAAACAGAGACGAGGGAATGAGGGACAAGGGCACTGCAAGATAGCTGCGGAGGTAAAGGTACTTGTCACCCGGGCTGGAAACCAGAGTTCAAACCTCAGGCCCCATATGGTGGAAGGAGGCACCCTACTCCCGCAATGGTCCTCTGACTTCCACATGCACACCATGGCGCATGCCCAAAACAAATGAAGGGAAATATAATGGAGGAGGTGCTGAAGGAATGGCAACGAAGAGCTCTTGTTGCTCTGTTGGAGGATCTGGGTTCAATTTCCAGCACCCCCACGGTAGCTCATAACTGTCTGCTCAAGCATCCTTTGACCTCCATGCTCACAGTTGTGGCGCACACACGTATGCATGCAAAATATTCACGCATAGTAAAAATGTTAAAAAGAAAGGGAAATTCCAACGAGCTCATTGTCTTTAGGCCAAAGTCTCTGGGTTTGTTCCAGTTGCCTACGCAGCAGCTGGTGCTTGGAATGGATTCTGGTATGTCACAGGGCTACTGAACTCCAGTTACCAACACTCGGCCCCGCTGGCCGATTAATAAATCTCTGCCACACAAACTTGCAGTATCAGCATCCTATTGGTGAAGCTGCTATCAGGTCCCCAGTCTCTGCTCCAAATATAAATACTGGGCCCCCTTCTCATGTAACTGACCCAGGCAGGGTAAGGCCTAAGATGCTCACAAGGCTCAGGGTGCTGAAATGCAAGCTATTCTTGTTTATCTCCTTCGGTATGGTAACCAGGGTGTTGGGTAAATGTCAGGGGCAGGTGCAGACATTAAAGAACCAACGTGAAATGTTTAATTAAATGGTACATACATGGGAATCACAATTTGGAAAACTCCAGACTTCCAAGGGCTTAAAAATCAGGGGACAAACTCGGCGCTTCTGCATTTGGCAGACATGAGAACAGACAGAAGGGAGAAGATGCAAGGAAGGAAGGCAAGAGAGACCCCATGTTGGAAACCTGGGCCACCCATCTTTTCCTTCACTTAGCGGCTGGATATAGCTGAGCTGCTGAGCAGTGTTCCACAGGACTGTGCTTCGTAGCCAACAGGGGCATCCTTGAAATGCAAACAGAGATGGGGAAGGTTGTCTCAGGGCTAAAGTCTCCAGCCTTTAGAATCAGATGATCAATTGACTCTATTTAATTAGCCCTTATTGAGGCCAACTGCTAAGGCTTTGAATGCTGAAGTGCTGAGGGTTGGGGTCGTGAGGGTGAGTGAGTGCCTTTGCCTGCGAGGTCTGTCACAGTGCTACATGGCTGTGAACAAGTGCCACTGGAAGCTGACCCCAGACTGAGCACTTACTTCAGGCGCTCTGGCTAAAGTTTGCATCTACCCCCCCCCCTTCGTTTTCAAACTGAACTCATAAGATTTTATTTTATTTTTAAAATGATCTTCTTTTATTTTACATACCCATCCCAGTTCTCTCTCCCTCCTTCTTCCCCCTACCCCATTTTCCACCACCTGGCTTTTTCTTTTGTTTTGAGACAAGACCTTGATATATAGTTCTGACTGTCCTGGAACGCCTATGTAGATCAGGCTGGCCTTGAAATTACAGTGACCCTCCAGCCTCAGTCTCTTAAATGCTGGAACTATAGGCTTGTGCCATCATTCCCAGTTTCAGAGGTTTGCACTTTGAACGCGCAAATATCACGTGAAAGGAAGAATACATCTACAACGTTAGAATGGGTTCTCCTTAACGATGAAATCACGGGGTCTTGGGTATGACTCAGTAAGTCCACTTACAGTGAAAGAAGGAAGGAACTGAGTTCAAATCCCCAGCACTCATGGCCACACTTGCCTGTGACCCCAGTGCTGGGGGGAGCAGAGACAGTTTCTGGGTCCTACTGGCTGCCAGACCAGCTCCAGGTTCAGTGAGAGACCCTCTCTCAAGGGAATAAGGCAGAGAGTGATGGAGCAGGATACCCAGTGTCCCCCTTGGACATGCACACCCGCAGCATACACACACACACTCACGCACTCACACACACACGCACTCACACACACACACACACTCAACTGTAAAGTCGGGACATTTTCAGAACAGATACAATTAGAAATCATTATGTTACACGAGATAAACCAGACTCAGAAGGACAGATACATCACATTTTCCTACACGCAGAACCTGATTTAAAATTGTGTCTATGACAAAGCCAGAAATTGGGAAAGGAGCCATGAAATGGAGGAAAAGATCTTAAGAAAGGGGGGAAATAGAGGACATGCAATAGGAAAGCGGGGCGACAGGGGACTTGCTGAATGATAAAGGGGAGCAACTGTAGGAAGAAGGGGCGTGGGAGAGGGCAGCAGACAAAGAAATGGATAAGAATGAAGCATATTGACACATAGGAAGACGCCGTGATGAACCCACGACTTTGTGTGATAAGTTAAAAACAGACAAACAAAAACAGTGATAAAAAGCAATCAGTTCTTTTAATCACTTTTCAAAAAATTTTTTGAAGCCGGGCGGTGGTGGCGCACGCCTTTAATCCCAGCACTCGGGAGGCAGAGGCAGGTGGATCTCTGTGAGTTCGAGGCCAGCCTGGTCTA
>NC_022022.1:10830806-10843044 GCF_000317375.1 Microtus ochrogaster
AAAAAAAAAAAAATTTTTTTTGATAATCACCACTATGTAGCAAAAAACAAAACAGGATGTCTGGAGACTCTGTGATAAGGTATTTGGCCTTGGACTTGAGTCCTAGAACCAAAAACCTCAGAAACAAATGCAAAATTCAGAGGAAAGATTCCTATCGCAGATAAGGTATGGTAGAGAGAGAAAAGAGATAGAAAAACTCCAGGAGTCAGTCCTGGAGAGAGTCCCGGGGTCCCAGTCAGCCAGGCAGGAGAGGTCCAGCAGGGCCCCAGTGCCCAGGAAAGCCAGAACTACGAGAGATCAGCCTGACCACCTCCAGCTTCTCCCAGGTGTAGCTCTGACACTTTCTCGGCAGGTAACAGTTGAAGACTTCGAGGTGGTTTGTAAAGGTCTCTATCGGGCATTGTGTATACGGGAGAAATACATGCAGAAGTCATTCCAGAGGTTCCCCAAGACTCCCTCCAAGTACCTGAGGAATATCGACGGTGAAGCCTTGGTAGCAAATGAGAGCTTCTATCCAGGTAACTTGTTCTCTCATGAATGTAAGGAATAGAGCGATTGGATTACCTACTAAATATGAGTTTCAACAAATGTTCTTAGATTATCAGTGACCCAGCCTTAAGGTATCATCGTTGCCATTGGCCCCGACCTGTGATTCACATGTCAATCACTGATTCTGTCCTTACAATACCTCTCAACCTGCTCTCTCTAGCGGGTTCCAAATCCCACTCAGGCCTGCGTGTTTCCTTGTTTCAGTGTTTATAAAAGTGTCCTAATTACTGGGCTACAGTCAGTCTCTCCATCTCTTGTTTCGCCCTCACATCTATCCCGGTTATTAACAGATCCAAGCATGTTATTTTCCTGATAAACAAAAAACAAAAAACTTTCACTTCCCCCATTCCCCTACAGAGCCAGTCAGGATCATCTGCCTGCACCAAAGGGCACCTCAGCTCTTCAGGCTCCTACCTGCTCACTTAACCAAGTTTTCCTTAGTCTTTGTTATGGATGGGAGTGTTTGTTTGTGACAGGACCTCAGGTTCACCCAGGTCGGCCTCAAACCGTGCTCCACCAGCCTTGACTCTAATCCTGCTGTCCTCCCCTCTCAAGTTCAGGCTCCCGGGCTTGCACAGCGCCCTCAGCTTTAGTTGGAGACCTGTCCAGCTCTCTGGGTAGCACAGCACCTCCCTGAGCTGCTAGGCTGCTCTGCATCCCTGGCTGGCCTTTCTCCTTGCTCGCTCACTCTGAATCCACGTCTGGAGGCAGCCGAAGCTTTCAGGGTGCAGCCCACATTCCACCGTTTCTTACGTGCCTCTGCCTCTCTAAAAGGCGTCTACAGGGCTGGTGAGATGACCTAGAGGGTAAAGGAGAGGCCTTCTGCTGAGCCTAAAGGCCTGAGTGTGACCCCAGACCCACCACGTGGGAAGAGAAGAACGACTCTCGCGAGATGTCTTCCCACGTGCTGTGGCACACGTGCTCATATACTCATACATACAAATAAATGTAGAAGTAAGCAAAATTTTAAAAAGAATCGAATGTCCCGACTCTCCTAAAGACATCTGTTTTATATAATTACACAATTTAATAATCAGATTTCGCCCAGTTTGAGCATTCCTCTTGTATAATTGTATCACAATTGGTTTAATTAACTCCTATTTTTAGGCATTTAGATTTAGAACTTTTTGTTTTACTTTGGGCTCATGTAGTCCAGATTGGCCTCAAACTTATGATATGGCCAAGGATGACCTTAAACTGATCAATTTTGCCTTTACCTCCCAAATACTGGGCTTACAGAAGTGTAACGCCAACCCCAAACAGATGTGGACCTGCACGTGTGTGCTATGGCTGCGCACACTTGTTATGTATGTGCATATGTGTGTGCACACTTGTTATGTGTGTGCATATGTGTGTGCACACTTGTTATGTGTGTGCATACTTGTTATGTGTGTGCATACTTGTTATGTGTGTGCATATGTGTGTGCATACTTGTTATGTGTGTGCATATGTATGTGCACATGTATGTGCATACTTAGCTACAGAACAAGTTGGAAACCAGCTTGGACTGTGAGAACCAGTCTCAAAAATCCAACCCCACCCCATCTCCTGAGCTAACCAAACACATAGATGAACAAATAGAAATAAGAAGTGGTGGCGCACGCCTTTGATCCCAGCACTCAGGAGGCAGAGGCAGGCAGACCTCTGTGAGTTCAAGGCCAGCCTGGGCTACATAACAAATGCCAGGCCAACCAAGGCAACGTAATGAGGCCTTGCCTCAAAAATAAATTTAAAAAATGTATTTGTAAGTAGTATATTAATTACATTATATAAATACTACTTCTAAATAACTTAAAAACATTTTTATACTAGGTAAAATGTTATCATAGTTATTTTATACTTCTCTTTGAGTCATTTTGAAAAATCAGTGTGAAAATAAGCTTTATATAAAGAACATGTTAGGCTAGGCACGGTGGCACATGCCCTTAAGTCCCAGCACTCAGGAGGCAGAGTCAAGAGGAAAAGTTGTACAATTATAACTGATGAAGTAAATAAGAGATGACTAGCCAGATACTGCAGTATTTCTTATATGGATTATGTTTACATGGTCACTCATCCCATATGCTGATATATTGCCCTGTGTTTCATTGAAAAAGTCTTTACCCCTCCTCCGAAGAAGGGAGAAGACCCCTTTCGCACAGAGGACCTCCCTACAAATCTGGGCTATCACCTCAAGATGAAGGACGGTGTGATTTACATCTACCCTGATGAAGCAGCAGCCAGCAGAGGGGAGCCTAAGCCCTACCCTTACCCAAATCTGGATGACTTCCTGGACGACATGAATTTTTTGCTTGCTCTAATTGCACAAGGGCCTGTGTAAGTGTTACTTGAGATCTAAACATCAGCAATCGGTGTTATTGGTGGATGAAAAATGCCAACAGTGTGTTAAAATACTGCGCTAAACTCTTTTATTCCTTGTAATGGCCATATGCGATGCATCTGTCTATCATCTATCTATCTATCTATCTATCTATCTATCTATCTATCATCTATCTCCTCCTATCTGTCTATCTCTCTCTCTCTCTCTCTCTCTCTCTCTCTCTATCATCTATCTGTCTCCTATCTGTCTATTATCTATCTATCATCTATCTATCTATCTATCTATCTATCTATCTATATCTATCTATCTATCTATCTATCTATCATCTATCTGTCTCCTATCTGTCTATTATCTATCTATCATCTATCTATCTATCATCTATCTATCTCTATTTATCTATCTATCTATCTATCTATCTATATCTATCTATATCTATCTATCATCTATCATCTATCGTCTATCTGTCTCCTATCTGTCTATTATCTATCTATCTATCATCTATCTATCTATCATCTATCTATCTATCTATCTATCTATCTATCTATCTATCTATCATTTATCCTAGCTATTATCTGTTTATTTACTTGAAGTGTTTCAAATGGCCCAGGCTGATATCAAACTTGCTCTGTAGTCGTGACTGACCTTGAGCTTCTATCCTTCTGCCTTCACCTCCCAAGTGCGGGATTACAGGCTGGCACCACCATGCTCATTATTTATGCAGTGCTGGGGAGTGAACACAGGACTTCTTACAGGCAGGCATTCTATCAACTGAGCTACAGCCCTACTGATACACTCTTTTTTTCCCCTTTAGATTTTTTGATTTTATTACTATCATTATTATTTTGCTTTGTTTTTTGAGACAGAGTTTTTCTGTGTGGTTCTGGCTGTCCTGGAACTCATTCTTTCGACAAGGCTGGCCTATAATTCACAGGGATCCACCCACCTCTGCCTCCCGAGTGCTGGGATTAAAGGCGTGCATCACCATTGCCCAACTTATTTTATTATTATTTTTTCTTTCTTTTTTTAAAGATTTATTTATTATATATATATAACATTCTACCTCCATGTATGCCCGCACGCCAGAAGAGGGCGCCAGATATCATTATAGATGGTTGTGAGCCACCATGTGGTTGCTGGGAATTGAACTCAGGACCTCTGGAAGAGCAGCCAGTGCTCTTAACCACTGAGCCATATCTCCAGCCCCTATTATTTTTAATTACGTGTATATGCAAGTGTCTGTGTGTGGGTATGTGCATTTGAGCTCCAGGGTGGCCAGAGGCATCAGATCCCCTGGCCTGGTGGTGGCAGGTGGAGCTGAGATGGAGTTGTGAGGTGCCAGTGGTGGGTTCTGGAAACCAAATTCAGGTCTTTCTAACTAACCACTGAGCCATCTCCCCACCCCACCTTCCCTGACATACTTCAATTACAGTTTAACAAGCTGAAGCATCTGAAAGTGGAGGAAGGCAAGTAAGTACCTCTGTGTCACACAGTGCTGAATCAGGACGCCCAGGTCTACTGCCTCCACAGCTGGGTACCTCACCTTTGACCGACACGGTCCCCATAGATTTTTAAATGCTTTCCCACATCCTTCTTCAGTATTTTGTCCAATTTCCTGAAAAGCTGGGTAACTGTAGAGGAACGAACAGTATTTCTTCCCACAACTGTTTCCTCCTGTGGGTGAGGCGAGTCCTGGAGACTTTGAAATTGTTATCAGTTTCCTTACCTGTCTGGAAAGACTGACAAATCCCGTGTGTTGACTTTCCACAGTAAGACTTACACCCACAGGCGTCTGAAGTTCCTCTCCTCCAAGTTCCAGGTCCATCAGATGCTGAACGAGATGGATGAGCTGAAGGAGCTGAAGAACAACCCCCACCGGGACTTTTATAACTGCAGGAAGGTGAGTGCCCCGCACCCAGGGTGCCCTTAAGGACAAGAAGCTGTTTGCCCATGAACCCACCGCTGCTGCAGGTTGGGTGGACTTTAGTGAAGGCAGGTAGAGCATATCTAGAACATTCCAAGTGCCATTCTGTTGTTTGTCCAAGAGGGGGAAAAGGCACTTTATTTAAGGTCGTGTGTGAGTGCGTACTTGGGCAAGGGAGACGGGAGGGATTGGCACTTTGAGTGCAGGTACTCTCAGGGTCCAGACAGTATTGGAGCCCCTGGAACTGGAGTTATAGGCAGCTGTGAGCTACAATGTGCTGGGAACTGAACTCAGGTCCTCTGCAAGAGGAATACGCCCTCTTAACTGCTGAGCCATTCCTCTAGCCTTTCCTATTGATTTTTGAGAAATGATGGCTGTGCAGCCCTGGCTGGCTGGAACTCATTGTGTATACCAGGCTGCCTTCCGACCCACAGCGGTCTTCCTGCCTGTGCCTCCTGAGTGCTGGGGTTACAGCACGCATGTGTCTGGCTAATATTCATTTTATAAATTGGGCGTGATAAACTAAGTGTGGTGGCCTATCTTTAATCTCAGTACTGGGGGGGGCAGAGACAGTGGATCTCTGTGAGTTCAAGGCCAGCCTGATTTATAGAATGAAAGTCTGTAGATAGATAGATAGATAGATAGATAGATAGATAGATAGATAGATAGATAGATAGACAGACAAATGGACTACGTGTCTGAAGTCCTAGTCCTTGGGAGGTGAAGGTAGGAGGATCAGGAGTTTGAAGTCATCTTCAGCTGCATTTTAACTCAGGGCCAGTCTGGGCTGCGTGAAATTGCCTTGAACAGTCAAATAATATTGTACTTATAAATTTTGTTTTTATCATATCATCAATGTACCAACCAAGACAGTTTTCAGGAGTCAGCTCTCTGTGGACATCAAGCTTGGTGGCAAATGCTTTTACCTGCTGAGTTAGCTTCCTGCCCTAATTTTGTTTGGTTTTGCTTTTTGAAGCAGGGACTTATGTGGCTCAGTTTGGCTCAAACTGAGTTTGAAGTTTGAAGTTGAACTTTTGAAGTATATAGTTGAAGACAACTATAAACTCCTGATTTCCTGCCTCTTCCTCCCCAGGGCTGGGATGTGGCAGGGATTACTGGCATGTGCCAGTGTAGCCAACAAGCTTCCTAACGTCTTCCTTAACTTCTCTGGGTACAAAAGCTATGATAGTTACATTGCTTCTAATTGTATTTGTGGCGTAGAGAACAAGCTATAAGAATTTTGCTTCAATATGTCAGAAGCACATCAGGTGCGCTGATGCTCGGGAAGGGCGAGCATCATCCCTGCACCCAGCTAAACTGCTCACAGTCTTAGACAGGTGCAGAGAGGACGCAAATGGGTCCTTACCACTGGGCCACCTCCATCAGCTGTCAGTACACACCACCGTCTGTTCCTTCCTCCCTCCTCGGCGGAATCTGCCGGCGCTGTGGCCACTGACAGTGGAGGAAAGAAGGCTGACTGCTGGTTTTTCTCCCTCTGAATGTGCACATAGGTGGATACTCACATCCATGCAGCCGCCTGCATGAACCAGAAGCATCTGCTGCGCTTTATTAAGAAATCCTATCACATCGATGCCGACAGAGTGGTCTACAGCACTAAAGAGAAGAATCTGACCCTGAAGGAACTTTTTGCTAAATTGAATATGCATCCCTACGACCTGACGGTCGACTCTCTGGATGTTCACGCTGTAGGTTGGGAAGATGCTTAGTTTTCTCACACGGAACCCCAGATGTCCCACAGTCCTCTTCGCTACCTTGGCTACTGTGATGACCGAAAGCACCTCTGATGAGTTTTGAGGTTCACCCACTATCGCTCACACTGAGCTTCGTCCTTGGAGCCCATCCTTTTCCCCAGAGATCCACCCCGTTTCACTTGGTCATCTCCAGGGTTATGTGCCCAGGAAACTCTCGTAATCAAAACTTCTGCTCTTGTTTCCTGATTCAGGGACGCCAGACATTCCAACGTTTTGATAAATTTAATGACAAATACAACCCCGTGGGTGCAAGTGAGCTTCGGGACCTCTACCTAAAAACAGACAATTACATTAAAGGGGAATATTTTGCCACTATCATCAAGGTGAGTAAAAAAAAATACTTAGTATGGGTTCATGAATAGGGAGGAGAGAAGGGAAGACAGGAAAAAAGGAAGGAAGGAAGGCAGAGGGGGAGGGGAGGGAGGTGTCTGGGGAAATGCCTCTCTGTTTCTAGGGTAGAGAAGTTAAGGTGTGATTTAGGGGGTGAAGACCTGGCCTTCGATGTTTGGGTAGATCTAAGAGCATTCCTTGTGATGCTGTGTTTTAAGAAGCAAGTGTAGCAGGGCTGGAGAGATGGCTCAGAGTTTAAGAGCACCGACTGCTCTTCCAGAGGTCCTGAGTTCAATTTCCAGCAACTACATGTTGGCTCACAACCATCTGTAATGAGTTCTGGTGCCCTCTTCAGGCCTGCAGGCATACAGGCAGGCAGAACATTATATACATAATAAATAAAATCTTAAAAAAACAAACAAACAAGAGAAGCATGTGGGATAGGGGTTATGCCACTGAGGAATGGGGTATATACAGCTGTTCTTATCTTGCAGGCCCCACGGCTATCTCTCTCTCATCATCCTTAGCCTGACCTTTTCCCAAGGTCTCTGTCACTGTTACCAGTCTTTGTCCTTGCTCAGTCTTGGACACTTCTCTTCTCACTCCCTTTCACAGTGCCACAGCTCTGTGGAGGATGTATCTCCCCTCCCTACATCTCATGGGTCTTGACCTCTGGGAGGACTTGTGGGAATTCCTGGCCTCAGACCCTTCTCTTGCCTTTACAGGAGGTGGGTGCAGACCTGGTGGAGGCCAAGTACCAGCATGCGGAGCCCCGCTTGTCCATCTATGGTCGCAGCCCGGATGAGTGGAGCAAACTCTCCTCCTGGTTTGTCTGCAACCGCATCTATTGCCCCAACATGACGTGGATGATCCAAGTCCCCAGGATCTAGTGCGTATTTGGGCCTTCCTGAGGGGGCCGGGCCCTCAAGTCTGTCCTCTCCTGCCTCTCCTCTCAACCTGAACCAGAATTTAGTTTAAATAAATGTCAGTTTTGTTGAAGGGGCTACACTGGGAACTAGCTCCAAAATCATATCTCTCTCTCTCTCTCTCTCTCTCTCTCTCTCTCTCTCTCTCTCTCTCTCTCTCTCTCTCTCTCTCTCTCTCGTAAGGTCTTGCTATGTAGCCCAGGCTGACCTAAAATTTGAAATTTCTCACTATATAACCTAGGCTAGACAATCCACCTGTTTCTGTCCCCTGCACGCTGGGATTACAGAATTGTGCCACCATGTCAGAATCCAATTATCGCTGTCTTGTATCCGAACCTTTGCTGCCACTTCTGGCTGATTTTGTAGCCAGAGTGTTTGTCAGCAGTGGTACCGAGGACGTCTACCCTCTCCCATGGATGTGCAGTCACTCCCTGCCTGCAGGAATGGTTTCTCTCCTGTGTGCAGCATCATTGATCTTTTATCTAACTTACATGCTCTCTGCCAACCTGCTTGTGTGCCCTCTGGAAATGCCAGGTTTTGTTCTGGAAATGGAGAGATGGCTCAGCTGGTAAAGTGTTTGCTCCACAACTATGAAGCTTAGATTATGAGTTCAGATCTCTCAAAATACCTAAAAATGGGAATGAGTTGTTATGTGGATTAATGTAACTAATATTTTTTGGCTATTTAGAAAAGTTTCTGGTGCTGGATGGTAGTGGTATGAGCCTTTAATTCCAGCAGAGGCAGGCAAATCTCTGAGTTTGAGGCCAGCCATGTCTACAGAGTGAGTTCCAAGATGACCAGGGCTACACAGAAAATTCCTGTTTGTTTGTTTGTTTTAAAAAAAAGAAGTTTCTGGCATATATAAAGTGATATAATTTATTGTTACCACAGATGAAGTGTGTGTGTGTGTGTGTGTGTGTGAGAGAGAGAGAGAGAGAGAGAGAGAGAGAGAGAGAGAGAGAGAGAGACTCTCCCAGAGTGTTGAAACTATCAAATTCTAGGCATGTGCCACCACTTTTGTCTGGTTCGTGGAGTACAGGGGATTGAACCCAAAAGCTTTGTGCACATCAGGCAAGCACTTTACCAATGGAGCCGCATCCCCCTCCCCAGACAGGAACTCTTGATAGCAGCTTCCTGTTTACTGTCTTGTGACGCACGTGTGTTTGATCACTGAGATCCCTATAGCACAATTACTATATTCCTCATAGCTGGACTCGGTTGTAAAAGTTGAGTTTTCTTGCCACAGGAAGTTTATAGAAGAGCTGGGGTATGTGGTCCAATGCCCGTCCAACCTAAACTCCTCCTCATGTGTGTGCAAGGAGACTGTCTGGGAGTGGGTGCAGGATGAACACACCAGGCCCTTTTCTGACAACTCACAGGTGGTTCTCTGCCTCCCACAGAGTGGGAGCTATGCTTCCCCTCCTCCTAAGTTCCCTTTCCTTTCACCTTTAGTGATGTGTTCCGATCCAAGAATTTCCTGCCACACTTTGGAAAGATGCTGGAGAATATTTTCCTTCCAGTGTTTGAGGCCACCATCAACCCCCAAGCTCACCCAGACCTCAGTGTCTTTCTCAAACACGTAAGTATGACCCTTCGGGTCCTTACTCCTCTCCTGAGCCCGTTGTCCTTGCTGGCCATCGCCGACTCTCCCTACTTATCTTTAAATCGGACCTCCCCTTTGGAGCTGTCTGAGGAACTTCTCTGCAGACAGACCCTCTGCCCTTGAACTGAACCCACGGTACGGCTCACTTTCCTGACAGATCACTGGCTTTGACAGCGTGGATGATGAGTCCAAACACAGTGGTCACATGTTTTCCTCCAAGAGTCCCAAGCCTGAGGAGTGGACGATGGAGAACAACCCATCTTATACTTACTATGCCTACTACATGTATGCAAACATCACAGTGCTCAACAGCCTGAGAAGGTAAGTGCAGGAGAAGTGGGGTGGAAGGGCTGCCTTTGCGTGGGTGTATTTATGTGTGTGTATTAGCACTGGAGAGCACCTGCCGGGGGAGGGGTCAGAGGGCAGATGTCGGTTCCCTTCCTCCAGGTTCCTGAGGCGGGCCTCTCATTTCTACCATACTACATACTAGACCTGAGTGTCTGGCGGTTCTTGTCTCAGTTCTTCTCACCTAGGGGTCCTGGGGTCACAGATGCACACCACTGCCTCTTGCTTTTCTTTTTCTTTTTAAAATTCCTTTTAAAGATTTATCAATTTTTACTTTATGTGTACGAGTGTTTTGCCTGCATGTATGTCTGTGCACCATGTATGTGCCTGGTACCCAGGGAGGCTCACACTGACACTGAAGTCTCTATAGATGTACTCATTCTCCATTGCCTCCTTGTCCCACCATATCCTCTGCTGCCTCTTTTTCGAAAAATGATTGTATTTAGTAAGAATTACGATGAAGATTTGTAGTTTATGTTTTGATGGATCTGTTTGGTGGTTGTTTCCTTCCCAAGTGTTAACTCGGCCAATGGATTTTCCTGTAAATCTCTCCATCCAGAACCTGGGGTTCCCATAGCCCATCCATCCACTCAGAACTTGGGGTTCCCATAGCCCATCCCTCTACTCAGAACCTGGGGTTCCCAGAGCCCATCTCTCTGCCCAGAACCTGGGGTTCCCACAGCCCATCTCTCTGCCCAGAACTTGGGGTTCCCACAGCTCATCTCTCTGCCCAGAACTTGGGGTTCCCACAGCTCATCTCTCTGCCCAGAACTTGGGGTTTCCACAACTCATCTCTCTGCCCAGAACCTAAGGTTCCCACGGCCCTTTCGTTTTCACAGGGAACGAGGCATGAACACATTTCTGTTCCGCCCTCACTGTGGGGAGGCGGGAGCGCTCACTCATCTCATGACAGCCTTTATGATAGCAGACAATATTTCTCACGGCCTGAATTTAAAGAAGGTGAGTTTGAAGCTTTTTTAAATTTAATTTAATTTTGAGACAGGGTCTTATGTAGCCCAGGCTGGACTTGAATTTGCTATGTAGCTAAAGATGACTTTGAATTCCTAATCCCCTTGCCTCTGCTTCTGATTACTGGGCTTTGGGATTACAGGTGAATACCACCACATCTGGCTTAGAGTCTTTTCTCCCCCACACCCTTTTGTTTTTTTTTTTGAGATAGGGTTTCTTTGTGTAGCTCTGGCTGTCCTGGAACTCACTCTGTTGACCAGGATGGCCTCAAACCCACAGAGATCCTCCTGCCTCTGCCTCCTGAGTGCTGGGATTATAGGCGTGCGCCACCATGCCAGGCCGGAGTATATTCTTAATAGTAATAATAATTCTATATTAGAGTCTGTAACAAATAAATCATTATGGTCCATTTTCAGTATGATCTGTGTTTTGAGCTCATCAGTGAATCAAGAATGAGCAGGAGGCACTCTGCCTCTGTCTTCCCTAGCTGGCATCTGATAGCCTGAATGCTTTGTACTTTCTCTTTAGGGTTGAAAAGTCCAAGGTATCAGGAGAGGGGGGACAGGACAGCTCTCAAGCCCCAGGAGGATGGGGAACTTGGGATGAGGACTAAGCTAGCCTCGTGGGAAAGACTGTAACTCCTTGGAGAACCAGCCCATGACGCAAAGGGAGCAGGACATTTTCAAATCATGATCAGGGACTACGGAAACCACAGCCATTGCTGTCTCTTCTCTAGGTTGTTATCCAACTTTGCAAGGTTGAAAAGGAACAGCTTCAATTTCGCTACTCTGAGTCTTTAGTGCCCTTATTATGAAATGAGGGTCACTGAGCATGAATCATTTGGGAGGGTTACTTAGGTAGCTCCTTCTAGGAGAGCTGCTAAGGGTTTCTCTCAAGGTTACCTTGCTAGTTGCCCTCAGAGATGAATGAACACGTATCTCCCAACTTCCATCTTAGAGCTCTGGCGGGTAAAATCAGAGGTTGGCTTGGCTTCCCTGCAGCTACTTTTTGCCAGGTTTCTTGTTGTAGCTTGCTTTAAAATGTCTCTTGTGATAGTCATAACTTTCATGTAGGCAAAAAAAAGAAAAAGTTGGTTTCGGGGAGACTCTTTTGAGCTTTAGTTGTCTAGATCAGACCATCTAACTTTGATAACTTAATATTCAAGTTTAAAGAACTGATTTTATCCAATGCTTCTGGAAGCCATACCACAACATTTAATTTTCAGTATTTACATTGAAATTACAATCAGTCTGGTTAAGAGCAGTGGCTGCTCTTCCAGAGGACCTGGGTTCAAGTCCCGGCACCCACATGGTCGCTCACAATTGCCTGTAACTTCGGTTCCAGGGGATCTGACACCTTCACACAGATACACATGCAGGCAAAACACCAATGCACATTAAGAAGAAAGAAAGGGCCGGGCGATGGTGGCGCACGCCTTTAATCCCAGCACTCAGGAGGCAGAGGCAGGTGGATCTCTGTGAGTTCGAGACCAGCCTGGTCTAC
>NC_022022.1:10843144-10873616 GCF_000317375.1 Microtus ochrogaster
GATCTCTGTGAGTTCGAGACCAGCCTGGTCTACAGAGCTAGTTCCAGGACAGGCTCCAAAGCCACAGAGAAAGCCTGTCTCGAAAAACAAAAAACAAAAAACAAAAAAAAAGGAAGAAAGAAAGAAGGAAGGAAAGAAAGAAAAAAGGAAGGAAGGAAAGAAGGAAAGAAAGAAGGAAGGAAGGGAAGAAAGAAGGAAAAGACAAACTATAACCACTCTGTAGGATTTAAGACACCTTTGTGGAAAGCTAAACCATAGGGTTGATCAGGAACTTTTAAGATTTCTAGGGTCTATCCCTTTCCACCATCCTCACGGTCTCTTTTCCTTTCTTTCCAGAGTCCTGTGTTACAGTACTTGTTTTTCTTAGCCCAGATTCCCATCGCCATGTCACCTTTAAGTAACAACAGCCTGTTTCTCGAATATGCAAAAAATCCTTTCTTGGATTTCCTCCAGAAAGGCCTGATGATCTCGCTGTCAACCGACGACCCGATGCAATTCCATTTCACCAAGGTACACGCAGAAGCGTGAGCAATGCAAGTGTGTTTTGCGGCGCCATCACTCCCCACCCAGAAACTGAGAGTCCAATCAAGGCACTTCTTCCTTCTCTTTACGTAGGATGTGTAGTGTTTCTTTTACTAAGGCACCCCTCTCCTTATTTACATAAATAACTGCAGGAGCCCCTGATGGAAGAATATGCCATTGCTGCGCAAGTCTTCAAGCTGAGCACCTGCGACATGTGTGAGGTGGCCAGGAACAGTGTCCTGCAGTGTGGAATTTCTCACGAGGTAGACTGCATTGTAGCTGACTGCCCTTCTGAGCATGGGGTCTAGCGATCTACACATTAAAAAATTAGTGGAATGCCGGGCGGTGGTGGTGCATGGCTTTAATCCCAGCACTCGGGAGGCAGAGGCAGGTGGAGCTCTGTGAGTTCGAGACCAGCCTGGTCTACAGAGTGAGTTCCTGGACAGGCTCCAAAACAACCGAGAAACCCTGTCTCGAAAAAAAAAATAATAAAGAAAAGAAAGAAAAAAGAAAAATTATTGGAAATGAGGGGCGTGAGGAAATCCATGAATACATGAGGAGAAGCTGATGCACAAGCCACATACAGCTGCTATGACAGGGACTAGAAAAGACCATCCTGGGCTGGGGATTTAGCTCAGGGAGTGGTAGAGCCTGGAGGGCTCTGATTTGAATCCCCGTGCCTCCCCCACTGAGTTCTGTCCTCTGGCCATGTCTCTCAGGAAATAATACATTTGATTTCTCAGGGAACATGCACACAGAGGCACCAAATGAATGGCTTGCTGTTTTTCCTTTGGTTTATGAGTAACATGAAGATTACGGTAGAGGATGTGATCACCGTCTATCCCAGTGGGGAAAGGAGACATTGAGCTTTCTCCTCCCGTTGTCTTACAGGAAAAAGCCAAGTTTCTGGGCAACAATTACCTGGAGGAAGGCCCCGTTGGAAATGACATCCGGAGGACAAATGTCGCTCAAATTCGCATGGCCTATCGCTATGAAACTTGGTGTTATGAACTCAACTTAATTGCTGAGGGTCTCAAACCAACAGAATAAAGAAACTGGATAACGCTGTGAGTGGGGTTTTCACTGAGTCTGAACCCTGTAGTACCAGTTATCGCGACCCTACTCTTAAAATAAGGCAAGCATTGTATTAAGTGTTTCACTGATATTTCATCTACTCAGTTCCTTTCATGCCTTTGTACAGTAGATATAATTTCTATTTTGGTGATAATGAGCAAATGTGAATTAGTTAGATGAAGTCCTCAAGATAGCCTTTGTGAGGGACAGCGGTGGGGACGTAAAGTTGTGTGACTCCAGAGCCTGCATGACTTTCAGGAAGGAGAGTTATCAGAGGTAGCCAAGGACACGAGCCAGTGACCCAATCAATGCTGAGAGACGGTGGGCTTTAGGACTATAGAAACAGAACACAGTTAAGGCACCTGGATCCACTTAAAAGTTCCTTGACAAAGCTTAAGTCCATCGGGGTTTTCTTCCACAAAGTCAGACCAGTTTTGCGAAAGTTTAGAAAACCGGCATTTGTGAGCAGTACCGAGGGAAGATTTGTCCTAGCTGGAGACTTCAGCTGCTGAAGCAGGAGATGCCTGCTAGGTACGGTGGCGCACGCGTTCAGTCCCAACACTCTGAGGCAGAGGCAGGCAGATCTCTGAGTTCAAACAATCCTGGTCTACATGGTGTGTGTCAGGACAGCCAAAGCACTACACAGTGAAGCTCTGTCTAGAGAGAGACAGAGAGACAAGGATAAAGATGCTGGGTACTTCAGGTCAGGAGATGCTCAGGTCCTCCGGATTCCATTTGTTCACACACAACTGTGTTGCCATCTAGTGGTTAGGTTGATATTTCACCCAGTTTATTTAAAAAAGTGGTTATAGACAAACAATCAGACACTAAGAGTGAAAAGATGGTTTTCATTCTCCTTCAAGCTGATCACCCTTGAGGCTACAGGATATGTGAAAAGGGAACTCCTCAAGACATCTCAGAATGGAGTGAGAGCAAATTCATGCATGTTTTTTCTTTCTGCACAGGTAGCCGTGAGCTTAGGTGTGTCCCTTAGGACATGTTTGTACTAGCGGTGGTGTAAGACTCCTCTTCCTGGTTTCAGAAGTTAAAAATTCGGTTTGGCGAGTGTTTATTTGCTAAGAACCTGATTTTATGTTGACTTCCTAGTCACCAAAATAATACAAATCACTTAATATTATTCTCAGACTTACATAGTAGTAGGACAGGTACTATCAGAGCCAGCTCCATCCTACCCATGAGAGGGCAACAGAATACACACGGGAATTCATTTATTCTGCTTGTCTTGGAATCCCAGGTTCCTTCATTCTGCCAAAGAACCTTCCTGGATGCAAAGTTCAAAACATGAATTTCAAAAACACTCCTTCAGTTCCGAATTTCATCTTGTACAACTTATCTGGGATACTTTCCAAACCGATTAGATTCAAAGTCGGTTGTGATGGCTCATGCCTGTGCTGGCACTCCGGAAGAAGGGGTGGGAAGATAAGAAGTTTGAGGCAGGCCAGCCTGGGCTACACTGTGAGACGCTATAAAAAATAATCTATAAAAAATAATGAGACACACATCTATGTATAAAGACGGCATACGCTTTAGGTAAGGGAGTGATGAAGTTCAGAAAGACCAATGTCTATAATTTATTCCATATTCCAAACAAGATTCAAACTATTTCCTCACTAGGTTTTTTTTTTTTTTAAAAGGGTACTGTCGTTACTTCTCCCTCGCCAAATCCTTTTATTGTCCCTACCTCATGACTTAACAACGGATTGGGACATGCTGCCGTTTTTGTCTTTGCTAAATTGGCTGGTGACAGTCATCCGTGATGTGTAATCAAACACCTCTCTGCAGCGGTCTTCTATTTTGGTACTTCTGTGTGAACAAGCGAGGGAAACTTGGTTGCCAGACACAAGGTCTGATGGGGTGGGGTGGGGTGGGTGGGGCGGTTAGATAGTGCTGGGAACTAGGCTCCACTCATCCCAGTCTCGCAGAGTGAAACTGGGCTACTCTCGCAGCAGGCACCGAGCCATGTGCATACCTGAGCAAGATCGTGTTGCCGGCAGGAGCGCTTAAGCGTGAGTGTCAACCGGGTGTGGCGACCTGGTCGGCACGGGGAGTGGGCATCAAAAGCATCCGGCTCGGGAGTCCAAACCCGGGGCCAGGTGCGTTATTGGCATCTCTCTACTAACTAATGTTCCCAAGGAATGTTTGCTCACTGAGTTGCTTTATGGTTTTCTTAAAGGAGGTGCTGTTTGCTCCTGTAACAACTAAGGCTCTCCCTCGAGGTACGAGTCCTTTGCGTGTGGTAGGTCCGACAGCAGATCCGGAAACAGAGTTTTGGCTCCGCTAAGCTTGGGCCAAGGTCGCAGCAGGGAGCCGACGAGCACTCTGGCGCACCAGAGTCGGGGGGGCGGAGAGACCGCCAGGCGCGGGTTTTGGGCAGGGTGCAGAGACCGGGGAAGGGCGGAGCCTGTGGGTGGGCGTGGGGCGTGTCCAGGCCGAGAAGGGGCGTGTCCGGGGCGGAGACTGCGATCTGCGGGGGCGGGACGAAGAGGCCAGAGTTGGATCCCAGAGGCCACAGATGGGAGTGTCGGATCCTTGCGGGAGTCGGTGTCGCGGCCCAGGCAGGTAGGCGATGGGATGCGGCCGGAGGCGGCGGGGCCTCGGTCTCTCAGCTGTTGGCGTTGCCCCTGGGGGCGTCCTGTGTGTCAGTGGTCTCCAGGGAGCTGGGCACTTTGGGCCAAGGGAAGGCGGGTGGCAGCTTGCGTGCGAGCCGCAGCCGCAGGCGCGGTTGGGGGCGCGGGCGGAGGAGCCGGGCGCTCGCCACCCGGAGGAAACGCGCCTCTCAGGCGGTCTTGAACTTGGACGTGCCCGGACGGTGCACTTGAAACAGCGGTAAAGAGTGTATGCGTGCTCTTTGCCTCCAAACAGTCTGGCAGGCTCAAAAGTCGTCAAGTAATTTTTTAAGTAAAAAATTCAACAGTGGGCCTGGAAGTACAACTGTGGAGTAGCCAGGAGAGAAGATGATGATTAGATTATGAGTCAGTAGGCTCCACTCTGGAGCTCCGGCCCACAAACAAAACGTCGCACCTCCGCCAGGGTAACTTTTCCCAGCTTGTTTCCCCTAAGTGTAAAACTGTGACGCCCATGGGTGTTCTCATGGTCAAAGGACAGGAGTGACCTCGTTCTGCAGATGTCAGGCATTGTTTGATACACAGGCACCTTGGAGCTTGTCTAGTCTGTGAAACTACTAAGTGCTTAGCGCACAGTAGGCGCCCTGTACACCTTTATCTCAAAGCTGCTGATTCGCCTACATTATGTTAGATAAGTTCTAACTTCTGCCTACTATGTAAATAAACTATTTACGCTTCTTTTCCACACAATCACCATTGTTTGGAGAGCGGATCTATTCTTAACTGAGTCATGAACTTTTCTAAAATAGCATACTATCTGTATAGTGTTGTGGAATCATTTGCCATGAAGTTTGTACCAATCAGAGAGACTCTTTTCCTCGGCCTTAGATAAATAGTCACTGTTGAAGATATCTGACCGAGTGAGCTGAGAGCATTGCTTCAAAGCAGGACTTAAATTTGTTTTTGTAAACTGAGGGGCTCCTTATAGGAAGATCTGAATCTTCTAAAGCAGTTAATACGTAGCTGTGGGTTTTGTACAGTTTTTATTATAGACGGCTGTGTCCTTTCCTTGTACAAATGAGGAGGAGATGGGAAATTAAAAAAAGGAATAGCAGGCTATAACCAGGAGGTTTCTACTAGGGGTACTGACGGGTGCCTGGAGTCGTTTCAAAGGCAGAAACCAGGAGCTGCAGTAATTGTCTCATGGCCTTCCATTAGTCTGTCGAATGTGGCAATAGACTTAGAATATTTTTAGACTCAGAAATATCAGTGCTTTTGATGGAGAGCCGTAGGCAGCCTCTTTCCTTTTCTAATTTAAAATGTAAAATTAGGGATGTGGATGTAGCTATTGGTGATGTATGTACGTACCACGCACAGAGTCCTGGGTGCAGTCCCAGTACTTGGTAAACTGGGCATGGCGGTTCACACCTCCCACCCCAAGCATAAGAGAGGTGCACGTTGGGGTTCAAAAGCTCAGGCCACTGACGGTATGGTGAGTTTGAGGCCAGCCCGGGTATACGTGTGACTCCTCTACCGTGCAGAACAAAACAAAATAAAAAATTCCTCCTGTTATAGGGTTAGCGAGATGGCTTGGGGTGTGTGAGGGCACTTGCTGCCAAGTCTGAAGAGCTGAGCTCAGGCCCCAGGATGTGTAGAAGGAGAGAACCAGCTCCGGCAGATTGTCCTCTGACCTCCACATGTATCCCCCCACAAACTAATACATGTAATAAAAATTTATTATATGTGTGGGCACACAGGGCACACACATTTAGAAGGCAAGAAACAATTCGTGAGACTTTATTTTCTTCTTCTGTCCTGTGGGTTCTGGGGTGTGAGTTCAGGCACCGTGGCAAGCTTCCCTCTGTGCTGAGCTGTCTCCTTGGCCCTTCTTTTCTCTTGCTTTGCAGGTTGAATCTAGGGTCTTGTGACTACTAGAACTCTACCACTGAGCCACACCCCCAGCCCCAGCTGGAAGTCATATAGTTATTACTATTTGGTTTTTCGAGACAGGGTTTCTCTGTGGCTTTGGAGCCTATCCTGGAACTAGCTCTGTAGACCAGGCTGGCCTCGAACTCACAGAGATCCACCTGCCTCTGCCTCCCTAGTGTTGGGATTAAAGGCGTGCGCCACCACTGCCTGGCTGAAATCATATTACTTTTAAATGATCTGTAGCGGTCCTTTTGCTGTAGGTACTGTATACCATAGTGGAATTAAGTGGAGGTCTAGAGGGGAAATTACTAGTACATAATTTTGTGCTCTTTTAAGAGTTTTCTTTGTGAAGCTGGAGAGAAGACCCAGTGACTAAAAGCACTTGATGCTCTTCCAGAGGACCTGAGTTCAGTTTCTAGCACACATGTCTGGTATACAAATGCCTGTAACTGCAGCTTCATGGGATAAGACATATATGTAGTATATGCTCACACACACATATATGTGTGTATATATATGTGTGTGTGTATATACACACACACACACACACACACACACATATATATATATATATAAATTGAAAAATGAAATTTATGCCCTGGCAATGCTGAAGCCTGTATATGACAGCTCTGTTGAACTTGTCCATGTTGGGTTTCATGGTCTAAGTTGATGAGGATGACTGACCAGGTCTCTTCCTCAAGAGAGCACCAGATCTCATTACAGATGGTTGTGAGCCACCGTGTAGTTGCTGGGAATTGAACTCAGGACCTTTGGAAGAGCAGACAGTGCTCTTAAGCCATCTCTCCAGTCATGTACACATACACACACACACACACACACACACACACGTAAATAAAAACAAATCCTTAGTCCAGTGTAATGCCTTTAATCCTAGCACATGGGAGGCAGATCTCTATGATCTCTATGAGTTCAAGGCCAGCTTGGTCTGCATAGTGAGTTTCAGGCTAGCCAAGCTATTATGGTGAGTTTTGTTTCAAATTTAAAAAAAAATTATAGAAAAAGAGTTTTATTTAAATATTTTCAACAATTCAGTGGGAAAATAGGTGTTTTGAAACTTTTATTTTGTTTTGTTTCTGAGACAGGTTGGCCTTATGTAGCTCAGGCTGCCCTCAAACATGCAGTAAATTCTATCTAGATCTGAGTGCTAGGATTGTGGTGTTTGCCACTATGATTGTCTAAAACTTTTTCAAACCAGCTTTAAGCATGTTCTGCATAATGAATTTACTGAAAATTTGTTCATCTTACAGGTCTAACTAACACCTTGTATTTGTTTTACTTACTGAGCAACTATCAAGGAAGGCATAGTTGAGAACCTACACTGTTGGCACGCATGGGAAGGAGGTCTCCTTCCTGGGAGCGTATGTGTTCCTTCTGCTTGAGGGGGCTAAGAAAGTACTGGAAAGCCATTTGGAAAGCTCAGCGCAGGCAGCGTCCTGAATTCATTTTGTGTATTAGCTTTTTAGTCCTCACAAAATGTACCATTGAGGGATGCTGTCATCATGAGAGGCATAGAGAAGATGAGTAACCGCCTGCCACCAGGTCAGGCAGCAGAGGTGTCAGGCTGCAATGATCCTGAGCTCAGTGCTCATTCTCTGCCATGTATTGAGTTCAAATTCTGTAAGACACAGTGAAATCCAAAAGGCATTTAAAAGACAGAATTTTTATGAATCTCAAATCAGACAGGCAGAAAGGGGGGGGGAGAGGGAGAGAAAGAAGGAGAAAGAGAGAAGGGGGTGTGGGAGGGAGAAGAGGAGGAGGGACAGACAGAAAAACTGGTATTACAAGACATAGAGGCATGTCCAAGCTACAATTTAATTATACTTTGTATGTAAAACTTTTTTTTTTCTTCTGGTGAATGACATGGGATTCTCCTTGTTTTTAAACTCCCAGCCACTTAGGGCATTATCTTACCAATATAAGATGTGTCTGTTTTCAATAAGGAGTTTAAAATACCTGTTCGCAAACCATGACTTAAATGTTAGAAGCAGGAGAAGAAATGTCCCGGTCATAGTGGTTATACCTGTACTCCTAGCACCTGGAAGAGTAAGGCAGGAACCAGGAAATTTTGTAGGCTGGCTTGGGCTAAGTAGGGAAATCTGTCCCCAAACAATAAATAAATAAAGTCACTATAGTTTTAGTATGATAATAGAGGTATAAATATAATTGAACGGGAAACAATGTGGTAGGGAGGAGGGCTGTAGAAAAGGTTGAATCAAGTACCATATTTGAATTGATTTTGAGGGATAGCTAGGAGTTTGCCCAGCTCAGGGAAGGTATGGCTGAGGGCCGGAACTCTTTGTGGCGTACGGTAAGTTCAAGAAATGCGTTCTGGTTACTAAAGTCAGAGGTACAGAGGTGGGTGGTTGGGCTAAAAATAATGTAGAAAAAGAAAATTGCCGAGCACGGTTGTTTATTCCATTAGATCATTGCAATTGCTAGCTAAGTGTGGGGGTAGGCCCCCTGACTTGGAATAAAGAAATGACTGATTAAGTTCAGCTCTGCAAAATCTTTCACTGTAGCATATGGTATTGAAGTTTTTTTTTTAAAATACTTTTTAAGTAACATGAATTTTTAACAAATGCATGGTTTAAAGCTATGATTCAGCAGGGGCGGGGGGATGAGTCTGTGGACACCAGTGACTGGAGAGAGTCTGTGTGAGGACTTCGCAACTGAGTCTGGAGACGATGGAGAGCCAGAGAAGGGTCAGCAGTAATTAGACAAGATTACACACTGATGGTTCTGTGTGGTGGCTGGATTGAATGAAGCCAGGCAGAAGGCAGGGAGATAGGTTTGGAGGTTGATAAGATAGATAGGCCAAGTTTGCTATTGAAGTACTCCTGGCGGGGCAGATGAGGATCCTGAGGAAGAGGAGAGGACAGCCATGAAGACAGGGCTGTTCAAGAATCCATTAGCGGAGGAGCAAAAAGGGCAATGACTTTGTTTCTTAGCTTGGAAAACTCAGTGACTACAGAGGCTGGCTTTATTATTTTTCATGGGATGGGATGATAATTGTCTCCGTTCTGAACCTGTTGAGTTTGAAGTGTCTGTAGAGCAACGAGATGCAGATGTCAGGCAGGATCCAGAGTCCAGGATGAGGGTAATGGGTGACGAGATCTCAGAGGTAACCAGCTGAGGTTGACACCGGTACCCAGACTCACTCAGGAAGAGAGCTTGCCAGTTGTCAAAAAGCATTCAGATGAGCTTTAATGGAAAGTTAAACAACTTTCAGGCTGAGATGCAGCCTGGGTGCTAGAGGGCCTGTGTCGCTTGGTTGAAGCCCTGCTACCAGCCTTCACCGTCACGTAAGATCACGTAAGAGTAGGTGTGGTCCTCGCCTGGAATCTTAGCACCCGGGAAGTGGAGGCCGGGGAATCAGAAATGCAAGGTCATCCTGGTCTGCACAGGAGTTCGAAGCCAGCTTGAGCCTTACCCTAGCCGCCCCCTGCCCTTTTTTTAAAAAACAAAAACAAAAACAAAAAACCAACAAGCCCTTTCAAGTACTTTCAACGAGACACTGGGTGTAGCTCAGTTGGTAGCATGCCTGCCTAGCCTGCTAGAGGCTTTGGGTTTGATCCCAGATTCACAGAAGCTGGATGTGGTGGTAAAAATCTGTACCCCTAGAATGAGGTAGGTGGAGGTAGGAGGGTCAGGAGTTCTAGGGCATCTTCAGCTCTATAGTGAGCTCACAGCCAACTGAGGCTACACAAACAAACACTTGGGGGGCTGGATAGACTGTTGAGCAGTTGAGAACACTCGCTGCCTCCGTGGAGGACCTGGCTTCCGTTCCCAACACCCACATCACACAACCGTCCAGGGAGTGTGAGGCCTTCTTCTGGTCTCCCACGGCACTGCACACATGTGGCACATTTATATACATACAGGCAAAACACTCATACACATAAAAATAAGCCCTTTAGCTGGGCAGGGGTGGCGCATACCTTTAATCTCATCAGAAACGGATGTGTCTCTTTTTCAAGGATAGCCTAGTATACAGAGGGAGCTCCAGGCTAACCAGGGGTACACAGTGAGACCCTGTTGAAAAAGAAATGCTTCCTCACCTATGACGCTGGCGGGTAATTTCAAGGTTTGTTCCCGAAGACATCAAATTCTTGAGATTGGTTCTTTACTCTGAAGAACGATCGTTTTGTATTGAGACTAAAAAACTTCCACTACTGAGCGTGTTGCTATTTTTACCACTTTACGGCAGCTCATTGTTTCAGCTGGGATTTTCAACCCTCACCCAATTAAATGCAAATGAATGAAACAGACTCCTAAGTGAACCTGATAAGCACAGAGCATTGTCCATGTGTTCTCCACACTGGAGGTAGGAGAAGTTGCCTGTGTCATTATGGTGAATCTTTTCTGATTTTAGTTCTTCCATGATTTATGTCGGAATTGAAAACAATGATGAGATAATATATGATTTAAACTATATGCCGTTCTTTATAAGGTGATGGAAGTTACTGTTTTGTGAAGCTTGTGTGTGCGTGTGTGTAAAACCACAGCGGCATTCTCTTCAGCTGTTGCTGCCCTTACACAACTTGCCTTTGATTTTTCCCACCCCACATCATGGCTGCCCTGTCATCTCCCACCCCACATCATGGCTGCCCTCCGTCGTCTTCCCTTTTGCTGTTGAGTGCCTCCTTTCTTTGTGTTTGCCACTTTCCCGGAACTCGCTTTCTCACCACAAACATCCCTTGTCTTAGCCCCTTAACTGAGACTTCAGATTTGCTGTTTTGAGGGCCTCCTGTAGCCCAGGATAGCCTTAACTTTTGAGGCATCTTCCTGCCTCAGCCTCCTCCAGAGCTCTGGGTTAGAGTGTGTGCCACCACCCTGAGCCCAGACTCAGCTCTTGCTGTTATCAGGTCCTTGGCTCCTTGGCTCCCCTGACGTTCTGTGTGTACTCTTGAGAAGCAAGGCATTCCCCCATTTAAGGGTGGTCAGTAATTTTCCTATCTTTGGTCCAAGTTTATTTTCTTTTTACTGTGTCCAGGTTCTGAGAGAGTTTAAGAATTATATACTTCATCCCCTCTATGAATCATGTTCTCCGGCGTCAGCTAAGGATCTGTCCCCTGTCTGTTCACCACAGCTCACCACTGAGCAGCTCTTAAAGATTGTATCCTGAGGTTGAGACAGGGGGCTCAGAAGTTTAAGGTTAGCCTGTGATAATACAGTCAGGGTCTATCTCAAAGTAAACAAACAAGCAATTGAGCTATTCTCAGGTAGCCAGGCCTTTAATTCTTATCATAGATACTCCTTTTTTACTATAGTAGGGTCATATGACCTGAACAGAATCAACCAACTTGGTCTCACGGCACACACATTTTCTCATCTTCCACTTCGGTAAGAGCTGCCACCGTTCTTTCTTTCGCGAGCCCTTCCAGAAAGGGCTTCCACCCCTTTCCTGCATGTTCTTTCTGTTAGGAATATTCTTAAGACAAGCCTCTCTGCCGACGCAAATAATTCCAATCAGACCAAATTAGACCCAATAAAAGATGCCCACGTTTAATGCAGCGCCCCCAGGTGGCTGGGGAAGCATGGCAAGGAAGAGACAGCAGGGGAGACCACATAAAACCCAGAGACCACGTGTTCATTCTCTTGGCAGCAGTCTAAAATGGCCTGTGGGAGTAGTCCTGACCCTCCCTGGGGAGGGGTCACTGCTTGGCGGGCTTTCTGGGAGGTGGAGTCCAGACCAAGGCAACTCCCAGGGGGAGGGGCCTTCCAAAGATGGATGCCAGGTATTACATTTTCCCTTGTTCCTCTCTTTCCTCTTTCCCCTAAAGCAGCTGTTCTCAATCTGTGGGTTGTGACCCTTTCACAGGGGTCACCCAAGATCACTGGAAAACACAGATATTCACATTATGATTCATAACAGTGGCAAAATTACAGTTATGAAGTAGCAACAAAATAATTTTATGGTTGGGGGTCACAATATGAGGAGCTATAGATTAAGGGGTTGCAGCGTTACTTTGCCCATCTTCCTCCTCGTTTGCTGTCACCAGCCCAGCTCATCTGTGTTAGTTAATTTTCTCATTGCTGTGACCAGATCTCAGGCCAGAAGCAGAAAAAGCCCTGTGCCAGTGGGACCATGTGCTCTTGCTTTGTGTTTTCACAAAGCCTAATTGAGATACTCCTACCTCTCCAAGCCTTTGCTTCTCCATCTCTCCCTCTTGGTAGATATTCATGCTTATTATTTCAAAGCAGGGAAGCTATAAAAGCCCTCCGCTAGAAGTTCCTCGTCGTGTACCCCTTAAGCCTGCAAATCTGCCCGCATCCCTCGTCCTTCGCTTGTCCATACTCCTGCTCCAGGGGAAGAGCAGCCCTGCTCCTGGTGACCGCGCACCTCTCCAGGTCCCACTGGAGGTCCCTGCCTTCTCTCCCTTCTGGGCTTCTGTTCTCTATCCTTGTTTCTTCCCCCTTCCTTCCTGACGCCTTCCCACCCGGGTTTAAATATAACTTCTTTTCCTGTGCTAAGGAGAAAAGCTCTCCTGCACCCAGTGTTCCTTCCCAGCCCTCACTGTGCCGTCCCCTTGCTGCCGGGTTGGGTTAACTCCTTGAAGGATTGTCTACAGTTGCTGCTCCCGAGCTTCATGGCCCCATCCACTCCTACCTAGTTCACTGCCATCTCACTGGCAGCATCCTCCTTACCGCTTGCCCGGGTCCTGATGACCAACAGACACTCAAGTCTCGGTCTTCCTGTCTTCTTGGCTTCCATAATTCTGAACACTCCTGTGATCTCTCTGGGCTTTTGTCTACTTTTGTGATTGAGTTACCATCTATGGTACATATACACTGAGTCAGAATGCCTGAGAACTGGCCTGTTCTGAATTGGCAGTGTTTCTGGAATTTATGAGATACTAATTTCAACAGAGAGTGATGACTTATAAAAGCAATTAAAAACGATCGTATTTGTATAGCAATGAAGAGTCATATAGTACAGAATGAATGAGTTTGAGCCAGATGTGCTGGCATGCACATGTAATACCAACTACTTCAGAGACTGAGGTCGGAAGATTGCAAGTTCTAGCCCAGCCAGGGCTGTGTACTGGGGTTGAGAAGTTCACACAGAAACCATGAGATACCTTTATTACCAGAGGGGCTAGAGCTCAAAGGCAGCAGATCTAAGTGGTGGGGAGATTAGGAGGAAGGACTAGATTCTTATTTGCTGCTGAGAGTGTAACTTAGTCCAACTGCTTTGCAAAAGTACTTGGCAGTGTGTTGTAGTAATAGACCCACCCCATAACATAGCAAATTCTAGATAATACCAAAAAAAGATATATTATGTCTATCAAAGATACACACACACACACACACACACACACACACACACATATAAACTGTTGATAACAACTTTTTATTGTGTGATGCCAGGAATCCAGTGTGTGTCTGGCACGTGCTAGGTAAGCAAGTGAGCTCTACCCCAGCCCTGCTTGTCAGCAGGGGCCAGATCTACAGATAGTCCATATACACATCAGCAGGACAGGAGACGTAAAAAAGTAAATGCTGGCGTTTTTACCACTAAATAGAATTCTATACAGCAACAACAACAACAAAAAAGAAAAATCCTCCTATATACAACAAATTAACCATACAGATATTATTTTGTACAAAAGAAACTCTGCAAAGAAGATACATATCAGAGCTGGAGAGACGGCTCAGTGGTTGGGAGCACGTTCTGCTCTTCCAAACCATCAGAGTTCGATTCCCAGCAGCCACATCAGGTGGCTCACAATTTCCTGTGACTCCAGCTCCATGGCAGTCTGACACCTCTAGCTCCTGTGAGCACCGGCACGCATGTGCATACACCTACATAAACACACAGACACACACACAGAATTAAAAATAAATCCTAAAAAAAGAAATATGTATTGTATTTTTTAATGAAATATATGAACAGTAAACTCTAAGCCGTGGATAGAAGCAGAATGTTGGTTCTCTCTGAGCCTTGGTTACTTGCCAGAGTCCAGCTCCAGTGGGGTTCAGGTCTCAAAGAGAAGGTGTGGAGATCTGAGGGTGAATCAGGATGGCTGCCCCATCCTGATTGAAAAAAGGATACTCCTTCCTTCCTTCCTTCCTTCCTTCCTTCCTTCCTTCCTTCCTTCCTTCCTTCCTTCCTTCCTTCCTTTCTTTCTTTCTTTCTTTCTTTCTTTCAAGATAGAGTTTCTCTGTAGCTTTGGAACCTGTCCTGGAACTTGTTCTGTAGACCAGGTTAGCCTCAGACTCACAGAGATCCACCTGTCTCTGCCTCCTGGGTGCTGGGATTACCTACCGTCGTGTGCAGCCGTCACCACCGCCCGGCTAAGGCTACACCTTTTATACTCCACAATTGCACAAAGGATTAAGTGGGAGAAAGGGAGAAACAAGCTGGGGTGTGGCTTGTGATCGGGGATTGAGAAAGCCAGCGTTGACCTTGACAAATTAATAGGCACCAGTCATGTGTTAATGAAGAGCTGAAAGTTCCTCTTGCCAGAGCTTTGGCTCCCTTTTTAGCAAGCAGGAACTTTCTTAAGCCCCTGAGAGAATAGGGGGGTGTCTAAATACCTGGCCTTGGGAAAAGGACTTTCTCGGACACACACACAAACAAGACCAGGCACTTCATTATAGAATATTGTAGGGTTTTTTTTTTTTTTTGGTTTAGTTTATCCAAATAGCTTAAGTTTAAAGTAAGCAAAGACAAGGCGAGACAGATTTTACTGTGAGCCCGAGTAGACCTTAGGAGTGTATAGATCCTGACTATCAAATGTACCTTACTATCAAGGCTGTGTCACTTATCTAAATCTAGCAGCTTGGTGTTCACTTCTGCAGGAACAGGCAGAGTTGTCACACTATATGGTTCCACGGTGGCAGAGATTTTTTTCCAAAGAACTTTTATGTAGCTTTAAAATGAAAAATAAGAAGATACAATTATAAATACATCCTCACTACAGCTACATAAAAATAGTCTCATAAAAAAAGACCAGGAGGAAACACCAAAATATACCAGTGATTATGTAGGCGGCTAGAAGTACAGCTGTCTCCGGGCCACCAGGACTCTCGACATTTCTAAAAATAATATTAGTGTGATTTGATGGCTTTAAAAAGCATTGCACGTTATTTACTTATTTATTTGTGTGGGCACCCATGGTGTGCGTGCGGTCTGAGGACAACCTATGGGAATCCGTTTCTTCCTCCTACCGCGGGGCCAGGGCTCTGATGCAGGTGGTGAGGCTTGGTAGCAGCACCTCTACCTGCTGAGCCATCTCTTCAGTCCTACCCTGTGACTTTTCAAACTTTCTAAATTGTATCTCTGGAGTGTCTGGGGAAAATTGCAGTCTTCCAACACAGTGGAAGTGAGGGTTTTGTTGACTTTCTAGTGTTGTGTTAAGTGGCCATGTTCCAGTTCAGGGCAGCTGGTGCTGGCTTCAGAGAAAGCTTCTTAAGGGTAATTAGATAAAAAGATTAAGATTTGCTTAATTGGCCGGGCGGTGGTGGCGCACTTGGGAGGCAGAGACAGGCGGATCTCTGTGAGTTCGAGACCAGCCTGGTCTACAGAGCTAGTTCCAGGACAGGCTCCAAAGGCACAGAGAAACCCTGTCTCGAAAAAAATCAAAAAAAAAAAAAAAAAAAGATTTGCTTAATTATCTTTTCTAATATTGAGTTAATGTAATGAAATTCTAAAAGCTTTATGGTATTAAAGTTACGTTGTATATAATTTTCCACCTTGTAGTTTATAAAACTTCCTGTCTGATGAAACTTCATTTGGTTGTTTTACCTAAGACAAGTTTTGTTTATTTACTTGCTTTATTTATTTATTTTTGTTTTTGTTTTTGTTTGAGACAGGGTTTCTCTGTAGCTTTGGAGCCTCTCCTGGAACTAGCTCTTGCAGACCAGGCTGGCCTCGAACCTAAAAGATCCACCTGTCTCTGCCTCCCTGGTGCTCAGATTAAAGACATGCGCCACCACCGCCCTGCTCGCTCATTTTATTTTGTCTTTAAGATTGTCTTGCTGCCTGTCCTGGAACTAGCTCTTGTAGACCAGGCTGGTCTCGAACTCACAGAGATCCGCCTGCCTCTGCCAAAACCACAGAGAAACCCTGTCTCAAAAAAACCAAAAATAAAAAAATAGATAAATAAAAATAAAAAAAAATAAGATTGTCCTGCTGCCAGGCAGTGGTGGTGCACGCCTTTAATCCCAGCACTCAGGAGGCAGGAACAGGTGGATCTCTGTGAGTTCAAGTCCAGCCTGGTCTACAAGAGCTTGTCTTGCTATGTAGCCCTGGGTCACCTTAGACTTGAAATCCTCCTGCCTCAGACAGTTTCATGCTGAGGTTACATGTCTGTGCCACTGTGCCTAGCTTTCCTAAGCCACTCTTAAGATTTTATTTTTATTTATGTGTGTATGTGTGTGAGAGTGCCACAGAGACGGAGAGGTCATTGGATCCCCTACAGCTGGAGTGACAGCCAGTTGTGAGCCTCTCAAATGCAGCAGCTAGAAACCAGACTCTGGAAGAGCAGAGTGCTCTTAACCACAGAACTGCTCTAGCCCCACCATTTTTATTTCTTAACTTATTGCATTCTATCTATCTATCTATCTATCTATCTATCTATCTATCTATCTATCTATCTATCCATCCATCCATCCATCCATCCATCCATCCATCCATCCATCCATCCATCCATGTATCTGTCTATCTGTCCTGGAACTCACTCTGTAGACCAGGCTGGTCTTGAACTCGCAGAGATCCACTTGTCTCTGCTTCCCAAGTGCTGGGATTAAAGCCATGCACTTCCACTGCCTAGCTAGCCCTACCATTTTCCATTTTAAAAAAACTAGCTTGAGCCGGCTGTTTTTATCTGCTGGGAAAGTGCCAGATGTCAGGTCCTCCTACTTACATATCTCTGGAACCCTACTTAAGTACAGACTGGCTATCGTGAGGTTCCCTTCCCTTGCTCTCCAGGGTTCTGAGCTAGCACAGACTCCCACCCCACCCCCCTTGTACCTTTAAAGGCTTCGCCATTGTCCCTTGGGATGATGACAGTTAGTTGATGCCCACCCCTGAGAAGGGTCACGAGTGATGTCTGCAGAGTCAGCTGTGTCCTGTTCTCAGATATGGGCGTTTGACTGCTGTTGTTTGGGTTTTGACCTGGGAGAATCCTGCTGAGAACCTAACATCCTGGTGTTGTTGTGTCTGCCACCAGCATCACAGAGGTAGTGGTTCAGCACAGGAGCCCGGGCTCTTTCAACCAGTTTACCCAGCCTTTGCTTTCTTGGCTAAACAGAGAACCAACACCGATTCAGAAAGAAGATGCACCCTAGAGCTGAGGGCTGTGTGCTGGGGAAAATCACCACCGTCAGATTCCTACATCAGAGGAGAAGGCGTTCCCTACCACTCTTGCCTCTGTGGATTTTAGAAATAGCAAAACATCCTAATTTACAGCGTGAGACATCCTAGTTACACAGTGTGCTCTAATAGCGAAGATATCATACATAACTAGCTTATCTACAAGATGGTATAACTCTTTATTCCTTCCTTCCTTCCTTCATTCATTCATTCATTCACTCATTCATTGGTTTTTCAAGACAGGGTTTCTCTGTGTAACTTTGGAGCCTGTTTTGGAACTCACTTATTAGACCAGGCTGGCCTCAAACTCACAAGTTCTGCCTTCCTCTGTCTCCTGGGTGCTGAGATTGCGCCACCACTGCCCGGCTCTTTTTTGGTGTACCTCTTTAAAGACTCATGTATTTATGTATCTGAGTGCTCTGTCTGCATATGGGTCTGCACACCAGAAAAGGGCATTAGATCCCATTACAGATGGTGTGAGCCACCACGTGGGTGCTGAGGATCAAACCCAGGTCCTCTACAAGAACAGTCAGTGCTCTTAACCGATGAGTCATCTCTCCAGCCCCTCAATCTTGGGTTTTCGTTGTTTACATTTTATTTGCTGAGAATTTTGGGACAGTGGTAATTTGTTTTTATTGCTGATCAGAAATGTATGAGTCGAGTTAGTCCGAGCGCTTGCTGCCACAAGAGGACACTTTTTATGGCTTTCTCTGTGAGTGAGGAACGAATAATGTGGATAATAATACATTGTATCGTTGTATTAGCAGGAAATGATTTAAAGTTTGGGAGAGTTTTTCTGGTGACTTGGAGCCCTGGCTTGGATCCTCGGCGTCTGTCTAACTGGGCCTGGTGGGAGATAGAGGCAGAGGATCCTGAGCTCAGGCCATGATCATTCTTGGCCACTGAGTGATTGGAGTTTAGCCTGACTAAGACCTTGTGGTAACAAAACAAACCAAACCCCCCCCCACCACCACCACCAACATAAAAACAACCTTGGGAGATTTTTTTTTTTTTTTTGGTTTTTTGAGACAGGTTTCTCTGTAGGAGAATTTTTTTTAAGTATCTTTTTTGGTATACTTAGTTGAATGTCTTTAAAACACTGGTATTTGATAAAACTTGCCTTTATAGGCTTATTTATTGTGTGCGTCTTTTTATCCAATGTTTATTACTGTTTATTCCCGGGAGATGATTTGATCAGTGAGTTAGCTTGTGTTATTAGTATATATAGGGCGTCTGCCTTAGACACTTAGTTTGAATTTCTTTTAACTTTTTGTTTGTTGGTTTCAGATGGATCTTACAAGGTAGGCTGTTTGTCTTGGAATTTGCAGAGATCCCCTTGCCTCTGCCTGCTGGGATTAAAGGTGTGCACCACCAAACGGTGTATACTTCGCATTTCTGTTACTCTCACCAGCAGGAAGAGGCACCTTAGAAGATAACTCAGTGGCTTGAAAAACCAGTGGAATATTAGCCAGTCATTCTGGGAGCTACTTATATCTTGACCATTAGAGTGTGCGCTGTGTAAATTAAGCCATCTCATGCTGCGTATTGCTATTTCTAAGACATGTCTCTCATTTTCCATGAATGAGAGTTTTTTGTATCTTTTCGCATCCCAAATGGAATATGTTGTGTAACTCAAGAAAACCCTTCATTTGTGAGAGACCAAGGATGGCAAGAGTGTTTGGAGCATCTTCTCCAGCTGTGGTGCTTTTCCTACACACAAAGCCCTCTGGCTTCCCGTGAATCTAATTTCTGAAGTCTGTGCTGGGCTCTAGGTTCCAGCACACTTTAGAAACCAGAATTATCTCCCAGCAGCAGTTAGATGAAGAGCCAGCTCGCATTCCTGGAGGTTTTGAAGGGTTTCCCTTTGGTTTCTATCTTACAAATGCTAGAGGCTGTGCCCACGGCATCACACATGTGCTGCTGAGCTCTGTCACCATCTTAGAACTCTGCTTACTCATGAAGCATGACGGTTCCTGTGTTTTCTGGCTTCCATGATATGTGGACTGAGCGGAATGTCTTTCTGAATACCATTAATGGGCAGGAGAGATGGCTCAGCAGTTAAGAGCACTGACTGCTCTTCCAGAAGACCCAGGTACATTTCCCTGAACCCACTTGGAAGCTCACAACTATCTGTAACTCCAGTCCCAGGGGATCTAGCGCCCTCTTCTGACCTCCACAGATACTGCATACACATGGTTCACAGACACGCATGCAGGCAAAACACCTGTACAGATAACAAAGGTTAAACAGGCCACTTTTCTTCCTCTAACCTATGGTAATTATCTCTTTTATTTTAAAGCTTTTTGTTACACTACAGACTAGTGGGTTTCCTTGTAACATGTTCATACTTACATGTCATTACACCTTTTAAAGATTGTGTGTGGGAACACATGAACTCACAGGTACCCATGTTACTTACATGCACCTACATGTGGGCCAGAAGAAGATGTCAAATCTCCTGGAGCCAGAGCTCAGGTGATTGTGTTGGTGTCGGGAACCAAATCAGCTCCCTAACAGAGCAACAAGTACTAAAACTCTGAGCCTTCTCTCAAGCCCTTTCCCTAGGAACTGAGAGCCTTGGATGAAACTGTGTGTCTGCTCTGTGTCAGACAGTAAGTATAGACAATTGGTTCTTATTTCTTCTATGTCAGTTATTTAAATGAGTAATGTTGGCATTAGTTATACTAAAATATTCTAAGATGTATTCTCATTATTATTAGTTACTTTTTTTATTGCTGTGATAAAACACCACAGTCAAGGCGACTTATAGAAGTTACAGTTCCAGAGGGTTAGAGTTCAAGGTTCATAGCAGAGGTGGCAGGTGACCAGAGCAATTCATAGCTGGTCGCCAGTCTTTTTTTTTTTTTTTTTTTTAAGATTTATTATGTATAGTGTCCTACCTGCATGTATGCTTGCAGGCCAGAAGAGGGCATGAGATCTCATTATAGATGGTTGTGAGCCACCATGTGGTTGCTGGGAATTGAACTCAGGACCTCTGGAAAAGCAACCACTACTCTTAACTGTCTCTGCTCCCTCCTTGCCCCCTTTTCTGCCTCTTCTCTCTCCTCTTTCAATAAACCTCCTATGTGAGCTCTGTTCCATGGTACGACTCCTTCCGCTGTTTCTTTTCTAAATTATAACAGCTCTCCCCTGACTCTGGTATCTCCAACTTTTTGGTGTTCCAAGGCAATCCTGGCTTCACCGTCACAGCTTCATGCAATGGCCTCTCTAGGCTTCCATATAGGGACACCCCTGACACAAGCCTGACCTCAGTGGCTTTCCTTAGTCATGGGGAATATTCCATAGGCCCTTTCTTGTGTCCTTGACTCTAAAGCCAGAACCCTGAGCCGAAGCTGCTTGTTCTGCTGCTTGTTGGGGCTGGAACATGGCCCGATGGTTGAAGTACGTCTTCACCAGCTTTCTTTTTTCCAGTGGTTTCTTTTACTGCCTAAGCTTGACTGTCCTGAAACTTGATCTATAGGCCTGACTGGCCTAGAATTTAGAGATCTGCCTGTCTCTGTCTCCTGAGTCCTGAGATTAGGGGTGTGCAGCACCACATCTGGCTCTAAGTTTTTCTTTAACTCCTTTTCACAAGTTGGAAGTTTAGCTGGGTGGGATTTTGCCCTGAGATCACCATTCCTTTTATTCCATTTAACATCAGGGTTTTTAAAATTTTGCTTGTCTTCTTTTTTTCTTTCTCCCCCCGAGACAGAATATCTCTGTAGTTTTGGAGCCTGTCCTGGAACTCGCTCTGGAGACCAGGCTGGCCTCAAACTCATAGAAGTCTGCCTGTCTCTGCGCCCGGTTTTGCTTGTCTTCTTGAACACTGGATTTCCCTCCATTCCCTTTCCTGGTGCCTCTTTTCTCAAATTGTACATTTTGTGACTTTCTTTGCTCAGTCTGCTCCTTTTCCTTATAGATTACAATAGAGTCAACACTAATCATGATCACGTGACAGAGTCGATACTAGGCTGGTTTGAAATCTCCTCTGCCAACGCAATTAATCCAAACCTCTTCACTTTAGCCTCAGGCAGAGTCTTTGGAAAGGGCGGAAAGCAACCACACCCTTCACCAAGATTCCACAAGGGTAGTCTCTAGGCCACATATTACTGTTGCCCTCTTCAACTTCATTAAGCCCCATTAAAAGCATTCAACTGCTTTTCTAATACAAGGTCTCAGGGTCCTCATTCCTCCATTACAAAAGCGAGATCAGGCCTACCACAGCAGTACTCCAGTGTCTGCCACTGTCTTGTCTCTCAGTTAGGGTCTTATTGCTGTGAAGAGGCACCGTGGCCATGGCAATTCTTACAAAGAAAGACATTTCATTGGGGCTGGCTTCCATTGTCATCATGGAGGGAACACAGTGGCACACAGGAAGACGTGGTGCTGGAAAGGGAGCTGAGAGGTCTATATCTGGATCCCCAAGCAGCAGGAATTGACAGCCACACTGGGTGTGACTTGAGCCCACCCCCTAGTGATGTACATCCTCCAGCAAGCCACACCTCCTAGGAGTGCCACTCCCTATGGTCCTATGGGAGCCATTTTTATTCAGGCCACTACTCCTGTTGGACCACCTAATCACAAACTTTTCTTTAAATTTTTTTTATAAATTTATTTATCCTGTATATATGAATGTTTTCCCCGCATGCACATATGTGCACTGTATACATGCCTGGTGTCCAAGGAGGCCAGAAGAGGATGTAGAGTCCCCCAGAATTGGAGCCAGGATTCTTTAGAACTGAAGCCACAGATGACTGTAAGGCATTCAGGTCCTAGCAAGGTCAGTAAGTACTCCACACCACTGAGCCTTTCGCCAGCCCCCTCAAACTTCTCTTTCATCATATTTGGGACTGAGCCATTTATTCTGCAGATCTTCACTGAGGAATTACTGCTTGGTGCATTCTCTCCTAAATGCTGGGGACGTAGTAGTGCAGGAGTTTATATTCCAACAGAGACCAACAGTATGTAAACAGATGCAGCATTTGAGTGAAGACACTGCCCTGAGATGCCCACCCCATTCTGTGGTGTACTTCCTCCCCCTACCTGGAAGGATGGCTCAAGGGCTAAGAGCACTTGCTCTTACAGCCGACCTGGCTTCTGTTCCCAGCTCCCACATACGGCAGCTCACAGTCACTATAACTCCAGTTCCACGGAATCAGAGGCCTCCTTTTGTCCACCTCAGGCACCAGGTCCATCCACATATGGCAGACCACACATACACACACACCTTAAGGCTTTTTTAAAACACAAATAAAATCCATGTTTATTTTTAAGTAAATATGAAATGGAGTGAGAAGTGATGGTGGCCTAGGTCAGTATGCAGATAGTGAAGATGAGGGTGGTCAGCATTGGAAATGCATTTTGAAGGTGCAGTCACCAGGAATGACCACTGTATTGTAACGGGATTAATCAGGTCCATAGCATGTAGACCCTCCCCTGGCACCTGCTAAAATAGATGAACAGTGAAGGGGAATTGGAGTCACTTGGCAGGGCTGTATGAATGACATGGGTCACCAGCTCTATCAGCCGCACAGCGTTGTTTAGACTCCTTATGGGTCAGCCCCTAAATAGAATTTTCATTTATCAACTAGCATTTTAAAATTCTTTCATTTAGGCTGGTCCGAAGGTAGTGAGTTCTTTCAGTTGATTGTTCACAGTCAGCCATTTATGGCAATTGTTAGCATTGTTATACAATTGTAAACAATTGCTAATAATTGATTACCCTGTTTTCACTACTATACTTGACTAGTCTTAAAAAAATAAAATAAATAAAGTTCTTTCATTTAACAAAAACCTCAAAACAGTCCCATGATAAGCTCCAGAGACCTGACTGGCCCAGGCAAGCATTAAGTTTACACTTCGAAGCAGCTTTCATTTTTCTTCCTCTGCAGTTGAAAGTCATGTACAATAACTGCGAGTTTTATGTTATGTATTACAAGCACTTATTAACATTTTTTGAAGTTTCTTTGCTATATTGGGAGCCATTTCAGTTATTTACACGGCCATTCCCTCTGACGGGAGAGAAGTAAAAGGTTGAAATCCCACTGTGCTTCTTTGAAGATTTATGATTCAATAAGTAATAATCAGGGAGATGGAAAAAGTGTGAGAAGTTTAAGCCAATTTGACTCTGGCTTTTGTTTGTTTTTTTTTTGTCCAGTGATTTGGTTGTTTTTCATTTGCTAGAAAACATTTTTAGCTAGATCCAATGAGGAATTTTCTTCAAGACATATTTCTGTATACTTTATCAAAAATGGTGGCACAGGCCTATAATCCCAGGACTTGGCAGAAGAAGGTGGATCTGTGTGAGTTCAAGCCCAGTCTGGTCTACATAGCAGGCGCCAGGCTACCTGGGGCTGCATAGCGACACCCTGACTCAAAGTTATCCAGGGGCTTTACAGGTTAGATAATATATACCGACATTTCAATATAAATATGCTTAATAGAAAATTTTTAAAAAGAAAGGAAGTAAAACTGTGACCCTATTTTATGTATGAACTATAAAAGCAGGGGTGTTTTGAAGGCTTTGAAATTGTGTACAGTTGACTTTTCCATTTTCTTTTTAGTTTAGATTTACTTACTTTATTTTTAATTGTGTGTGAGAGAGAAAGAGACAGACAGATGGACGGATGGACTAACTACAGATATGTGCATGTAAGTGCAGTGTGCAGAGGCCAGGAGATGGTGTCAGTCCCTGGTGCTGGACTCACAGGTGGTGTGAGCCACCTGATGTGGGTGCTGGCAACGGAACTTGGGTCCCCTGCAAGAGCCGTCCAAGCTCTGAACTGCTGCGCCTTCTCTCCAGCCCTGTTTTTGCCCATTTAAAAATACTTATTAGGTATATTTCCAATTTTGTTATTATTGTGTTAGTGTTGCCTCGTACCTTGAGTCATAGGAAGGGTCAAACAATTAGATTTGTTTAGGAATACGTTAATAGAGTTATCCCTTAGCATCTTGGGGTTGTTTCAGGACCACTTCATAGCTACCAAGATTTGTGGGTGCTCAAGATCCTTATATAAAATGGTGCAGTGCAGCCTGTGGTCATCTCATGTGGCGAGTCCTCTCTGGGTGGCCAGAGCAGCTGATAGAAGGGGAGCGCAGCTCAGATCTCTTTTATACTGTGCCGGGTCGGGGATAATGACAAAAGATGTCTCTAATATTTAGTACAGACACATTTCCCCTCCAAGGGTTTTCAGTCCACAGTTGGTTAAGTCCAGAGATGTAAAGCTCACGATACAGAAAGGGAACTCAAAAATCAAATGAGTTAGTAGAACTGTGCCTGTCTCATATTAATTGAGGGAATTAAGTCCACTAACTTAATTTATTTCATATACCGGAGATGATTGGAAGGTATTAATTCAATTTCTATAGCAGAACCTTGGTTTACTTCTTTAAAAGATGTGCTGCTCATTGGAAGTGTTATAGACTGTGGAACTCCCTAGTCCAGTGGTTCTCAGCCTTCCTAAAGCTGTGACCCTTTAGTACAGTTCTTTGTGTTGTAGGGACCCCAACCATAAAATTGCTTTGATGCTACTTCATAACTGTAATTTTGCTAATGTTATGAAAATAATGTAAATATCTGATATGCAGATGATCTTAGGTAATCTCTGTGAAAAGGTCACGACCCCTAAGTTCAGAGCAGTGGCCTTGAATCTGTGACTTGTTTAGGAATAGCAGCCTAAGTACACTGGGTGGCACTGGGACAGACGACAGGTAGGCCATTGGGGTTGGAGAGATAGGATAAGAGCATACATTAGTGTCGTCATTGTAAGAGGGAAAGAGGGAGACGTTCGTTCGTCAGCATGTGTGCTGGCTCAGCCCCATAGACCGCGTAGGTAACTTTCTGTAACAGTGTGACAGCCACCGTTCTCTATAATAATGCTGTAGCGTCATCACATACTTGTGCACGCTTTACATACTATTCACTCTGTCTGTCCTCCGTGTACTGACCCGACATGTTTTACTCCCTGTAGAAGTGAGGCAGTTAAGACACTTGAGAGGTTAGAAGAGTCTGTGTGCTGGGTGGCTTAGAGGGGACTTCAGTCCATACGTCCAGCTCGGAAGCCTGTGCTCTGGGCTGTGAGCCATGATACGGCCCCCACACACGAAATACGGAGCTCCTTGAGTGGTATAGTATCCTTTCTTCTGTGGTTTCTCTCCTTCATTGCCGAATTGAGTGATTTATTCTACTCCCTGAGAAACAGGTCACATTCAGAGAATCATCTTGTCTCTTCACTCCTAAAAGGAAAAATATATATGTGTTTTTTCCTGAGACAGGGTTTCTCTGCATAAAACCCTGGCAGTCCTGGAACTTGTTTTATAGACCAGGCTGGCCTTGAACTCACAGAGATTCACCTGTCTCTGCCTCCCGAGTGCTGGGATTAAAAGTGCCAACGTGCCCAGTGTATTTATTATTTTTTAATGTTTCTTTAAAAATACATTTATGGGCTGGAGAAATGGCTCAGTGGTTTAAGAGCATTGCCTGCTCTTCCAAAGGTCCTGAGTTCAATTCCCAGCAACCACATGGTGGCTCACAACCATCTGTAATGAGGTCTGGTGCCCTCTTCTAACCTACAGATATACACACAGACAGAATATTGTATACATAATAAATAAATAAATATTTATTTATTTATTTAAAAAAAATAAAATAAAAATACATTTATTTTTACTTTGTGTGTGTGTTTTCCTGTTTGCATGTATGTGTAACATGTATAAGCAGTGTCTACAGAAATTAGAAGAGAGTAGCAGATCCCTGAGACTGCCACCATGTGGTTGCTGGGAACTGAACTCCAAGAGAAACAAGTGGTTTTAACTGCTGAGCCATCTCATGACCTTAAAAAGAGATCCTAAAGATTTTTATGGGCCATCAAAATGGCCAGAGGTCAGGGTACCTACTGCAAGCCTATGATCTACACACACACACACACACACACACACGACACAGGGTGGGGGGAGAAAATATGAATGTAAGGACTGATAATCTTAAAAACGAAGGAGAGAGCCAGGCAGTGGTGGCGCACACCTTTCATCCTAGCACTTAGGAGGCAGAGGCAGGCGGATCTCTGTGTGTTTGAGGACAGACTAGTCTACAGAGCGAGTTCCAGGACAGTCAGGGCTACACAGAGAAACCCTGTCTCGAAAAACAAACAAAAATAAAAACAACAACAACAAAGCTAAGGAGGAGCTGGAGAGGAGGCTCAGTGATTAAGAGCACTGACTGGCCTACCAGTGGACCCAGGTTCGATCCCTTGCACTCACATGGTTCCAGGGGATCTGGCACTCTCTTCTGACCTCCGTGGGAAGCAGACATACAGACAAAATGCTCATACACACAAAAGATTAAGGGAAAATATTATCAATTCAGAATTGTATATCCAGGAAAGTTATTCCCTTCTTCAGGTTCTTACTTCGGTGCTGTTACAACAGTGTAGGGTACCGAATGGAAAAGGCAAGCGGAGTTAGCACATTCATATTTGAACCCGGTGCCACCAGCTCCAGGGCCTTTGCTCTTCATTCTGGGAACATCATTTATCTATGTCCATTACAGTGAAAAGCGCAGCAGGGACCGATTAAGATGCGCCTCTGACCGGGTGCCGCACACGGGAGACGTGGGATGCATGTTATCCCTTGCACCGTGCCATGCTGCTTCCCACAAGTGACGAGTGGAGGGCTGCTGCTTTTTTCTCCCCCTCCCCGAGATTTTTATCTCTTATCTTTTTCCTGAAATGCCATCCTCAGGCGCCAACAACAATTCTCTTTCCATTTGGCCGCGTTCCTTATAGTAGCTAAGTAGCTGGCAGCTGTTTTCTTCAGATAAACAGTTACTTTGGCTCTAAACATAAAACAAGTGTTATTATAATAGCCATCTACACCCAATTCCCCACTTTTCCCACGACCCAAGAAGAACAAGAGCTTAGGTAACCACGTCGTGAATGTTTGTGTTCTTCTGGAGGTGGAGCCCTGAGCTAGAATTTACACTTACGCCCAAGGCCGTGGGTTCAACTCCAGCTGTGTATAGAGGAGGAATCAACCAAGTATCTCTGTTCCTTGAAAGACAATGCTGGCTCTGCAGAATTTAGAGTTTAAAGAGTGACTGTTGTTTTGTTTTTAAATATTTATTTATTACATACACAATATTCTGTCTGCGTGTATGCCTGCAGGCCAGAAGAGGGCACCAAACCTCATAACAGATGGTTGTGAGCCACCATGTGGTTGCTGGGAACTGAACTCAGGACCTTTGGGAAAGCAGGCAATGCTCTTAATGGCTGAGCCATCTCTCCAGCCCCGTTTTACCAGAAGTCATCAGATGATCTCCAGGGTAGTCAGGTGTGCAAGAGATGTGTGTGTGTGTGTGTGTGTGTGTGTGTGTGTGTGTGTGTGTGTGTGTGTGAGAGAGAGAGAGAGAGAGAGAGAGAGAGAGAATGTGTATGTGTTGCTTTGTGTGTTTGTGTGTGTGTTACAAGTCTGTGGTTTGCCAGTTTATTTTTCAAGCCAACATCTTTAGATGAGCTAAGGGTTTTAAGTTTTATAAAGTCTAATTTGAAGGTTTTTTTTTTTTTTTTTATTTTTCGAGACAGGGTTTCTCCGCAGCTTTTGGTTCCTGTCCTGGACCTAGCTCTTGTAGACCAGGCTGGTCTCGAACTCCCAGAGATCCACCTGACTCTGCCTCCCGAGTGCTGGGATTAAAGGCATGCGCCACCACTGCCTGGCTGAAGTTTTTTTTTTTTTTTAAGTTCATGCATTAAAACAAACAAACAAAAACATGCTGGGTGTTCATGGCACAAACCCTTAGTCCCAGCCATCAGAGGCAGAGGCAGGTGGACTTCTGAGTTTTGAGGCCAGCCTGGTCTACAGAGCAAATTCTAGGACAGCCAGGGTTACACAGAGAAACCCAGTTTTGAAATACCAAAAAATTAAAAAATTAAATGTAAGAAATCTTTTTCAACTTTTAGGGCAGAAGATTGGCTGCAATAAAGTACTTTGAATTAAAAGGTGGAATTTTTTTTCTTCTTCAAAGATTTTTTTTTCTGTTCCTTTATTTCTAAAGTGTATGGCTTTAATTCTTAATGCTTAGGTTTATGATGTACTTCAAGTTAATTTCTGGAGTGCTGTGTGTAACCGTGTGTTTGCTGTGTGAATTTAAGGGTTTTGAATTTGTCCAATGTTGCTTTAAGGTTTTCTCTCCTTCTTTGTGAAAAGCCACGCAGCAGACTCAGTGACCCGTGCTGTTCTCCGGCCACCAGTGCACATTGTCAGGATGGCTGGAGCTTTTTTTTAATTGTAAATCTTATTTTAACTTGAATTTATATAGGTGTTTTGCCAATGTGTATATCTGCACCGTGTGTGTGTGTGTGTTTGTGTGTGTGTTTGTGTATTACGTGCTGAGACCAGACACATGGTTGTGAGCAGCCATGTGGGTGCTTGGAATTGAACCTGGATCCTTTGGAAGAGCAGCCAGTGCTCCTGACCACTCAGTCCTCTCTCTAGTCTGTTACTGTATCTTTGCAATGATGTCCCATCCATTACTGTAGTTTTGCAATGATGTCCCTGAGTTTTGTCCCCTGAGCTTGTTTTTGTGTTTCTGACAATCATTTAGGCCATTATAGCTCCTTTACATTTTTAAACTGTTTAAAGTTAAATAACCGTGTGGATTTCTGCAACACAATCTGCTTCTTTCAGATTGGGATGGTTTCAAATCTAGGAAATCAATTTTGAGAGAATTTGATGTCTTATCATGATAGAATCTTCTAGTCCACTAGTGTACAACAGCTAATTTTTATTTTTTCTTAGCATCATCTTGTCATCTCATTCTCCATGTCTTATCACTTTCTCTTTTGTTCTCGTCTTCCCTTCTACCTCCCCTCCCCTGCAGCTAGTCTCCATTTTCTCCCCTCCCCTCCCCTGCAGCTAGTCTCCATTTTCTCCTCTCCTATGCATCCCAGGCTGGGTTAAACTGTTTCAGCCTTCTGAGTGGCTTCAGCTGATGTTAGAGGCATGTACCACCACATCTTTCCTAGGTCATTTTGTTTGTTTGTTTGGTTGGTTTTGAGACAGGGTTTCTCTGTAGCTTTGGAGCCTGTCCTAGTACTAGCTTTTGTGGACCATGCTTGGCCTCAAACTCACAGAGATCCGCCTGCCTCTGCCTCCCAAGTGCAGAGATTAAAGGTGTGCACCACCACTGCCCCGCTTTCCTAGGTCATTCTTTAAATCTAGTCGTGAGCTGCTGCTCTCCTCCAAGAAGGAGCTAGGCACCAGTCCCTGTGGTTCTCCACTTCCTTCTTAAACACTCTGAGTGCTTAGCTGGTTTTATGTTTTTCTGCCTTTCATACTAATGCAGTAAGTACTCTGTGTGGTGTGTGCGCATGTGTGCATGTGCACGCCATAGGTCAGTGTTGTGCAGCTTCCTCTATTGCTTTCTGTTTTATTTTTATTTTTTATTTATTTTTTTTTTCAAGACAGGGTTTTTCTGTAGCTCTGGATGTCCCGGAACTTTGTTTACCAGGCTGACTTCAAACTCAGAGATCTTCCTGCCTCTGTCTGCTGGGATTAAAGGCATATGCTACCACCACCTGACTCTCTGTTGTATTTCTTAAATTATTTCTATTTTGTATGTGTATGGGTGTTTTATCTACATGTATGTTTCTGTACTATGTGCATGCTTGTTATCGCTGAAGGTCAGAAGAGGGCATCAGATCTCCTGGAACTGGAGTTAGAGATGGTTGTGAACTACCTTCTGGGTACTGGGAATCGAATCCAAGTCCCCCAGAAGAGCAGCCAGTGCTTTTAACCACTGAGCCTTTTCTCCAGCCCCACGATCTTATTATTTGAAACATGGCCTGTCACTGAATCTGGAGCTCACTGATATACATATGCTGGCTACCAGCCAGCCAGCCATCTCCAGGGATTCTCCTGTGTCTGCCTGCCCAGTGCTGGGATTACATGTATGTACTGCCGTGCTCACTGCCCAGTGCTGGGATTACATGTATGCACTGCCGTGCTCAGCCTGCCTAGTGCCGGGATT
>NC_022022.1:10873845-10886016 GCF_000317375.1 Microtus ochrogaster
TGCTCAGCCTGCCCAGTGCCGGGATTCCATGTATGCACTGCCGTGCTCAGCCTGCCCAGTGCTGGGATTACATGTATGCACTGTTGTGCTCACTGCCCGGTGCCGGGATTACATGTATGCACTGCCGTGCTCAGCTTTCATTTCTAAGTCATAAGCGCTAGGGACTGGGCTCTTATCCTCACGCTTGTGTGACAGGTGTTTTACTATCTGAGGCCCCAGGCCCTTATTTTCTTCTGTTCTTCTATTTTCAGTTATATCACTTTTTTCTTTAAATAATTAATAGATTTATGATAACTGACTTGAAGTCTGTCCGCTAACTCTGCCATGTCTGTTGCTTTTTTTTAAATTTTATACGTGAATATGATCAACATTAATACTACAAATTTGACTCAATGTGCCTTTGTTTTGTTTTGGTTTTGGTTTGTTTTTTCAAGACAGGGTTTTTCTGTGTAGCTTTGGAACCTGTCCTGGAACTCTCTCTGTAGACCAGGCTGACCTCGAACTCACAGAGATCCGTCTGCCTCTGCCTCCTGAAGGCATGAGCCACCACCGCCCGGCTTCAACTTGCCATTTTAAAAAGATTTATTTTATTTTGAAATGTGAGGATGTGTATGGTTAGTGTCCATGAGTACAGGCGCCCAGGGAAGCCAGAGACATTGGATTCCCCCAGAGCTAAACTTACAGGTAATAACCACGTGGATGCCGGAAACTGAACTTGAGTCCTCTGCAAGAAGAGTATTTGCTCTTACCCACTGAGCCATCTCTCCAGCCCTGTATGGTAGTGAAACTTGAACACTTCCTGGGCCTGTGTGAACTTGGCGCTGGCCAGTTTTACAGTGCCCTCCTGGCTGATCCTTGTTCATTGGCTGTTACTGTCCAGCCACATAGGTTCCCTCGCATCTGCAGCTCAGTTCTTAGCCAAGGCTTCATGTAAACTGTGTAAATTGCTGGTACTTCACCCATCCCTCCTTCTTTTTGGGTAACTTTGCCTGGAAAGTTCTGTTTACTAATTTCGCCCCTTTCAGACTCCAGTCTCTTTATCTTCAATTTAGCAAGGTTGGCACACCCTGTTGGGGCTCCCCACTCGGTGCTGTGTAATACAATGTCACCAGGGAAAAAGCAAGGCCCAGCTTCCTTCAGGGGCCACAGTCCTGCGTGCCTGATATGTAATACAGAAAGCATTCATCCTCTTCTGTATGGGTTTGGAACTGTGTAAGGAAGGCGGGTCCAATCTATCATGGCTGCGGGTGAGTTTTCCTGCTTGCTTTCATTAGTTTCTTCTCTCTCTCTCCTCTCTATCTTTCACTTTCCTCTTTCTTTCTCCTTTCTTTCTTTCTTTCTTTCTTTCTTTCTTTCTTTCTTTCTTTCTTTCTTTCTTTCTTTCTTTCTCTTTTCCTAGGTTTTTCAAGACAGGGTTTCTCCCTGGCTGTCCTGGAACTAGCTCTGTAGACCAGGCTGGCCTCGAGTTCACAGAGATCCGCCTGCCTCTGTCTAAGTGCTGGGATTAAAGGCGTGCGCCACCACTGCCTGGCTCTTAGTTTCTTTTTAATGGAGGTGAAATTTATATATCATAAAATTGTCCATTTTGCCTCTTTATCACTTAGTCAACTTTTAAGATGGTCTAAATTGGAATTTAAAAGATGGCTCCAGTGCCCATGTAAATGCTAGGCAGGTGTGGCATCCAGTATTTGTGAAGCGGAGATGGGATCCCTGCACAAGTGACCATGCTAGGCTAACTGAATGGGTAGACTAGCTGAACGGGTAGACTAGCTGAGTGGGTGGGTAGACTAGCTGAGTGGATAGACTAGCTGAACGGGTAGACTAGCTGAAAGGGTAGACTAGCTGAATGGAGTGAGCCCCAAGTTCAAGTGAGAAACCCTGCCTCAGTAAATGCTGAAGTGGAGAACAGTTGAGGAAGACTCCAGGTGTCACCCACTGGCCTCTACTCTATGGATATATACATGCAAAAAAATAAGAAAAGAAGAAAGGCCTAAATTAATACGGCAAATTCATCCATTTAATTCTATTGTCATAAAGGATCTGAAGAAACTCGCTCTGTGTGAGGTGTTGGGAAACTGAGCATCCGTACTGGCCTGTCCAAAGAGAATTTGTTACCTGACTGGAGTCACGTTGGTTCCTGTCATATGGTGAACACACGTGATGTGTTCAGCTGATAGCTGCATTTGATGTATTTATTTGATGAACGCAAATACACTGGAGAACAACAGAAAATAAAGGCAAAGAAGCCTAGTTCAGAATCCCCTGCACGCATTGTGTCATATTTTAACCTGAGTGCCGAATCTGTGTATTTCTGCTCTCCTACGTCCTGCTGGCTACGGCTGTGTCTCCCCTGCGATCACCCACTATGACCATCTGTGTTCCTGCCTTCTCCTCTAAGTCTGACCCTGCTTCAGAGGTCTTTCATAGCACAGAAGGCCTTGGCTCTTGTGGTTTTCAGAGAAGACACCTTGTCTAAACTGTGAGATGTGCTTCTGCAAGAACTCTCTGAGCAGCTTGCAAAAGCAATCTGTGGTAAATGTGAATACGGTGGCCTCACTCACGGAGCTTTTAAAAAGACGAAGGTTGGCAGAAACCTTGAAAACTGACAGGCATTTATGGGGTGGAGGTCAGGACAGAAGGCTGGAGGATCAGGAGTGGGGTTTGAAGGTCAAGGGAGACATGGGACATGGGGAAGAGGAACTAGTGGGGATAGATTTCTGAGGTAAGTTTTGTTTGACAAGTTATGGTGGGTTTTTTTTTGTTCTTTTTTTCCTTCTTTTTTTTTTATGAGACCATATTAGGCAAGACATTTTACAAAGGAATAAACTGATTTGGAAACCAGGTGGCTTGCACCTGCAGGCCCAATCTAGACCAGCCTGGGCTATACAATGAGACCCTGTCTCAAAAAGAAAAATACAGAACCTTCAGTTTGCAAAATGAAATATACGAAGTGTGAAATCTGCTCTAAAGGTGTTATTGTTGTATTACTGGACAGTCGCAAATGTGGTTAAAAGGTGTTGTATTACCGTACAGTCGTAAATGTATTATTTATTACCATACAGTTGTAAGTGTGGTTAAAAGTCATCAAAACTTGTGGGTTTTGAGACAGAATCTCTTTCTGTACATAAGAGATTGAGCTCAAATTCACAATCCTCCTGCCTCCACCCGAGTGCTGGGACTGTAGGCGTGTATCACTACAACCTGTCTAAACTTGGTTCACCTTTTGACAGCATGCGGTGAGAACAAACAGGCTTTCTCTCCCGTAGCTAAGCTGCCTGCCGCCTCCTGAACACCATTGTATACTTCATTTATATTTGGGCGGAAGTCTGCAGATTGAGCCATTTGTTGCCAGTTAGATTTTCAGGTTTAAGTGATTTTCGTAGCTCTGAAAGTTTTCCCTTTCTCCCCCTCAGTTTTACCCGTGAGGGCCAGGGAAAAGTCAGGGAAAGCTTCATCAACAAATGGAGCCTTTCAGAAGTCAAATCCATCTTGTCCGTAATGAAGAAAACCCTAGCGTCAAAGACACTCGCAAGTATCAGTGTAAGCAAAAGTCTGTCTGGAGTCTTTCTCGGCAGCAGCTGGACACACTGTCATACTGCAGTGCTCCGGCAGGCGCGCTTGCTGGGTGCAGTCAGCCAGCGCTCTGCAGGCTGAGATGGGAGGGTTGCGACTAGTTTGAGGCCAGTCTGGGCTCCAGAGTGAGATTTGGCCTCAGGAAAAGAGGAAAACAAACATAAGTGCATGTACACGCGTACACACACACATAAGCACACACAAAATGCACACATGCGCGCGCACACAACTTCTGTGAGCTTTTTATGATTTTTCTCACCCATATGTGTTTAATTTCTTAATTAAAAAAATTAATTTTGGCATTAGGCCGGAGTTTCTTTTCTGGCAAAGCTAAATTTCCTACAAACTTGTAAGAATGCACGCAAATCAGAATGAACACAAAGACAGACGTCACATGACTTCCTTAATGTGGACGCTAGAGGGGAAAAGAGGGCATGAAACTGAAATGGGGGGGGGGAGTTGAATAAGAGCGGAAGAGGGAGGGAGGGAGGAGGCTCAGGTACCTCATGAGCATGTATGTGGACGCCGCAAGCACTCCCAAATATACATACAGCAGGAAAAGTGATTTTAAAAACTGTGGACATGGTTTAAATGGAAGCTGTGGAAGTTCTGAAGAGCAGTTTCTATGGCAAGAATGAAGGGGGGGCCGCAGGGGATGGGGCAGGGGGGCGGTGTACACCAGTTTAGTTTGGTCAGCTGTACGGCAAAGCCAGGCTAAGATAGTTCCCTGCTTGTTAATCAGGGCCACGCAGATGAAGCGGGAGGAAGGATGACCCTACCTCAGGAAGTTCTGAATGGATGCTATTTATAACCACTGTGCAGCGGAACTTGAGAGCAGGTCTCTGCTTAGTGGCAGGAAAAGTTGCGGCCAGCCTTCCTTCACATTTGAGGAAGCGGTTTGTGGCGCTGGAGGGGGTGCCGCCTCTGGGAAGGGAAGGATGGGAACAGTGACTGCTGAGCTGAGTCCAGGGCTCCGCAGCCAGAGACAAGATAATGGGTGCCTTTGGGTTGTGACTCTTCAGCAGTCTGTGTGAAATCCTGTGTTGCAAACAGTTCAGCTGAAGTAAGGGTGGGTGATGGGCTAATACTACTTAGTAACAGAAGACAGGAGGAGGAAATTAGCTGCCGATGTGTTTGCGAGTCGGTTCCTGTCTAGACGTGTAAATACACTTCTTAATTACGAGGTGCACTTCTGCTTCTGTGTGGTTTTTTTGTTTGTTTGTTTGTTTTGAGACAGGGTCTCACTATGTAGCCCTGGCTGTTCTGGAGCTCACTATGTAGACCAGGCTGGCCTTAAGCCCACAGAGGTCCTCTGCCTCTACTTCTACCTCCTGAATGCTGGGATTAAAGCCTGCACCACCATACCCAGCCTTATGTGTGATTTTTGCAATATTGCACTGGTCCCTGTTTCATTAAGAGAGCGTTCCATAGAGAACAGATCTATGAGCTGACAGTGTGTGTTGCTCAGTGAGAGCGCTTTGCCTAGTGTGCACAAGGCCCTAGTGTTAGCATTCAGGCGCTATGCCGGCCTGTCACCTGGCAGGATGCATTTGCCAGTACTCTGTGCTCATGTCTGCTTCCATCCCTGTCCCTGTCCCCCCTGCCGGTCTCCCCCACATCCCTCTTTTCCCATTCCCTTCCCCCAATAATAAAACCCTCTGTTACTACTGAGAACTCAAGAACAATGGCAATGGGTTTTTGATCCTACTGCACGTGCTGGCTTTGTGGGAGCCTAGGCAGTTTGGTTGCTCACCTTACTAGACCTGGATGGAGGTGGGTGATCCTTGGACTTCCCACAGGGCAGGGAACCCTGATTGATCTTCGGGCTGATGAGGGAAGGGGACTTGATCAAGGGAGGGGGAGGGAAATGGGAGGCGGTGGCGGGGAGGAGGCAGAAATCTTTAATAAATAAATAAATAATAAATAAGTAAGTAAATAAATAAAGAAAAGAAAAACCCCTCTGTTGCATGATGGTGTCTCTCACCATTTCTTAAGTTATAACATCTAGTGCCACAAAAAAAGAATTGACTCATTACATAATAATGTATGTATTTTGCAAAGTATTAAATATAGCAGAGTATTAAAGCTGACCGCTGAAGAAATAGTATCAGGAATATTTTCTTAGTAGCATTAGCTTTATGGAGTTGAATTACAGGCCCATTTTTTATTCTTACAAATTCAATGTAAATGAACTGTTTAGTGCTAGGTGGGCAGGGTTGAGTGGAGTTTAAAGTCATGAGGTTGTGCTAATATTCCTGTCTCGTTTTAATAGGATTGTTCACAGTACAGTTGTAACTGTCTCAACAAAGATCAGTGATGAGAATTGTTGTTGTTAACAAGATACCTCCAAGTTGAACATGAGAGGAAATGACTGGGATCCCTTCTGTTCTGACAAGATAAGGAATACAGCATTCTCCAGCTACGTGTAATGGCACCTCTCTGAGATCCGTCGCTTGTCATGCACCCCACCGGGAACATGGATGCTGGCTTCACCCGGTCCACTCTTCAGACCCTGTCGCGAAGCCACTGCAGGAACATCAAACAGAAGATCTCCCAGTGGGAAGGAAGGGCTAACGGTGTGACTAAGCCAGCTAGGTCTCACCCGAAGGACTTTGGAGTGAGGTATAATAACTGCCACGCAGCGCTTCCTCCTCACAAGCATCCTTCTGGTGATGGAAGGAGCGACTGTCAGAATGGGGCTTTACCACCCAGGGGTGCAGATGCCAAAAGCCACGGTCACAGTGAGCGTGAAGGCGAGCAGCGAGAGTGTAAAGATGCCCACCCCTCAGAAACTGGACCGGACTCCAACTGGGTGTGTGCTCGGGTCAAGCAGATTGAAAGCCGCAAGGACGTCGCTGTTAATCCAGAGGCTTCGTTACCTCCGGGAAACTTCTATACCTCACAGATACTGTGGAAAAGAATAGAAGCGCTTCCCTCGGAGAAAGTCTTAAATTTGGCTTTAGCACCTTGTGACTCTACAGAAAAAGAACCTAGTTTCAGAGTTCTGGATAGTTCTTATGGAATAACCAAGAGCTTGGAAAATATTTATTGTGAACCCGAGGGGCAAGAATACGGACCCTCTATAAATCCTTTGCCCAAACCCCGTAGGACATTCAGGTATTTGTCTGAATCTGGCGGTGTGCCATATAAAGAAAGAAACTGTGACCCAAAGTACTGTGAGAAGAGTTCCTGCGCAGAGGCTTCTTTGGCCTCGTCTCAGGATCCTGAGCCAAAGAAATACGGTGGGAAGATCAGAGGGAGATCCAAGAGGTACGCCTTCATGTTACAGGCCATGATTTGTAATCTGTGGTTCTTGAGCTGCTCCCCCCGCCCCCACAACTCAATCCAGACCTTCCATTGAGCAAAGGGTTGCTGATAGCATGAAGGGCAGTAGGAGGGGCAGCAGAAGTGTGGAGATTACAGGTGACATTCGACCACCTAGGAGCACCAAGTGCCATCTTCAAGAATTCGAAGGCTGGGTAGGGTGGAGCATATTGTATTTCCATTATCAGGAAGGCTGCTGAGGCAGGAGGATCACCATATTTTGAGGCTAGCCTGAGCTACATAGTGACTTAGAAACCAGTGTGGATTCCATAGCAAGACATGACCTATACCCCCCTTGCCCAACCTCCAAAAGAGCTTTTATCTTTTTTTTTTTGGTTTTCGAGACAGGGTTTCTCCATAGCTTTTGGTTCCTGCCCTGGAACTATCTCTTGTAGACCAGGCTGGCCTCGAACTCACAGAGATCCACCTGCCTCTGCCTCCTGAGTGCTGGGATTAAAGGCGTGCGCCACCACCGCCCGGCCTCCAAAAGAGCTTTTAGATAAGCAGGTTGGTTACTGACTTCATTTAGGATGTGATGGTCTCAGCCTCGCTTTTAATTAGGGAGTAATTAAGGCTGGAGAGCTGACTCAGCAGGTAAGATCACTGACTGCTCTTCCAGGGGACCCGGGTTTTATTCCCAGCACCCACATGGCATCTCACAACTGTCTGCAACTCCAGTTCCAGGAGACCTGACACCCTGTTCTGGCGTCTATGGGCACCAGGCACACAAGTGTTGTTCAGACATGTATGTAGGCAGAATACATACATATAAAGTAAAAACTATTTATTTATTTAGTTAGTTAGTTATGGTTCTTCAAGACAGGTTTCTCTGTGTAACTTTGGCTGTACTGGAGTTGTATAGACCAGTCTGGCCTCGAACTCATTGAGATTCACCTGCTTCTTTCTGCCTCCTTATTGCTGGGACTGAAGGCATGCACCACCTCACCTGACCATTTTTGTAATTTTATACACAAGTCTTTTCCATTTCTGCCTTCTCTTATCGTTTAGAGATCACAGTTTCTAGAGGTGTAACCTTAAAATGTGTCTCCTTTCTTAAGGAAATCCTTTGAATTTGAAGACATTCAGCACTTTCGGAACTCACGGAAGATTCATGAAGAACTCGGGAGAAACGCTGGTTCAGCACTCTATTACACACAGTCTGAGGATAACATCTACGAGGATATCATATGTAGGTGTCCGTGCTTCGCAGGCACGCTTACTGTGCATTTGGTGATGCCCCTCGCTGTACGGCGGGCTTTTCTTTACAATCAAACACATCTTGCTTTAACTTAACTTTGGTTTTCTAATACAAACACATTCAGCATATAAAGTTTTTCGTCATTAATGAGTTTTACAGCTAACGTAACGGATGGCTCAGTTGAGAAGTAGATGTTTGCAGATAGTGTTTTTACAGTTCTTCAGCGTGGTCGGACATTGCAGAGATGTGTACACCTAAAATGCCATTGCTCTTAGCAACCTTCCACCCCGACAAAAACGTAAAGAAAATCTTTAGCGATAGCCACTGTTCCCACTTGATTGTGCTCCTCTAAGCAGTGTTCATCTGGTTTTTAAAGATCCAGCCAAGGAAAATCCCTACGAAGATATTCCAGTGCAGCCATTCCCCATGTGGAGATCGCCGTCAGCATGGAGGCTGCCGCCTGCTAAGAGTGCCTTCAGAACACCCAAGGTACAAGAGAGGCTTCACCACAGAGTACTCCCGACTCCTGTGTGTGCCCCCTCTGTGTGCCCATGTGGAAGGTTGTGCTGGTTTAACCGGGGCCCAAATAACTAGGCTCTGACATGTAGATTTTATTGTCACTGGGAGTGTTTTGTTTCGTTTTAAAGATCAGGCATGCAAGCTTCTTTTTAAAATTGCTTTGCCTTTGCTATTGGTTGGTTAATCTTAGTGTTTCAAAAATAATTTAATACAAATAAGTTTAGATTAGAGCTCCTTAAGCTTTATTGGCAACCCCTTTCACCCAAGGAAAAATGTATTTTGAGATAGGGTCTTACTATGTAACCCCAGCTGGTCTGGAGCTCACTATGTAGACCAGGCTAGCCATGAACTTGCAGAGATCACATGCCTTGTCCTCCAGAGTGCTGGGGTTAAAGTTCTGGGCCACCACGCCCATCCACCCAGGAGATTTCACATGACCACAGATAATATAGGTATGTAATTGGTGTACAGATGAAACCTTTGCTGACAGTAAATCATAGAGATTTATTTTACAACAGTTTTATACATAGCATATTTACCATTATTAAAGACAAAAGCAAATATGCATAGTAATGAGATGGGTGTGTTTATTTTTACAAAAGAATTGAATCCTGGTTGGGTGTGTGGTAGGTGGATACCTGTGTGAGGTCAGCCTGGGTTACTTAGGGAGCTCCAGATTAGCCAAGACTACACTGGGAGACTCCATCTCAACCCTACCTCTACCTATGCCCCCCCGAAAAGGACTGAATCTTTGCAGCATATTTGATACGTAGTATAGAATGACAGAGTTATGGCTGTTTTGGAAATTGAAAATTCTGTCCTAATCCAAAACCAAAGTTCATTTTATGATGCTTACTTCTTTATTATGTATATGGGTGTGCACCATCTGCCTGTGGGTATATGTACGTGAATGCAGGTGCCCTTGAATGCCAGCAGGATCTGGTTGCCTGGAGCCGAGTTACAGACTGTGAGAGTTGCCCAGCTCAGGTCCTCTTAGAGCAGGAACACTCTTAGCCATGGAGGCGTTTCTCCAGTCCCATCCTTTAATGAAGTTTTTTATTTTTTCTTTTCTTTTTTTTTTTTTTATGGTTTTTCGAGACAGGGTTTCTCTGTGGCTTTGGAGCCTGTCCTGGAACTAGCTCTGTAGACCAGGCTGGCCTCGAACTCACAGAGATCCGCCTGCCTCTGCCTCCTGAGTGCTGGGATTAAAGGCGTGCGCCACCATCACCCAGCTTATTTTTTCTTTCTTTCTTTTTTTTTTTTTCTTGTTTTGTTTTTTGTTTTTTGTGATAGAGGTGACAGGGTTTCTCTGTATAGCCCTGAACTGTCCTGGAACTTGCTCTTTGTAGCTCAAGCTGGCCTCAAACTCCGAGACCCACCTACTTCTACCTCTCAAGTGTTGGGATTAAAGACATGCAACACCACTGCCCAGCTTCATTTAATGCCTTTTATTAAGCTCAAATTATCGACTCAAATAGCAATTTTAAAATCAAACATTCTAACAATAAAATCCGCTAACTTGACCCATGCTGAGGCTCAGAGCAGGGAAATATGAAATCTTTACTTTCTGTAAGTAAACCGTCATGTTTGCACAGACAGAACCCTGAGCGTGTGAGATGAAAACCGCCATTTCTAACATGCAGGAGTCTCCCATCTGAACCAAGCGTGTAGTGGTGTCGTATGTCATGACAGTGTGTGAGTGTAGAGGACATTGCTGTGTGTTGAAAGCAGGCCGCAGTGAGGTCACGTCACGCAGCACTCCTCAGCTCTGCCGAAAACCGCCCCAGATTCTGCGTGGCCTGGATTTAAATTAATTAATTGTTGGTTGCTGCTGCTCAGAAACCTTTTCCTATTGCGAGTTTTTTCATGATTCCTCTCATTCAGTTACATTATCAGGCCAACAACCCACGGTTTAAGCAGCTGTGCTTTAGACAGGCCATAAGCTTTTCAGTGCTCTGTTGGTCCCAGTGCTCTGTGTTAAGTTCATCTCAGCCTGTGGCCTCAGTTACCCACCCATTTCCTGAAAGCGTTGGGACTCTTGAGTTGGTGGAGATGGGGCACTGTTGTCCCTTGGGAAGTGGATTGGATCACAGGGATAGAGGTTTGGGTTAGAAAACAGAGAAGCAACTCACAAGATGAGAAGGAACTGCAGAATCCCCATTTGGGATGGCTTTAAAAGAAAGATAAGCATATGAAGACAGGCATTACCAGAGACAATCTTATTTTACCAGTGTGTCTCCTGTCTTAGCTTCCTCCCAAGCCCCAGTTCCTTCAGCGGAAGACTATGGACCTGAAGAACTCTCAAGTGTACTTGCGGTCCAAGCTCACAAAGGACACCACCTTGCCTGTCACCTTAACCGAGTGGAAGCTTTTCCGAGCTGGAGAAGTGGCTAACAGGAAGGCGAGGAATCTCCCAAGGGTGAGGAGTCCCGTACATTCATTCTTGAAACTTTACCCCAGCATCTTAGTAGAAAACAGATAAACGTTACAACGAGCGGAATAGGCTAGACCTTCCCTGCTTTCTCAGTAGATCTGGAAAGCAGCCTTGTGTTTTGAGGTTTTGCTCGTTCAAGAAATCGCACACATGGCTCTTTTGACATTCTCAGTGGATTAGAAACTTCAGCTAGAGAGCCTCCCTTCGGTTATCCTGGCTCTTGTTGAAAATCGGCTGCCTATCTCAAGGAAATGCCAGACTCAAACAAAAGGGGGTCTGTCTATTCCCATTCATTTCTTGTGCCAGAGTTTACAGATTTTCAGTAATGATGAAGAATATGCCATTTATCAGGATTAAAATGTCCTTTCAGAGGTGGGGAAAAGAAAACCAGACTATAGCTTGGTACGAGACATTATCAAAAAAACATATGAAATAAACAACCTTGCCCTCAAGGGAGGGGATCATTTACAAGCAGGGTATTTTAAAAAGATAACTTGTAGCCATGTCTTCTTTTGGGAGAGACATTTATGAGGTTACATGAGAATATTTTTAAACTGTTTAATTCAGATGGTTTCAGGATTGACACATACAGTAGCAGACAATAAACATAATGGAGAAATTGGATCATCGAAATATTTTTCCTTTCATAATGCAAGGTGAATTAGCTCAGATATTCATTTAGTGCATGCGTTTTCTACCTGAACAAAAGTCACAGCTGTTTCTTGGTTAGGGGCTGCCGACTGGTTCCGTGGAAAATCTTGTGTTCCAGAATTAATTTAATTCTTCTGGTGTGTTTCCTGCCCTTGCCTTTGGGCAGGCATCCTGCAGGAGCTCTCTCCTCAGGAAGATGGCTCTGGCACCCTGAAGCCTTCCATGTGATTCCAGAGCAGCAAAGTTGTGTTTATGGAGCACGGATGCAGCCTGAGATCGCTAGCCCCGCCCGAGCAGCGGGGCTAGGAACTGCAGGGTTACAGGAGACAGGAGACGGGAGAGCTAGGCTGTGGCTCAGTGTTAAAGCAGTTGTCCTAGAGCCGGGCAGTGGTGGCGCACGCCTTTAATCCCAGCACTCGGGAGGCAGAGGCAGGCGGATCTCTGTGAGTTTGAGACCAGCCTGGTCTACAAG
>NC_022022.1:10887056-10900999 GCF_000317375.1 Microtus ochrogaster
AGGCGGATCTCTGTGAGTTCGAGACCAGCCTGGTCTACAAGAGCTAGTTCCAGGACAGGAACCAAAAAGCTACAGAGAAACCCTGTCTCAAAAATCCAAAAAAATAAAAAAAAAACAAAAATAAATATGACAAAAGGTTTTAAGTCCTTTTAGGGTGCCCCAGATTCAATAGATTTTTTTTTTTTAAGTATCTTCAGGGACTTTTCATTTATGTCCTCTTTGATGACTGCAGCTTTCCCTGGAAGGGAAATTGCCTTCTGATCTCGTGCACATGCCTGGTCCCCACCCTTCCTTCCTTCCTGCTGTGGAAGCCTGTGTGTGGGGTTGGGGTTGCTAGTGCCTTCCCTGGTGCTTTGGTGTTGTGGCCGGCAAGTAAGCAGCTGCTGTCCTTTCTGTCGCTCTGCAGTGTCTGCCATTACAGCAGAGTCGGTGTAGGCTCCTCATCCTAGCGCATAGCCGGAATCTGATGTTCCCAGAACAGTCGTTTCCTTCAAATATGTGGGCACACTTTTGATTCTGCTTTGTAAGTCCACATTAATATTTACCCTATCTTAGGTGTTACTGCACCTAAAACTTGCTTGCTCCCATAAATCTTTTCTGTAGTCCGTAGCAATACCTTTCTCTTTCGGATTCTCCTGCTTACTTTTTTGTAAAGGCAACGCTGAAGAACACTGGCGATTTTTTTCACTTGAATGGCAGCTACAGAAGTCTTCAAAGCGAGCAATTTCGTCTAGAGAGTGAAGACCTGCACGTGTTTCTTGTGTGCTTTTGCTTGTAGTGGATTGATTCAGCTTGTCGCCCTCGGGATTGCTAAGTCTACAAGGACAAACGTGAACATGAGCGCCCTCCTCAACAGTCTGGACTCTCGTCTCACAGTGTCTGTTAACAGGTCTACTTAGGCAGTGTGATAACGCAAGACCATTACTTAAGCTTGGAACCTTAAGAAAAGAGAAAATCAGGCATGGAAGCTAATCAGCTTCTTGCTTTAAAATGTCTATATGTCTCTCTGACTCTCTTCCACACACTCGTGTTCCCCGATATTAGGAAAAAATTCTTAGTAATGCTTACTAAAGAGAAATGGCTATAGAATGATTTAGAAATAAACGATCTGATTGCAGTTGGAGGAAAGCAGCTCGGTGTGGAGTAATTTGAGAGTCTCCCATTTTTATGACATCTCTAAAATAAGTTGCGCCCACAGTGGCAAAGCGTGTACTCCTTTTGGCAAAATCTCCATCAGCGTGATTGTCTCCTCTTGGGAGAAACTCCTGGGAGCAGAAATAACCAAGCCGCACCCTGCAGTGGGTGACTGTTCCCCTTCCTGCTCTGAGCGAGTGAAGACTTGACAAAGTCTTAATCACGGTAGGGAGTGCAGTACACATTCCCTACGTGTTGTGACACGGAGTGACACAGAATCTCTGGGTTCTTCTGGAAGGACAGGGTCCTGCAGTTTCCTTCCCTGCTTTGAAGAGAGTCTGAGAACACACTTCATCTAATGATACCAGTTTAGTGCAAAATTGAAAAATGTTAAGGTTTTTATTATTCAAAGAGAATTTTACATTTAAAAAAACTATTTACTGTATTAATGCTAGTCATACAGAGAACTGTGGTGGTGGCCTTGGCCACCATCTTTGTAATTTTGTAATTATACCAGCTTTGTCATTTTTTTGTCTTTTTTTTTCTAGCTTGTTTTGAAAATAAATGATACTTTTGAATCTAAGAGAGGGAAGAAGAGGGTAAAGTTACAGCCTTACACTGGAAAAGAAGCACCCTCCTCCAAAGGTAGGAACCATATTTGCTCATCTGTTTGTAGTGTTCGTGTGTGAGTCTCCTGCTGCTGTGACCAGCTGCAGGCACAAGTTAAGGATGGGGAGATTTGTTTGGCCCACAGTTTCAGAGGACTCTGTCTGTCATGTCGGTTCATGGTGGTGGAGCATGCAGCAGACTAGGAGACAGCGAGGAAGAAGCCAGGGCTGGTGTCACATCCTGCTTCTGCCAATCAGACCCCACCTCCTCGAGTTTCCACAGCTGCCCTGAATAGTGCCAGCTGGGGCAAGCATTCAAACCACGAGCTTCTAGGGACATTCTGCGTTCAGACCATAACAGCATCTGAAGGGAGCATTGTTCTGTAACGTAGTGTCTGATTGGACAGGCTCACTTGCTAGTTCCAGTTGGCCTGGAACTCACTGTGTATCCCAGACTGGCCATGTACTTGTGATGAGCCTTCTGCGTCAGCCTTCCGGCCTGTGGGAGTACAAACATGAGCTCCTTCACACTCGGCTCTTCAAGGGTCAGCTTCCAACTCCTTCTGATTTAATTCAAAGTAAAATACATTGTGTGAATAAATAAACAATTGAAAGCCAATGAGACTAAATTTCTTAAAGTCTGAGTAATTATTTTTTTAATATTTATTTATTATGTATACAATATTCTGTCTGTGTGTATGTCTGCAGGCCAGAAGAGGGCACCAGACCCCATTACAGATGGTTGTGAGCCACCATGTGGTTGCTGGGAATTGAACTCAGGACCTTTGGAAGAGCAGGCAATGTTCTTAACCTCTGAGCCATCTCTCCAGCCCCCTGAGTAGTTATTTTGTAATTCCACTTTGCTCTCTAGTTTGTCCTTTTTTGAAATAGAGTCTTACTCTTGGAGTCCCCCTGCCTCAACCTCCAGGTGCCAGGGTACAGACATTCACCACCGTGGCCACAGACATGTGGTACCCTACTTGTATCACATCTCTGGACCTCCGTAATTTATCATGCAGATGGCTAGATAAAACTTACTGTAGCCTAGGTAAGAAAATTGGAGTAGTCACAACAAATTATAAGTGTTTTCATAAAAACGCCTGTGAAAAGGGCTGGGTGTGATGGTGCACACTTGTAACCCTGCCCTAGGGAGACAGAGGCAGGAAGATTGAAGTTCCAGGCCAGCCCGGGCTCTCTGGGGAGACTTTATTTCTTACAACCCCCCAGGGGGCTGGGATGCCATGTAGATGAAGAGTTCCTGCCTGCCTCACTGTGTGCCCTGGTCCAGCTCCAGTCTGCATCTGCAGGACAGCCTCAGGAGCTTAGCTCGGCTGTCTAAGAGACAGAAAGTTCCTAAGGGAGCAGCCCTGCCGGAGGACACTGTCTCTTATCTTTACAGAGTCACAAAGAGAAATGTCTTAATTTCCTTTACAAGTCGACTCAATGTTAAAACACTTAAGTTGTAAACTAAGATCATCTGGGTCCCAAAGACTCTGTTCTGACTGTGAAGACTGGTCTTGATCCAGTCTCGCATACACACAATGAGCTGGTTGCCATGTTTAATGTGTTTTCCAAGTTTCTTTTCTTTTTCTTCTTCTCTTTGTGATGTATACCTGTCCATGTGTGCTCGTGTGTGTGGGTGTACATGTGAACGCCCCAGTGAAGGCCCGAGACTGATGGTTTTCTGCTATCATTCTTCCACCTTATTCGTTTGAGGCAGGACCTCTCAATCAAACCCAGAGCTCTCCGATGCAGATAGTCTCACTTACTAGGTGAGGGGTACAGGCGCGCGCACACACACACACACACACACACACACACACACACACACACACACACACACGGCTCTATGTCCCTGGCTCCATTCTGAGACTAGAGTCACCGGTGGTCTGTCACAACCACCTGGTGTTTACATGGGTTCTGGGAACCCAAACTCCTGTCCTCTTGCTTGTATGATGAGTGCTTTAACTACTGGCCAGCCGCAGCCCCAGCCCATGTTATCCTATTTGCAAAGGGAAATACTTAGACACGTTTCATTTTCTTCTGGGAATGAAATGCCTTTGTCTGTTATTATCAATAACACCTGATATTTATTGAATAAAATAATTGTTTGAAGATTTCATCTCATTTGTAATGCCACATCAAGGGTAAGGGGCTGTCCTTTCTCACAGCTGGAGAAGCTGAGCCAGAAGAGGAAGTGTGGATTTGAGTCCAGAGCCATGACCGTAGATCTTACTCTCCTCTCTCACAGTCTCTCTCAAATGCTCCTGTTAACATTGAATTTTAGACATCTGCCTCCTCTGTGTTTCCTTATCTCCAGCAAAGTCACCCCCAGAGGGTTTCACCTTAGAACAAGGTGCAGAAAATGAAAACTGGTACCAGACACATTATGTTAGAGTCTTTCTAATACATTGCTACTGACTTTTTTTTTTAAGATTTATGTATTTAAAAGTATTTTATTTATTTATTTATTCCAAAGTATTCTGTCTGCATGTATGCCTGCGCACCAGGAGCGGGTACTAGATCTCATTATAGATGGTTGTGAGCCACCATATCGTTGCTGGAATTCGAACCCAGGACTTCTGGAAGAACAGCTAGTGCTCTTAGCCATCTCTCCAGCTCCTATGCATTACTATGGACTTTCTAAATCCTGTGTGGCAGATACTATTGATTTATAGATAAGGAAGTAAACTTTAAGCTGCAAATTATTTAAAATGCCAAGATGCTGGGGCTAGAATGAGTGCTTGCAAAATATCGGCATTGCCCTGGCCCAGGGAAATGTCTTAGCAGGCAAAAGTGCCAGCCACACACGCCTGATGGCCTGAGTGTGACCCCTGAGCCCACAGAAAAAGCTGGGTGATAGAAACTGACTAAGTATATATTAAAGACAGGGTCTCTACATAGCCCCGGCTGTCCTGGAACTCACAGTTTGGACCAGGCTGGCTGCCTCTGCCTCCCAAGGGCCAGAGCAGGATGCAGTAATGTATGTCTGTAATCGCAGCGTTCCTTCAGCGAGATGGGAGGTGGGAAGACAGAATTGGGCAGTGCTCCTGGGGTTTACAGTGCTGTGGCAAACAACAAGACCCTGTCTCGAAAAAACAAAACCAAAAGGTGGAAAGGGAGAAACAGTTCACAGAAAGTTATTCTTCACCACTCCATGATGTTGCAGCAGACGAACATACTCACACACAGATGAAGGCTTTTAAGTATAAAAAAGCATAAAATGATTGCCATTCTGATTAACAACAGCCTAAAATTGGTAACTACTTTCTGCCTACAACACTCTGAGTGGGTTTGGATCCTGTCTGCGGAGCTGACTCAGCACAGTGCTCAGGTTTCCTTCCTCTGCTTTTGTCCTATGTCAGCAACGCCTGGTGGGCCTGGATGCTTACCTGCGCCCCCTCTGCTCTCGATTCCTCAACCCGAGCATTCTTATCTTCCAGTCTCAGTTGTTAGAGAATGACACTGCCTTTCTTCAGCTTTGTCATTACAGTTTTCTGTGTTGAAATCAGAGAGAGACAACCCAGGGCTTTTCATACTCCTGCAGAGTCTCAACAGATTTATTTTTAAATTGGGTGACGGAATACACACCTTTAATCCCAGCACTCTAGAGGCAGGGGTAGGTGAATCTCTGTGAGTTTGAGGGCAGCCTGGTCTATAGAGCGAGTTCCAGGACAGCCAAGTCTGCATAGTGAGACCCTGTCTCAAAAAACCAAAAACAAAAAATTATTTTTAATTATGTGTATGTGTGCTACATATATTCAGGTGCCTAAGGAGGCCAAAGTGGGTGTAAGGTCCTTGGAGCTAGAGTTATAGGTGGTTCTGAGTCACCTGACATGGGTGGGTACTTGGAGTCAAATCAAACTTGGAGCCTTTGAAAGAGCAGAAAGTGCTCTTAACCACTGAGCTGTCTCTCCGGCCCCTAATGACTTTTCTTGTATAAGTAGTTTTACATTATTCAGACTTTATTCTGTGTTTTCCTTTTAAAAAGACAATTAATATAGCTCAACAGGATCAACACATAAAGCCCGGCAAACCCTGCTGAACTTTAAAGCTCTAGAAATGAAAGTCTCCGTTGTGGGTGGTGTGCCAATCAGTGAGACTCATTCTGTCCCCAACACCTCAAGTTTTTAAAATATAGTTGGTAGACATTTTGGTTGTTTCTAACATACTTAACCTCTGGAGACAAACCGTCTATAAAAATATACACATATACAAATTCAAATAATATTGTGGTGCTCATCCTTTTACTTATTTTCGTGTATTGTACTTATAATCTAAGTTTCTTATAGTAGACTCCCTGGGTCAAAGAATATATGGACGTAAAACAATTCTAGTACTTGAGAGACTGAGGCAAGGGGATTGTGTGAATTCAAGGCCACCCTGGGTTACATAGTGAATTTCAGAACAGCCTGAGCTACAGAGCGAGACCCCCATCTCAAAAAACTAATATTAAACGTTTTTATAGCTATTGCCAAATTGTCTCAGACAGCTGGTAATAACCTGTTTCTACAAACAACATTTGAACATACTTTCCCATAATCCTCATCAAGTAGATTAATAATTTTTTGTTAATGGTTAAAATGTATTAACCTTTTTTGCTTTGTTTTGTTTTTGTTTTTTTGAGACAGGGTTTCTCAGTGTAGCCCTAGCAGTCTTGGAACTCACTCTGTAGACCAGGCTGGCCTCGAACTCACAGAGATCTGCCTGACTTTGCCTTCCAAGTAAAGGCATGCACCACCACTGCTCAGCCTAAAATGTATTATCTTATTTTTTTTTTAGTTTATTTATTTTCATTATGAACTTGGGAAAGTTTTCATATTTATCAGTAATTTCTATATCTTTTCTGTGTATTACCTTTTCCTAAGTATTTATCCTTTTTTTCTGCCTTGTGCTCTTTTTTCTTCTGTGTGTGTACCAGGCCTTCTTTTCTTTTGGGCTCCCAGATCATGACATGGAGACTTAGTATTAGTTTTGAATGTTTGGCCTAGCTTAGGCTCTTTTCTGACTAGCTCTTTTAACCTGTTTCTCTCTATCTACTTTTTGTCTCAAGACTTTTTACTTTTCTTTCTTTCCCTCCCTCCCTCCCTTCCTTCCTCTTCCTTCCTTCCTTCCTTCCTTCCTTCCTTCCTTCCTTCCTTCCTTCCTTCCTTCCTTCCTTCCTCTCCCCCTCTTTCCTTCTATCTTACTTTTATTGCTGCTCGCATCTGCTGGTTGGCAGCTGCCTGACTTGCCCTGGGCATCTTCCTCGTTCTCCTCATCTCTCATTCTTCCTGAGCCTAGATTTCTCCTCCTGTTTATTGTCTCTGCTCACCAGCCCCACCTGTCCTTTCACTGCCTAGCTAATAGCTTGTTTGCCTTTTATTAAAACAGTCAGGTGCCTTAGGCAGGCAAGGTGAAACATATGCAACATATGTTTACATAATTAAACAACATCCTTACATCATTAAATAAATGCAGCAGACGCAAATGGAACACACCTTCACACAGTTAAAGCAGTACTCTGCAGCACGTCTTTGCCTAGTTAAAGTGATATTCCACAGCATGTGTATGTACATATGTGCATGCTTCTATGCGTGTGAACATTTGTGCACATAAATGTGGAAGCCAGATGGTCCAGTCTATCTTGTTGTTTGGCCTAGACCTCCCCAAGTAGGCTGTGCTGACTGGCTTAGTAAGTCCCAGGGTGGGGTTATGAGCTCTTACCACTGTAGCTGACCTTTTTTATTCTTGCTTTTTTTTTTTTTTTTTCGAGACAGGGTTTCTCTGTGTAACAGCCCTAGCTGTCCTGGAACTAGCTCTGTAGATCAGGCTGACCTCAAACTCACAGAGATCCGCCAGCCTCTGCCTCCCGAGTGCTGGGATTAAAGGTGTGAGCTACCACTGCCCAGCTGGATTCTGGGGATCAAACTCAGCTCCCCTCATGTTTGTGCCGCATGAATTTTATGAGCTGAGCTATTTTCCTAGCCCATGTGTTCTTTTCCATTTGATTTGTAATAGCTAGTCAAATATTAAGAAACGTAGTTTTGATCCAAACATAGTGGTGCATGCTTTTAACTTTTCTACATAGAGAACAGAGATACCCTGCTAAAAAAAAAAAAGAAAAGAAAAGAAAAAGAAAGAAAAGTAAAAAGAATAAGGAAGAAACTTAGTTTTAAGCATGGTGGTACAATCCGTAATCCCAGCACTCAGAAGGCTGAAGCAGCAGGAGGATTACTCCACGCTGAGGCCAGCCTGTGCTACACAGTGAAGTTCCATGCTAGTCTGGGCTACAGAGAGAGACCCTGTATTAAAAAACACAATAAAGAAGCAAAAAGATCTTGTGTCTTCGTACACTTACAAATATTTTCCCTAAGCCGGGCGGTGGTGGCACACGCCTTTAATCCCAGCACTCGGTAGGCAGAGGCAGGCGGATCTCTGTGAGTTCGAAACCAGCCTGGTCTACAGAGCTAGTTCCAGGACAGGCTCCAAAACCACAGAGAAACCCTGTCTCAAAAAACCACAAAAAACAAAAAAAAACAAAAAAAATATTTTCCCTATTTATTTTTCAGTTTTTGAGTTTGCTCAGTTTTTTATTAGATAGAAAATTTCAGGGTTTTCTTTCTGGTCTTTGAAACAGGAGGCCATGTAGCTCAGGCTGTCCTGGACTCACCATGTGTAGCTGATGCTGTTACTAAACCTGATCCTCTTGTGCCAGCCTCCAAGTTCTGGGGTACAGGTGTGGCCAGCAGGCCCGGCTACATTTCAGAATGCTACATTGTCAAATTCACAAATATTTTTGATCTATGAATGTTAGGCTCTGATTTTCCTAACACATTTAAAGATTTTTCTCTTGTTTTGCAGTTTTTAGTTGACTTTAATTTTTTTAGACCTAATCTAGAAAGTTCCTTTAAAAAAAAAAAACCTATTATATTTTATTTGTTGTTTTGTGTGGGGAGGTTGAAATGCCATGGTGTTAATTTAGAGGTCAGAGGACAGTTTTTGAGAGTTGGTTATCCATATGGTTCTAGGATTAGACTCACCAACCCTCCCCCCCCCCCCTCTCTCAACCTTCACTTTTGGTATACTTTCAGAATTTGGTACAGAACACTCTGTTGGTAGCCAGGGTGCACAGCCCCTACATTCGATCCCTTTAAAAGACACACAGACACATACACACCTAACACTCCTGTGTGAAAAGAGCGTAGCCCCTATCCACAAAAGTCCTAAAATGTGCGTGGGGAAAATAAGAACAGTTCTAAGCAGTGCTGTTGCTGGAGACTGGGGGCCAGAGAGCCGGCCGCGTGGGCGCAGTGTTTAGTGGAGCCACGGCAAAGGCAGTGTGTTGCTTCCCAGACTCTCGGTCGGCCCACAGTGGCCACATCTCATACTCTAAATCCACGGTGTCCAGGTTTGTGTTCTTCATCCTGGTGCGGGTACTTTATTTAAAGCTGTGCAGTTATTTGAATAAAAAGTAGACCTCATTCTGAACTAGACTTAGAATTATCCGGAAAGCCGGCTGATCCCAGCGCTGAGGCTAAGAGTCTCTGCGGCGTGGAAGGAGATAGAGGTGAGTTCCTCCTCTGCTTCCAGGGACACCTTCTGTAGCTGCAGCTCTCTGTGGTCAGCTGAGGTGTGAAAGTATCAAATGGAAAATTCCAGAAACAGTCTGAAAACCTTGAGGCCCAGCACTGTCCTGAGCAGCGTGGTGGAGCTGCCATCTGCCCTTCTCCTTTGCCTGGGATGTGAATCAGCCCTGTGTCCTGTGTGCTCGCTAGACTGTGCCACCCACCTGTCGGCAGCCACGCAGCCTTCGGCTGAGCTTCACTGAGTCACAGAGCTTGTGTCTAAGCCTCCCACACGTAATAGCCCAGTGCGGTCATAGTGCCTTCATCGTCCCCTTCCTTCCAGCACACAGGCTGCAGTTCCGATGTTGTCCCCAAACTAGGCTAGGTACAATATTAAAGAACCAGGAGAGCCATATTCACATAACTTTTACTTATGTATTATTATAATTCTGTATTTTGACATTAGTTATTAATCTTTTACTGTGATTAATTTATAAAAATGCTCTTACAGACTCAATACTACAAAATCCCCGTAAGATTCCATACTGCCGGTTTCAGATCCTCTGCAGACAAGGGGGACCTCCTGGGCCTTGCCTCTCTTTCAACAGCTGTGCTAATTTGACCTTTACTAACCTGACCCCCATCCCTCACTCGAGGCCCTGGAGTGTGGCAGTTTTCCATTGTTCTCGTTCTGGTGGACAATACAAACGGAAACTCTGCCGCTCTTCCTTTCTTCCAGGTGAAACCAGTGGGAACGAGAGTGATGCCGAGAACCTGCCAAAGAGTGAGTCAGCCGGCTGCTCCGTCCATGATCCTGGCTTCTGGCTGCGGGTGGAGCAAGGCCTGCCCTTGTGATTAAGCGTGGTTTTCCCCATGTGGAGTTCACTTTGTAGGCCATTGCTTCATTCCCAGCCCCTGCCGAGATCTGCGGAGCTAAGTAGTACTTTCAGCTGTTTCCTGAGGAGTGAGGTAAACCAGGATGGTTCTGAGGGGGCAGGGCAGCTCCGCATGCCCAGACACGTGCGGTTTGTAGCAGCCGAAAGAGCGTGTGTCATCCTCACAACAAACACTTAGCCCCAAAGAGCTGGCTTTTCTCTAGTAACCCATGTGACCATTAAGTGCGTTTCCCATCTCTGCCATTAAGAAAGGAGACGATGTTTACATGCAGGTCCTTCTAGTCCAGAGCAGGACGCGATTCATGTCAGGGCTCAGAAGCCGTGCGTTTCTGGCTTTTCCTGTACGAGCCCCTAATGAGCTCCGAGTCCTCATCACACGATTGTCACAGCAGGCTTTGTTTTATTTCTTGTTTAACTGGCTGACACGCAGCAGCTAACACAAAGAGCAGGAGTCACAAGTTGTCAAAGCCGAGTGGAGGGCAGTCCTGGCACTGCTCGCATGAGTAATAGCCGTGTGCTTCTCCACTGACCTAAATCGCTCCAGGTTTTGGATTCTGTAGCCTGACTAAAGATGAAACTTGACAGCGTCATGGGGTTCAGCAGTGATGTGTTAGGGTGACTAATTTACTGCCGTTGCTAATGAGAAACAAGACCCGCATGAGTCTGGACCTGAATTCAGCCCTTTGGAGGGTCAGCACACCCTTTCCCAGCACATCTGCGAAACTGGGTGTTTCTAAGAACCGTTCCTGGTTGTGTCTTTAGAGTTCTTAGCATTTTGATCCACAGTGTAACTTGTTTAGTGGCAGACGTCATTATGTGTGGGGAGGGGATGGCAGTCTCAATGTGGTTGTGATTTGCCTTTTTCTGATGGCCAAAGGTGTAGAGCATTCTTTTGCGAACTTTTTGGCCGCACGTATCTCTTGGTTTGAAAAGCGTCTGTTTGGTCTGTTGCCTGCTTAACAGTTGAGTTTTTATCTATTTTGTTGTTGTTTTTATGTGCTCTAGGTATTCATCTTCTGTCGGGTGAAATTCAGCAGAGCTTTTCTCTTCTGTGGCTGTCTCTTCACTTTTTCTTTTGCTGCTCAGACACTTTTTAATTTCCTGCAGGCCCCTTTATCCATCTTGCTCTTACTTCCTAACTATCCGTGTCCTATTCAAAAGTCATCGTCTGTGCCTGTATCTGGAAGTGTTTCCCCTGTGACTTCATCCAGCAGGTTCAGATTCTGTCTTACATTAAGGTCTTTGATCCATTCGAATTGATTTTTATGGAGTGACAGGGGTCCAGCTCCGGCCTTTCTTAGGTGATGGATATCCAGATTTCCCAGCATCATCTAAAGAGGCTGGTCTCCCCCCACCCACCCGGTTTGTATTTTAGTTCTTTTGTTAAGAATCAGGTGGATGTAGCTTCTTGACTTTATTGTTAGATCTTCTGTTCAGAGATCTACATGTTTAGTTTTTAAAAATTATTTCAAATATTTTATTTTTAGTTATGTGTTATCGTTGTGGGAGTCTGTGCGTGTGAGTGCAGGTTCCTGCAGAGGCCAGAGGGGTCAGGCGACCCTGGAGCTGCAGTTACTGGCAGGGATGAGGCATCTGATGTGTTGGGAAACAAACTCAGGTCCTCTGGACGAACAGTACATGCTCTTAGCCACTGAGCCATCTCTTTTTAGTAATGCATGCCAGGAGAAGGAAAAGGATGAGTTCTTTGATGTGAGGTTGGCTTTGGTTTAGATTTGCCCTGCCTGTACTTAATCTCTGTGTAGGACTCCATTCTTCCATTAAATCTTCCCCTCTTCTATGTCTTTACAACATTACCAGAAAAAGTGGTCAGTCTAGAATTCTTTCCTAGGCATTCTGTCTGTGTCCTGGTGCACTGCATGAAGACTATATGTAGCACATGCATAGAGTGTGTTGTAAATATGCAGAACATCAGTTAGGACGCAAATGTCCATCCCCGTGCTTGCTAGAGGTGGCATAGGACCCTGAGCACTGCCCTCTCACATGCCGTAGCCCAGGCAGCAGTGCTAGTGTGCTTGGCTGCATTCACCCAGCACACGACCACAAAGGGTTCTCCCTGTGAGAAACGTGACTCGTGGGCCTAGAGGAAAGGGCACGGGGAACCTGAAATGTGACCTCGTTGCAGATCGCCACAAGCGCTTGGCACAGCTGCAGCAGCCCTGCAAGAGGAACCCCCACTACCAGACCCTGGAGCGGGATCTCATCGAACTTCAGGAGCAGCAGCTCTTTGAGCTCTTCGTGGTGGTTTCCCTGCAGAAGAAGGCATCAGGGACAAACTACGTCCCCCAGGTCATACAACAGTTCCCCAGCAAGGTAGGTGGCCAGCACGCGCCCAGAAGGTTCCTGTTTGCTACTCACGGTGACTGTTGTCGCTGCCAGGTTCACCAACATTGAACAGGCTCTTACCCAAGTTCTCCTTGAATGGGCAATCCTCCTGCTTCGGCTTCCCAGGTGCTGGGAGCCGCCAAGCCCAGCCTGCCTGCCTCACAGAAGCGCTGTCTGTGGCTCTGCCCTTGACCCCCTTGAACTCTGGGCAGCGTGACATTAAATAGCAAATAAAACCCATTGCAGGTTCACAGGGCACACATGAAAGGGTTTACGTTTTAATTCGTTTACATTTGGTATTCTTTTTGTCTATTTCGTTTTGTTGGTTTCTTCTTTGCTTGCCTAGTTTGAGAAGACATTTTATTGTCCCTTTGCTTTTGAGATGAGAGTTAGTTCTCTATCATGTGGTTTCCAGTCATCAGGCTTGGCGGTAAATACCTTTACCTGCTGAGCCATCTCCCTGGCCCCATGAATTTACTTATTTTATACTTGAGTTTCTTCACTTATTGCATGAAGAGCCTTTTCTCTGAATTACACATTCAGCATGGCTACGATGGGCCCTTAGGGGCAAACACTCACTCTCTGCTCTGTTGCCTGCACCGTATCACTTCTTTGGGTTTTTAGAGATGAAGTTTTGTTGTCTAGCCTAGGCTGGCCTGGAACTCACTATGTAGCCTAGGCTGCCTCATGCCTTATGGTGCCCATGAGCCATCATAGCCAGGTAATACCTCTTATTCCTCGTAAGCATGTGGTCACTCTAGGACTGTGGCTCTATAACCCTGAACTACACGCTTCTCCAGAGTCACTGAAGCACCACTGTCCCGGGACCTAAGAGACGTTTCCTGCCTGTGTTTCCGTTTTTAAATGGCCTCAACTCAGCTAGTGTGGGGATATGCCTGTAACCCCAGCACTTAGGAGATAGAGGCCAGCCTGGGCTATGTAGGAAGAGTGTGTTTCAAAGAAGATCCAGGGGCAGAGAAGAGGAGAACCTTAGAAACATTCCAACAATGAGTAACTATATAAATCAAATTTCTCATGAAAATTTTCAGTGTCACCTAGGAGTGCTTTCAGAATTCGTGGTGAAATGATATTATCATATTCATCATATTCTAAATAGAGAGCCTTGAGTCATCTTTGGAGCCTGTCCTGGAACTCACGCTTGTAGACCAGGCTGGCCTTGAACTCACAGAGATCCACCTGCCTTTGCCTCCCGAGTGCTGGGATTAAAAGCGTGCACCACCATTGCCTGGCCTCTTTTAAACATTCTTACACTGTAGCCTAGGTGAGCCTTCAACTCGATAGGTAGCTCAGGTGGGCTCTAACCTCATGACCTGCTTACAAGTGTTAAGATGACAGACATGTGCTACCATGTCTAGTTTAGGAAGACCTACATATGAGAGAGAGAGAGAGAGAGA
>NC_022022.1:10901099-10912251 GCF_000317375.1 Microtus ochrogaster
GAGAGAGAGAGAGAGAGAGAGAGAGAGAGAGAGAGAGAGAGAGAGAGAGAGAGAGATAGAGAGATTTGGTTAATTTTACAGCTAAGCTAAGCTTGAATTAATAGGTATAGTACCAGAGGAGGGCGCATTTACCCATTTACCCTAGCAGATGAATCAAGAATGGGGCTGGAAATATGGCTCAGTGGTTAAAAGCAACTACTGCTCTTGTAGAGACCGGAGGTCAGCTCCCAGCACCTGTGTCAGATGGCAGTCCAGTGCCCTCTTCTGGCCTCCACAGACAACTGCAGTCATATTCACATACCCTCACAGGATACACAGGCACACACATAGTTAAAAGTAAAACAAACTAATGAAAAAGAATGCCCCCAGGTAAATTGCTTGCTGTGTTAGTGCCTCAGATACCCATCAATTAGGGGGTGAAGTGAGTCCTATGGAGCTATGTCTGGATTGGTGTGGAACCCTTGGCTGAAGATGATTGTGAACACACCATGTTATACTAACAAAATGTTTTAGGTGCTTTTTTTCACATCCAGTGCTGGGATCAAGGCCACCTGCATTCTAGGCAGCTGCTCTGGGAGCTAAACTCCCTGTCCTGATGCTGTCCTGCTGAGTGGGAACATCCCAGGGACACAGAATAGGTGCATTTTGTTGTTGTTTATGTTTTGTTTTTCCAAATAGGGTCTCACTCTGTAGCTCTGGCTGTCCTAGAACACATACTGTAAGCCAGGCTGGCCTCCAACTCACAGAGATCCGCCTGCCTCTGCCTCTTGGGTGCTGGGATTAAAGGCGTGGTTTAGGTGCATATTTTTTTATATTTTTGGTTGTTAGCCTAACCTTTAATGGCTGAGCCATCTCTCCAGCCCTGGTGCATACTTTTAAAAGAAATAAATATACAGAGAACTTTGAATTCTCTGAAAAGCAATATACTAATGATGCTTTTGTGCTGATTTTTATAGATAGTCCCACCTACTCAATTTCTGAATGTCTTTTCATTGAACTAAATTTAGACTACATTTTGAAATACAATACCTTTTTTTTTGTGTTGTTATTTTGAGGCAGGGTCTTATGTAACCAAGGTTGGCCTTGAATTCCTAATTTTCCTGCCCCCATCTCCCAAGAACTGGGGTTATAGGTGGACAGCACCATGCCTGGCTTACACCACACTTTTGTAAGAGTCTTCCATGCTAAAATTTTACAGGAAGTGGCAAGCCTATAATTAGGTAGCAAAAGCGAAGGGAATAATTATATACAGTGTAACACTTAAAAATAGTGTCTTTTCTAAAAAACATTCATCTGCCTTTTTAAAGCATCCTTGATTATTAATCAGAGAATGTTTTGAGCAGCTAGGTTTTTGCTGTATAGTAGAAGGGATTTTTATTTATCTTCAATTCCGTGATTCATAAAACACTGGACTCCCACCAGTTTGAGAATCCCGAGTCTCGATCCTCCTCTGGTGAGAAGCTCTTCAGCATTGCCTCCCTTCCTATGGATCACAGGGGCTTCACCCTTCCATTCTGTGTCAATGGGATTCTTTGTACATAGCATCTGTCCACAGTGCACAGGCATGGATTTTCTGTTTTCTCCTTCCGCACTGTCCAGCAGTACTGAGCCACACTGAGGGAACCCCTGTATGACCCCTCCAGCTTCCCCAAGACCAGACTGAGCTTTGGTTTGGTTTTGGTTTTGACTTCTCTTCCCAGTTTTCATAGGTTGTTGTTCTGTGCTGTTGTTTTTCAGGGTGATCACAGCTACAAGCAATCCAAAGACACCGAAGAGAGGCTCAAAGTCATCCCCAAATTTTGTTTTCCTGATTCAAAGAACTGGGTGCCCACCTCAGAACTGAAGAGGTAAATTGGCTTCTCTGATTTCAGTCTGCTGGACCTGTGCCTAGAATCGTAGTTTGTGATGGGTGGATAGATTCAGGAGTGGGTCTCCATGAGTGGACATGAGCCGCAGTGGCTGAGGGGGCTAGGGCAGAATTACAACGTTTCCCATGAGCACTCAGGAAACAGATATTTCAGTGTCAAAGAGAACACAGGTTTGTACATCTCCTTAGTTTACGAGTTCTGCAGAGCAAAATGGCCCAAAGCAGACGGGGAGCAGTAATGAAACAATGATGAGTACACTTGTACCTCGGGGGTTAACCCTAGAGACAAAACAGAACAACTGCCATCATCTTATTTCTCCTCCAAGCTGATAGAAGAAGCCCCAGCCTGGATTCTGTGCTCCCTTGTGGGCCTCGTACAGAAGGAGACTCCAGCTTGATAACTGTGGGTACCTGAAGCATTAGAGAGTGTCGTGGGGCTAGAGGGATGGCTCAGTCGTGAAGTGTAGCATGAGGGGGCCTGCTTGGTGGGGTTTCTGTCCCGCCCAGTACCCCACAGCCGGCAAGCCCCAAAGAAAATCACACAGAGATCTCCATAAGATTATAAAACTGATTGGCCCATTAGCTTAGTCTTCTTATTAGCTCTTGTAGCTTATATTAACCCATTATTCTTATCTATGTTAGCCACATGGCTCAGTACTTTTCTCAGCCAGAGGTTACATCTTGCTTCTCAGTGGTCTGGGCAGGACTGGGAGCAATGGGCTTCCTTCTTCCCAGAATACTCCTGTTCTCCTCGCCCCGCCTCTACTTCCTGTCAGGTTGACCCGCCTATACTTCCTGCCTGGCCAATCAGCATTTATTTAATATGATTGACAGAATACAGACAATTCTCCCATACCAGTGAAGAGCAAGTGCTACTCTTGCAGAGGGCTTGAGTGTAGTTCCCAGTAGCTATGGTCCGGTGCCTCACAGCTGCCTGTAATCCCAGCTCCTGAAGGATCCCACACCTCAGTTCTCCGTGACCATACGTGTTCTCTCTCTCTCTCTCTCTCTCTCTCTGTCTCTCTCTCTCTCTCTCTCTCTTTCTCTGTGTGTGTGTGTGCACACATGTGCGTGTGTGCACATGCTTAAAAATAATAAAAATAAATCTTTAAAAAGGAATTAAGGTATCTAGAGGAAAATACCAATTTTAGTTTCTAAAAGCATTATCACTTCCAAATCCTGCTTTTTTTTTGAGACTGAAAATATTTCCCTGCCTGTCTCAGAACTTGATATGAAGACCAGGGTGGCTTCAAACTCGGAAATCCACTGGCCTATGCCTCCTGGACACTGGGATTAGAGGTGTGCACCACCAAGCTTGCCTCAAATCCTGCTTTTGTAAATAGGTATCTTCGTTATTCACACCTAGTGGGTATATTAAAATAAGTCTGTGCTCTTAGTAACTCAGGGGTCCTAAGACAGGAGGTTCACTTGGCCCAAGAGTTGAAAGCCAGGCTGGGAAACAGTGAATCTTTGTGTGAAAAACAGACAGACAAGGGGCAGAAAAGATGGCTCAGTGGTTAAGAGCACTGGCTGCCCTTCCAGAGGACACAGGTTGGATTCTCAGCACCCACACTCAGCTGTAACAACCAGCTGTAACTAGGCCTCTTCTGGCTTCTCCGGGCACTGTGTAGATGTGGGGCGCAGACACTCATTGGGGCAAAACATCTATACACATTAAAAAAAAAAGCATAGAAAACTAAATTGTAATTTTTTTTTTTTTGATTTTTCGAGACAGGGTTTCTCCGTGGCTTTTGGTTCCTGTCCTGGAACTAGCTCTTCTAGACCAGGTTGGCCTCGAACTCACCCCTGCCTCTGCCTCCCGAGTGCTGGGATTAAAGGCGTGCGCCACCACCGCCCAGCTAAATTGTAATTATTAATTATGCCTTTTAGGTGAAAAAAGCTTGTGTAGCTGAACCACGTCACATGTTGATTACCTATTAGATGATAGTCTCAACTGTTGTCCTATGGTCCCGCTTCACCTCTCGACCTAACCGCTCCCTCCCATAACCAGTTGAGCCCGACGGCAGCTCTTCATCTCTCAGCGTCAGCTGTCAACATCAGTGTCCTGTGCCCGTCACTTGCACTGGTAGCTCTGGGTGCAGTCTCTCCTTTTGGCCTGCTCCATGGTTGACTTCTTCCTCCGGCATTGCGTGTGTTCTGGAATATTTAGGAAATGCGGAAGAGTAAATAAAAAGCAAAGGCTGTGTGACTGCTCAGAATCAGCACTTCAGATACTCCTTCCCGTTGACTTCCGGCCGTATTTGAGTGCAGATTCATCAGTGCTGCATGGATGGCCTAGGGGTAAAGAGCACTGGCCGCTCTTCCACAGCACTGGTTTGACTCCAGCGCTGGTATAGCAGCTCACAACAGCTAACACTCCAGTCTCAAGATCTAAAGCTCCTTTCAGTCTCCATGGGTGCTCTACATAGTGCTGCACCGATATGTATGCAAGCAGAACACACATACATGGAGAATACAGATACATCCAAATACTGATTCATTGTTTATATTTGAGGTTCTTTGGTTATTAAGTGAGTTTCTTTGGGGATCCTCTTTGGGTATTTTGTAAGTGATCTTTTATTTTGGTTTTTGTTGTTGTTTGATTGATTTTTGTTTTGTTGAGATAGGGTTTCTCTGTGTAGCCTTGGCTGTCCCAGAACTCACTCTGTAGACCAGGCTGGCCTTGAACTCACAGAAATCCACTTGCCTCTGCTTCCCAAGTGCTGGGTTTAAAGGCGTGTGCCACCACATCCAGTTATGATGTTCATTTTTGGCCCCTATTATAATGGGGAATTAATATTTTTCCTATTGATTTGTATATGTTCAGGATATAGTCTAGCTGGGCGATGGTGGTGAGTCTGGTCTGCAGAGTGAGTTCCAGGACAGCCAGGGCTACACAGAGAAACCCTGTCTCCAACAACAACAACAATGAAAAGGGTATAAGTTTTTTTCTTATCTCTGTGTATGTATGAGGAAGAGAACTGGCATGTGTGTTCACGTGAAGACGTTAAAGGACAACATGGCTCAGTTCTTGCCTCTGCCTTTTTGGAAGACAGGATCTCTCTCTTATTGTCTGTGGTTTACATCAAGCTAGCTGGCCCTAGAACTCCTGGGGTCCTCCTGTCTCTGCCTGCCATCTCACAGTAGGGATGCTAAGATTGCAGATGCATGCTGTTGCACCCAGCTCTGTGCAGACCTGTTGGACTGTGTCCAGGCCATGTTTGTGCAGCCAGCACTTTCTCCAGTGAGCCATCTCTCCAGCCCAGGGTGTAGTCTTTCTTCTATCACTGTTCGATATGGCCTCTCAGAATTAAACACAAGAATTTGCAAGGAAGAAATGACATTGCCAAAATCCTTTCTAGCTTGATTGCTTGTGTGTTTGGCTAAATTAGATGTCCGACGAAAGGAGACAGCAATACCATAGCTTACACCCACCGTATCCACTCACTCCAGGACAAGGCCTGGGTACTCTGTGGGAATGTAACGTGAAATAAATGAATAAATAGTTCTACTTCCTCTTAGATTGCAAAGTGACTCCTCTTGTTCTATGAGTAATGTCTTGAGCAGCTGTTTTTTGTGTTCTTTTGTTTTCAGTGAAACATTCTCCTTCGTATTGACTGGTGAGGATGGAAGTCGGTGGTTTGGTTACTGTAAGAAGCTTTTGGTGAGTGACAGATTAGTGCCAGAGTCGTTCAGGAACAAGGAAGGCCAACTAGGAACTTGAGAAGCACTATCTTCACATGGCTTTAAGGGCTACTTAATTATATACACATCCAAGAAACTCCATTAGGCCCGACATGGCTCAGTGGTTAAGAACACTGGTTGGTCTTCCAGAGGACCCAGGTTTGACTCCCAGGATCCACAGGAAATGTGACTTACAGCTGTCTGTGGTTCCAGTTCCAGGGGGGATCTGATGCCCTCTTCTGATACTTCATGGGCACTGCACACACATGGTGCACAAACATACATACAGGCAAAACACCTATACACATAAAACAAAAATAAAGTCTTTTAAAAAGAAGCCGTGTTAGTTTGCATAGCTCAAGAACGAGGTGAAGGTCAGATTAGAAAGGCCATGGGTCTCACTGAGTCGTTTCTGTGCAGTAGAGAAAGGACCCCCTGACACAGAGATTGAGTGTCAGGGTGGCACAGTGGAAGAAGCCAGCTCGTCACCATCTGCTTGAGGTGTCCTTCTTGTCTAGGCAAGAAGCCTGAGTAAAACATGCCTTCCTCCTTAGTACTTCCCGCCGTTATGTGCTCCCTGAGGAGGAAAGCCTTACTCCTGCTCTGACTAAACACTGACACTGGAAGAAGCCTGCGCACACCTGTAGTCCGTCAACCTTGGTGTCTAAAGTACACGCTTGAGCCTAGAAGTTTGGGGCGAGCATCTGCCACATAGGAGGGACCTGTTAAATAAATAGCAGTTAAAATGAGTAAATCCTTGCTCTTCTTGGTTTGTTTTTCCAGCCAGAAGGCAAAGGAAAGCGGCTCCCTGAGGTGTACTGCATGGTCAGTCGCTTAGGCTGCTTCAATCTTTTCTCAAAGGTGAGTGAGCGTGGGCTCTAGGGGACCTTCTAGGGCTGAGGTGACTGTCGCTGCTGGGGGGGACCTTCTAGGGCTGAGGTGATTGTCATTGCTGGTGATTTTACTGGAAAATACTGAGTGGCGTACACTTGAACATACTATTTGAGAAAACAACCCCACAAGTAGGTTAAGAACCGCAGACTCAGACTCTCAAAATGGCTCAGCAGGTAAAGGCATGCTCCATCTAGGCTGATGATCTGAATGTGATTCTTGTCACCCACATGGTAGAAGGAGGGAAGTGCGCCCCACACGTTGTCCTCCTCTGGCCTGCGGATCTGTGCTGTGACAGTTGCGTGCCCCTCCCCCTTTTTATTGATTCTTAGGGAATTTCACATCATACACCTCAATCCTGCTTATCTCCTATTCCTTCCATATCCGCCCTCACCCTGCAGCAACCCCCCAAAAGGACCTCCTCCCAAAATTTAATAAAGCAAAACAAACAACCAAAACAACCTTTCCTCCTCACTTTCCAACACCTCTTCATTCATCCTAGTGGTATTGGGTGCTATGGTGTGACATAGTAGACCCTTTTGTCCAGTTAGCTCCACCCACAAAATGTTCATTGCAATGAGTCATTGGTCTGGTTTAAGGTCTCTCGAACACAGTCATCTCCCCAATGAATTTTTTTTTTGTTTTGTTTTTTTTTTTTTTTGTTTTTTGTTTTTCGAGACAGTGTTTCTCTGTGGTTTTGGAGCCTGTCCTGGAACTAGCTCTTGTAGACCAGGCTGGTCTCAAACTCACAGAGATCCGCCTGCCTCTGCCTCCCGAGTGCTGGGATTAAAGGCGTGCGCCACCACCGCCCGGCTCTTCAATGAATTTTAAAATGAAAAAAACAACTCATAGGCTTGAATACTTAAACATAGACCCCTGATCAGGTTGTCATTGATGCTGTATTAACAACCCATAGGCTTAAGGGCTTAAACATAGACCCCCAATCAAGTTGCCACTGATGCTCTGTGATGATTTTGGTTTGCTAAATCTCCCAAGTTTGAGTTTTTCCTTTTAAAAATTTATTTATGTTTATTTTGTATGTATGGTGTTTTGCATGCAGATGTGTCTGTGTACAACATGTATGCCTGCTACCCATGAGGGCCAGAAGGCATCAGATCCCCTGGTAGTAGAGTTACAACTGGTTGTGAGCTGCCATGTAGGTGCTGGGAATTGAACCCAGGCTTCTATAAGTAATAAGTGCTCTTAACCACCGAGTCAGCTCTCCAGCCCCAAACTCAGCAGTTTTAAAAGAACATATTTGAAACATATGTTGCCTCTTGCTTTTTTCTAGATACAACTTGCAGGATATCATTGTTAGTGGCGTGTGTGTGTGTGTGTGTGTGTGTGTGTGTGTGTGTGTGTGTGTGTGTGTATTTTACCCTTTTGTGAAATGAAAATGGTCTTCAGGGGTTGGTGAGATGGCACAGTGGTAAAGGCACTGAAAACCAGAGTTCAACCCCCAGGACCCACAGAGTGGAAGTAGAGAACAGAATTGTTTTATGTTTTTTTTTTTTAATTAGTTTCTAAACATAAGTTGACTCCCGTAACTTCCGGGTGTAAAGACAGCCTCAGGGTGTGCTCTGAGCTTTTGTCAGTTGCACAGCTTGTTGGTCTTGAATCTATTGCTGTTACTTATTGATAGTAGGATTTCTTTGTTTCTGAACTGAAGCCTTAATAAGTTACCATGGGATTTGTTTGTTTGTTTGTGTTTATTTTCGTGTCCCCGTTCAGATCCTGGATGAAGTAGAGAAGAGAAGAGAAATGTCTCCAGCCCTTGTTTACCCATTCATGCGAAGTGTCATGGAAGCCCCGTTCCCAGCTCCCGGGCGCACCATCACAGTGAAAAGCTACCTCCCTGGGGCTGGAGATGGGGTAAGTTAATTCATCTGACTGAGGTTTAGGGCCACCTAAAAGCAAGCCTTGTGATACACCAGCTCACAAATAACGACACAGAGACTTACCTTTAATTATGAAAGCTCAGCCTATAGTTTAGACTTGTTCTTAACTAGCTCTTAAAACTTAAATGAATCCATCCTATCAAGTGGTGTTGTCTCTCTTCCATCTTGCACTTCCTATTTCCTCTTTGTGTCTCTTGGCTCCTTTGCATACCTCAGTTCACCTACTTCCTCTCTCTGCCCGGAAGTCCCACCTACCTCCTGTCTAGCTATTTATTGGCCGTTTAGCTCTTCATTAAACCAATCACGGCAATGTATCTTTACACAGTGTACAAATATCCCACAGCAAGGTACAGTTTTCAGAAACCCATATGTGGGGAGGAATACTTTGCCTTTTCAAGGTAATGTGTTTTATTTCCTTGAAACTCTGAAGAAACACTGAATGAATATTGTGAGGTAGATGATCCTCGGCCCCAGGTTTCCTACCTGGCATAGACTGGGTCCCTCTGTAGTAGCAGTCTCAACGTGATAAATGACAGATGTGTGTGTGTGTGTATTTGTGTGTGTACATGTGTATGTATGTGTGTCTGTATTTATCAAATGGAATGATTTTACCCGAAATTTGCAGCAATTTCATAAACTCCTTGTAGCAGACACCCCCCACCCCAAGACAGGGTATCACTATGTTGTTCTGGCTGGCCTGGATCTCTGGGTAGGCCAGGCTGGCCTTGAACCCATGGAGGTGCACCTGCTTCTATTTCCTGAGTACTAGGACCACTACACCTGACCCAAGTAGCAGTAGCAGACCTTTTTCAGACTCAAAGGAGCAAGAAGTTCTCTTACTGCTGCCACGAGGGCCTTGTCCAACATCAGCTCTCTGATTTTCTCTTGCATTTCAGTCTGTTGAACTCTGCCGACCACTCGATTCGCGGCTGGAACACGTGGATTTTGAGTGTCTCTTCAAGTGCTTGAGTGTGTGTCATCTCATCCGGGTCTGTGCCTCTCTCCTTTTAGAGCGGAGGGTAATCTTTGTTGCCAACAGCCTAAGGTAAGAAATAAGTGGAATAGGTCTTCATGGTAGTGTTTAACTACCATGTTGTTTTTGTTTTGTTTTGTTTTTTACAATAGGACTCTATTTAAAATATCTAGAACTGGAGCCAGAGAGCTGCCTCAGTAATTAGAGCACTTGTTACTCTTACAAAGAACCCAGGCTCAGTTCCCAGCATCCAGATGGAGCAGACAGAAGTTGTAAAGACTTGTGTATAGGGTTACAAAGATGACTAGTTGTCTGTTACACACTTTTAATCCCAGTACTCAGGAGGCAGAGCACGGCTGTAGAGACCCTGTCTCCAAACAAACAAACAACTAACCAACAAAACAAAAAGAAATTTAAAAATATTGGTATAGCTCACAGGGCTGAATGGGTCACACTTGGGTCCCATCTACTCAGGAGGCCTGAGGCAGAAGAATCACTTCAGCCCAGGAGTTCAAGGACAGCCTGGACAACATAGTGAGATCCTCACATCTTCTCAAAATGTCAGTATTGCTTTCTGTGTGAACATTGGTTTTTTGGTTTTGTTGTTGTTTTTTGTTTTTTTGAGACAGGGTTTCTCTGTGTTGCCTTGGCTGTCTTGGAACTTATTCTGTAGACCAGGCTGGCTTCACAGAGATCCGCCTGCCTCTGCCTTCTGAGTGCTGGGATTAAAGGCTTGAACCACCATCGCCTGGCAATCATTGGTTTTGTTTGTTTGTTTGTTTGTTTTGTTTGTTTTGTTTGTTTGTTTTTTAGCATGATAAATTGTGGTGAACCAGACCGAGATGAATGAATCTGCTAGCATTTATTTTATTTTATTTTTTTGGTTTTTTCGAGACAGGGTTTCTCTGTGGTTTTGGAGCCTGTCCTGGAACTAGCTCTTGTAGACCAGGCTGGTCTCGAACTCACAGAGATCCGCCTGCCTCTGCCTCCCAAGTGCTGGGATTAAAGGCGTGCGCCACCACCGCCCGGCTGCGCCACCACCACCCGGCATCTGCTAGCATTTAATACATATTCATAGGGTTGTTGATCTGTGAAGACCAGTGAGGTCACTGTGTAATTCTTTAGCATAATATTTGGTTCTGTGTGCTTTTTACTCTGTCCAGCACCCTGTCAAAGTGTGGCCACGCTGTGGTAGCTACGCTGTACCCATTCACTTGGCAGCACACCTACATCCCCGTGTTACCAGCGTCCATGATTGACATAGTGTGCTCCCCTACTCCATTTCTTATTGGAATCTTGTCTTGTTCCTTACCCCACCTCCAGGACCTTCCCATTGAAGAGGTAAGAGGGAATACATTGTACCTTTGGGCGATACTAGAGCACTGGGGAAGGAAACCAAACTGTCTTTTAAGAGGGGTAGAAGTGTTATGAATATAATGTTATCATGTAGGCTTCAGAAATGGCTTAGGGGTTAAGACCTTTTGTTCTTGTAAAAGATCAGTTCGATTCCCAGTTCCCTTTCGGTGTTTCACAACTCCCCATAGCTCCAGTTCCAGGGTGCACATGATACAGACAGATGTGCGAGCAAAACACTCATACACATGAAATAAAAATAAATAAATCTAAACATTTTAAGAATACAATAATTGACAATTTATTGCACTGTCATAGTCTATATCTTTCTGAAAGTGGAAGCAATTCCATGGTACATTTGCATCTAATGCTCTCTTTGCAGTAGTGAGTGGTGGACCCATCTATGTATAAAAAGGAGGTTTTATTTTATTTTATTTTTTGAGACAGGGTTTCTGTATCTTTTCATCTTATCCAACTTCTCAGCAA
>NC_022022.1:10912419-10927178 GCF_000317375.1 Microtus ochrogaster
CCCGGCCGAGACAGGGTTTCTCTCTGTAACCCTGGCTGTCCTGGAACTAGCTCTGTAGACCAGACTGGCCTTGAACTTAGAGTTCCACCTGCCTCTACCTTGCTGTCTCCAACTTGAGGTTTTTATCAGTAATCCTGCTGTGAATATTTTTATCCATCACACTCGATCCCTGCAGCTTGAGTTCTGGGAGTATACGCTTCCAGATCGAGTTCTGAGTGCTGGGAAGAGCACACCTTCCACTTCAGAAAATCAAATCCAGCTTCTTCAAGGAATGCTAGTTCCATCATCGGCTCGTGTGGTTTAGCCGCCGAGACAGATGGCTGTGGAGCTGTGTGTATCTCTCTGTAGTTGAGTTTGGGATTCCTGGTTGCTTTTGAGGTGTGTTTATTGGCCATTGGATATCATCTATTATAAATCATATTCTATCCAGGGTGCCTACTTAGATGAATGCTCTAACCCTGAACTACAGCCCAACCCAAAAGCCTCCTTTTTTTTTTATTAGTTCTATTATTTTTTTTTTGGAGGGGGGTCTTTTTTTGGAGGTCCTTTTTGGAGGGAGAGGCTCTCAGGAAGCGCAGACTGGCCTCAGACTCACTTCGTAGCCCTGGATGAGTTTGAACTTCTTGCTGTCCACCTGCTGTTCCCCAGCCCTGGAGCTCCAGGCATATGACAGCACACCTGACTTGTCCAGTGCCAGCTGGGCTACATCACCATCCCTGAAGCTTGGCCTTTCGTTTTCCAAAACCATGTTCTGAACTGGTTTTCTGGGGGGAGTGGGTGTTGTTTGGTTTCAGGGTGAAGGTCACGTGTTTGTTTGATACAGGGTCTCACTCCGCCTCCAGGCTGGGCTAGGGCTTGGCAACCATCCTGTCACAGCCTCCAGACTGCTAGTATTGTATCTAGCGTCACCACACCCAGCCTAAAACGACACTTTTTAATGCATTGTGATGTGGTTGAGATGCCAATCTTCTCTTTTGTGACTGGCATTTTCATGAGCCGCTCACATTTTCACATTAGTTTAATGAAGAGGAAGACTTCCTCCTGCTATCTCAGTGCGCTTGACTTTTTTTCTGACCCCACCTAGAACTTCATTTGTTTGCAAACAGTATGGTGTAGAGATCGTTTGGGGATTTTCCCTCTGTGTAGCTGCCCACTTCTTCAGTATCGCTTGTTGAAAGGCTGTTTCCCCACTGCTCCGCCACATGGACCAGGCGAGCTGTATAATATATAATTGTGCATATCCTTTCCTTTTTCCAACTCATTTGTTGTTTTCATGGAGTAACTTTTAAATTGACTGTGACTTTGAGTTGATTTTGTTGGAAACTATTCCCATGGCCTGAAAGAATCGAAGTGCCCATCCCAGTGTAGCAGCGCCTGGTGTGTCTGTGGATGTCTCTGGTTGAACCTGCCCGTCTCCTTTATTTCTCAGGTGCTGATCGTTGATCTCTGTGCGGACAAGTTCCTGCAGGAGGTGAGTGACAAAGGAGATGCTTACATAATGCTTGGGAGGAGAGGTGTCTCTGTAGGCAATTAGACAGAAAAGAGGCGAAAGTGCTTAGAGAAATGACTCAGAAAGTATTTCTGGTTCCTACCCATCTCTGAGTTGACACTTAGCTAGCCATACAAGATTGGCCTGAAAACTTTGGCTTGCGCTTATAGGTGTCCACCCCAAAGGAGGAAACAGCATAAATGTTATTCCCAAAAGAAGTAACCATCCCTTCGACTCCAGGAGGGTTGACATATAAGCCTCTAGGTTAGTTAAGTGTATTGGGCTGAGGATGCAGCTCAGTGGAAGAGTACCCATCTGATCACAAGCTGCCGTGTCCAAGTCAGCGCCACGGAAGGAAGAGAAGAGCAGTTAGCCCAGGTTGTTAGTAGGTGCTCGGTTAGGCAGTTGGGATTTAAAGAGGATCAAGGCAGAGTCTCGGAGACTGAGGGCAGTGGGCGTTTATGCAGTGCCTTAGAGAAGGTTTACAGCAGTCCTGGGGCATCCTTGGGGCAGGAAGACATGGTCCTTTCTGGTGGATGCTCAGGGGAGTGGGGAGACAGCGATGAGTCTCAGAGCAGCTCTGTGGGTGGAAACTAAGCGTGGAAACCAGCTCTTTCTCTTCTAGATCAGTTGGCTTCTCACATCTGAGCTGCCATTTATTGGGGATGGCGTTGGAGACAAAGCATGAAGCTTGTAGATGAGAGATTTTGTAAAAAAGAAAAAAGTCCCTGAGAGTTTGATAAGGTGTCACATAATATTTAAAAGTAAAGTTACAGTACGATGTGAACATCATGTGTTCTGAGTCTGTGTAGGTGACAGAATCTCAAATGACTGTCCAGGCAGAGTTTCCACAGAGCCACCTGTGGGCTGGGGGCTGCTAGCTGTGCATGTCTGTGCTCGCCGGAAGACTCACACAGTGTGCTTCCCCCAAGGTATCTGACGAGGATGAAATCCTGCCGCCTAAACTTCAAGCTGCCCTGGTCCAGATTCTGGAAGACCGAGATGAAGTCTTGGCCCAGGAGCAGCAGTTTTCACAAGGTGTGAGACTGGGGCTGAGGGTGGGAGGTGAAGGCACTGCACACACTGCAGATCCGGCGCTGGCTCGCGGGCGTGCCAGGGGAGCCCTCGCGGGCGTGCCGGAGGAGCCCTCGCGGGCGTGCCGGAGGAGCCCTCGCGGGCGTGCCAGAGGAGCGCATCTCGAGACTCTCACGCCCTTCCTTACTGATCCCGTCTGCCCGCTTCCGCCACAGGACCACTGGAAAGTTACATTTGTAGACTGATTTCTCCCCATAGGTCTGTCTCTTTGAGTTAAGTTCTTCATTCTGTCTTAAAAAAAATGGCCCAAGTCACGGCACCAAAAAAAAAAAAAGGCCCCTTCTTACCAGTATTTTCTGGCTTTTCCCCTTCCCTTCTCCTGACTCTATATAAAGTAGGTGTCAGTGGTCACGGTGATACTTGCCTTTATTCTTGGCACTTCGAAGGCAGAGCCTTTGGATTCTTATGAGTTCAAGGCCAACCTGGTCTACACAGTGCCAGGCCAGCAAAGACTACATAATGAGATTCTGTCTCAAAAACCAAAGCAACGAAAAGCAGTGTCATCATCAACATTTTAGAGGGGAAACCAAAACTGTTTCCTGGTGGGAACATGATGGAAGGAATAGCCCTAAAGGGGCTGTAAAGCACTGGTTTGAGGCAGGGTGTGTAACATGGGCCTTTAATTCCAGCATTCTGAGGTGGTCTACATAGTGAGTTCCAGGCCAGCCCGGAAAGACCACGTCTTTAAAAAAAAAAACCTCAAGTATTATTTCCCCAGGCACAGTGGTTCATTCTTGTAGTCTCTGCGCCAGGAGGTAGTAAGAGAACCTAAGTTTGAGACCAGCCTACGTAAAAGGTCCTAAAGCGAGAGGTGTGTGTGCTGGAGTCGAAATGGATGGATGGACGGACAGGCAGACAGAGAGCAATGGAAGCATGTCTGATTGTTTGTTGTCTTTGTAAGAGTGCTTGGAGTAGTGCCTGACATGCACTTAATACTCAATAGATTATTTTTATTAGAATTAAGGCATAGTGCAGTAGAAGGTGAGAAAGTTGAAGCCGCAAGTGACTTGTAGAAGAATAGAGTGCGTTTGTGTTCTGATATATCTTATTTTAATTGGCTGATGCCTACCGAGTTTTGTAAAGGATCTGGATATGGTAACCTCTAGACAAATGGAATTTCTGCACTTTATAAGTTAGGCAGTGAATAATGACACAGCCAAATAATGACCTCCATAGACAGCCCGAGAGCGGAAAGGGTGAAATACTGCTCTGAAGATGACGATTGGAATTGCATAGCCAGCTCTGTCTCTGTGCCAGCTGGCTTTGTTTGTTGGCTGCTGCTGCTGCTGCTGTTTGAGACAGGATCTCATGCAGCCCAAACTGGCCTCAAAGCTCACTGTATAGCTCTATAGTGGATAGCTATAAGGGTGGTCTTGAACTCCTGACCCTCCTGACTACATCTCCCAAGTGCGAGGATTACAGACGTGAGCCACCGCGCCTGGCCTGGTCTCAATCTCTTGACCTTGTGATCCGCCCGCCTCGGCCTCCCAAAGTGCTGGGATTACAGACGTGAGCCACCGGATCCGGCTGCCAATCAGCCTTTGAAGGCGTAGACTGGTGAAGAGAAGTGGTCCGGGGACCACACCCAGGGGAGGGGGGAGGGCAAGAGAAAATCAAATTGTCGGTGACACAGGCAAGACAGGAAACAGGAGGCGAGGGGAGGACAGAGGGCTCAGAGGCAGCACAGAAGGGAGAGGAGCGGACAAGTAGGAAAACGGGCTGCGTTTGCATGAGTCCTGAAACCTTAGTGTAGAAGTCAGGCTGCAAGGTGCAGTAAGCGTACCGCGGGAGGAAAGCACAGGTCAAGACAGCAGCCATTTGCTTTGCTCAGGCCATGGACTGTGCAGCAAGCTAGAAATGCATGCTCCTAGTTTATCCTCAGTGTCCTTGGCTCTTTAGACATGGCTTCCATAAATAACTACTGTCAAAGTTCACAAAACAAATTCTTCTCTTTATTTCTTTCCTTTTCAAACAGATGTGACACTCAATTCTCTGGTGTCTGAAGCATTTGTGAGGTTTTTTGTGGAGCTCGTAGGACATTATTCTCTGAATATGACTGTCACAGAGCGTGGGGAGCGTGTTTTCCTGAGGGAGCCATTCCGAAAGTCCCACACTTCTCGGAGTGTTCGCCACTTTCTAGATCTCTTCATGGAGACACAGATGTTTGCGGGATTTGTCCAGGACCGGGAGCTTCGGCAAAGCGGAGTTAAAGGTGGGTTCTACCATAAACCAATATCTTCTTAGTTGCTGAATACTTAGAAGGATTGACTAATCTCCAAGGGCTGGAGAGATGGCTCAGAGGTTAAGAGCACTGACTGCTCTTCCAGAGGTCCTGAGTTCAGTTCTCAGCAACCACATGGTGGCTCACAACCATCTGTAATGAGGTCTGGTGCCCTCTTCTGGCCTGCAGACATACACACAGACAGAATATTGTATACATAATAAATAAATAAATCTTTTTTTTTTTTTTTGGTTTTTCGAGACACAGGTTCTCTGTGTTTTTGGAGCCTGTCCTGAAACTAACTCTCTAGACCAGGCTGGTCTCGAACTCACAGAGATCCGCCTGCCTCTGCCTCCCGAGTGCTGGGATTAAAGGCGTGCGCCACCACCGCCCGGCTAAATAAATAAATCTTAAAAAAAAAAAATCTATGTAGACGTACAAGGGCACATCTGAGTTACTACAGGAATTATCTGTAATACTGTTTAACTACACTGGTACATCATTGTAGTAAGAACAAGATTAGGGCCGGGCGGTGGTAGCGCACGCCTTTAATCCCAGCACTCGGGAGGCAGAGGCAGGTGGATCTCTGTGAGTTCGAGGCCAGCCTGGTCTATAAGAGCTAGTGCCAGGACAGGCTCCAAAGCTACAGAGAAACCCTGTCTTGAAAAACTAAAAAAAAAAAAAAAAAAAAAAAAAGAAGAAGAAGAAGATTAGGGCTAGGTAGGGCTAGGGAGATGGGTCATCTGGTAAAGGCAACCTGAGTTCCATCCCTGGCTCAATGTGTTAGAAGAGAACAGATACCACTCCCTGACCTCTGACCTCTAACCTCTACATGTGTGCATATGCCAACCCCATACGCTTACATAAAGGCATGAACATACACAAATTAAGTAAATAAACAAGTAAAAAGGGGTATAGCTCAGGAGTAGAACATGCCTAGCATGTGCAAAGGCCAGAGTCTGCCCACAGCACTGCCAAAAAAGCAAAAGAAAAGAAAGGTTTTATTTAATTGGTTTTTAGGATAGAGTGTTGGACAGTCTCACCACTATGCCTTCTTCATAGGTTTATTTGAAGTCCGGGCTCTCCAGTATTTGGAAACAATTCCTGAGTCAGAACCCAGTGGGGTGAATAGAATTTTGCGGAGTCTTGGTGAGTTGCTTTGTTCTCCTGTGAGATAAACAACTGTACAAGACCTTTGCAGTAAACAAACCTCATCCTGAAGACTCATAATCAATCGGCAATGCAACCTCTAGCTGACTGACTGGACACTGTGACCCTGGGTCCTAATGTCTCAGAAAGCCGGTCACCTCAAATGCTGGGGATTCCCCAGCAGGGTGGGCCTGGGCTGTCTCCCTTAGTGAAGCCCCTAACTAATCTTATGGTAAAACTTTCCATTTCATGATCACAAAGCTGTTCTAGGTTACATCCTTTGGGCATGCTTTTTAAAAGTGGTCCTATTTAGCAGAAAAATTTTTACAGATAAATTTTACATATAATTTTAGGATGTCCATCGACCCCTGATTTATAAAATACCTGATCAGGGGGACTGGGAAGCAGAGAGAATGCCTTACTCTGATTTTGCATTTCCTTATGATGTTTAAATTCCAGTACGACATGAGAACAGCAGTATGTCCATCCAAACAATGGTATCACACTCCCCAGCTTCAAGCTTCGGCTTGTGTGCCTCTGGTTAGACCCTGTCCCTAACTAGCTGAGAGACCACAGGCAAACGCCGAAGGCTATGATTTCATCTGTGCCTTGGGGCTAGATTCGATCAGATGATAATCTTTAGGGACTTTAAAAAAAGTTTCCCTTGAGCGCTGAGAAATCTCCAGAGAGCAGGCCAAGTAATTTGAAACTACAGTTCGAGCTGAAAACCACTTGTATTAGATTATGTCTTGAGTTCTTTTCCCCCTCTGCAATTAGACACTCACGGGTTTTTTAGTGGCTAAACACATCAGCTGATAGTTCTCCATTAGTACAACAGAAACAGAAGGTGGTTAAGAACGAGGCCTTGGCCTCTGGAGGCTTATTTGGGTCCTGGTTAGGGGAGTTTCAGCCCATAGCTGATTGACCCTGATGCTTTTGGGCCTGTGGCATGGTAATACATTATGGCGAGACGTGGGTAGAAGAAGGTAGAAGAAGCTGTTTGTGTTATGGCTGCTAGGAAGCAGGGATGGGAAAGGGCTGAGTACCTGCAAGGGCACACTCATGACCAGCCGTCCCCCCTCTGGGTCGCACCTCCTTCAGGTTCCATTTCCAAGCTTTTACATGTAGGATTTGGGGGACACTTCTCCCCACCACTGTGCTTGACAAGGCCACTGAGCTCGTGAGTGGTTCTGAGTGGCCAGCTTGTTAGTCTCTTGCCTCAGATGTACAGCGGGTGAAGATCAAATGAGGTACTCACGCTCTTCTCCTCCTTCCAGGAAGCAAAATGAGATTTCTCCACAAGAAGTGAATGTGTCTTCATTCTAAACACAATGGAAAGTGCCAAAGACAGCATGTCTCCAGGGGTCTGGACGCACTGAAGAGTCCTGGAGAATCCTTGAGATTGTGGAAGGAGAAAGGCTGTCAGAGGAGGACTCTCCTGTTGCTGCAGACCAACCTGAGAGCCAGTGCGCTCTCTTCTGCTTCTAATTTGGGAACTTTTCGTTTGGTTGGTTGGTTGGTTTTGTTTTCTGAGACAGGGTCTCTCTATGTAGCCTTGGGTGTCCTGGAACTCACTCTGTAGACCAGACTGGCCTCAAACTCACAGAGATCTGCCTTCCTCTGACTCCCAAGTGCTGGGATTAAAGGCAAGTATCACTATGCCTAGCCAAATTATTTTTACTGTGGTGTTTCTCTTTAGTTATTGGTGGCTACAAGAAGCTCATTTTGTGCTTAGTCTATGAAAGCAGTCGTTCCCTACAAGAAAAATACTTGGAAATACTTGGTGCTGCATTGTTTAGAACAATGCAAAGAAGAGACTAAGAGAAAAATGCTGAGTTCCAGGCGCTAGAGAGACTTGGTAGGGATGGAGAACACTGGGTACACCTTACGCGGTTCTTGGCAGGAGAACATCGAGCTGCTTTAACCAGGGGCTGCTTGGACTTTCAGATTCCAGTGTTCCCACCGTTGCTAACCCCCTTTTGTCCCATGGCATATCTTAAGAGAATTTCACTCATGTTAGTACCTTAAAAAAGGCAGACACCATGCCGATCCGCATCGCCTCTCGCCTGTCAGCGTTCTTGTGCTGTGTGGAATAGAGCCAATCTGAAGACGTCCCTTCGAGGACGTCAGCTGCCTGTTTGTTGGCTTCTGGTGTTCACAATTCGCCGCACTGTGGTACATTTCCATATGTCATTTTATTTAAGTCTTCCATCAGCTTCGTGATATTTTGCAAGAAACTGGATTTGGCCAGTTATGCGCTTTAGACAGAGCTAAGCAAAAACACTTGACTGACGAACACAGAGAAAGCTAGTGAGTCCTACAGATGGAAGCTGGGGCTCTTTAGTGTTATAGTGATGTTTAAAGTTCTCCATGGAGTATCCCAGACCGGTCTCTAAGCTTCGTTGAGACTTCAAGCTCTGGGTGTCTTCATGAGACACTGTTCTTTGTCTGTCTTTGGTGCTGGGACTAGAACCCAGGGCTTGCTGTGTGTTCCGCCCCACTGATTATTCTTACGTCGTTGTAAGTTTTTGTTCTAATTAGACTCAGTATTTCCTAAGCCTCTATACCTCTTCATCATCCAGATGCTGAAAATCTAAAGTGTGACTAGTGCCTGGGAAAAAGAAGTTTGTCAATGAAGGTGTGATTTTCATTGATAGATGATAATTGTTGTGGCAAATGTCAGTTGTTTTTCTTGGGCTTTGCTAATGGCGTTCCCTAGAATGGAAAAGATTCACTCAGACTAAAGTGCTGTACATTGGGCTAGGATAGGACTGACTGTCCAGTCCTGTCACTACTACCCATCCACGCGTGTCTGAATGAATGCAGGCAGGCTGGTGCCGTGCAGTATGATTCCTAAGTGTGGGTCCAGGGAAAGAACTGGGCCTGTGTCTTTAAATGTTGGTGTCTCTTCTCACACTCCAGTCCTGACGGAGCCATTGGTTGTTTATGAGATGGGAAAAGGAGTGTTTGCTGTGGTTGGTCTTGACTGTGCCTTGGGGACGAGAATCTTACCTTCTTACAATCTAAAGCTGCTTCCTTTCCTTGAGTTTGTCATGTTTTGTTTTTGTAAAATGTTGTGAATATTGGACATGTTTGTAAAAAGAATTGTTCAAGATTTCTATCAAATGTTTACAGATCTTTTAATGAATAAAGACATTTTAAAAGTCCCACCGATCTCCTGGAGAATTTAAAATAAATCCACTTGGGACGTGTATTAGTTACGTTCCTGCTGCAGTGATAAAACAAGCAACTGGAAGAAAGCTTGTTTGGCTGACAGGTCCACGGGAGAAGAGCCCATCGTGGTGAGGAAGCATGGCGCTAAGCCAAAGGCGTGGAAGCAGGGGTGGGGAGCTGAGAGCTCACGTCTCCAAACAGCGATTTGGAAGCAGAGTGCGAAAGCAGTGTGAGGCTTTAAACTCTCCCACCCCTAGTGGCTGACTGGCCTCTGCCAGGCTGCGCCTCCTAAACCACCGCAACAGCGCCACCAACTGGGGACCGAGTGTTCACACACCTAAGCCTAGGAGAGGCAGGTCGCATCAAACAAGTTGGGAAGCGCTTTCACTTAAACCTATAGGCCGCACATTCACATCCTCTGTCCATCTTAGCCTAACCAGGCTTATAGCTGAGAGCAACTTTCCCAAAGCCCTTAACAAACGAGCCTTGGTTGAATGCACATTAGGCAGGAAATATAGTCCCACATCATTTTTTTTGCATTACCTCTTCGTCTGGGAGATACTGAACAGAGAATGTATGCCAGCTATAGCCAAGGGCTTGGGAGCCAAAGAGGAGCACTATTACCACAAATTCTAAAGGCAAATGATTGGGTTTTACATAGGCCTAAAGACAAAAAACATGACAGCTTTTTAAACGAGGCATCCTGCAGATGTAATTCCAGTCCTGGAAGGGAAGAGGAGTTTGCAGCGCTGGGGATTGAAATGCGGCTCTACCACTGAATCGCACCCCCAGCTTCTTAAAGAGGGTGGTTAGATCTGAAGACTCGTTTTCATTGCAAACAGGCTCCCATTTCTAGTGTCTGTAAAAGAACATTCTTAAAGGGCCTGCGAAATGAGGATAAAGAATGCTAGAAGCTCAATATTATGTCAGTTTAGAAAGGAATTAAATGGTGTGGGAAATATGTTTCTCTCTTTTAGTCAAGTCCAGCGACCGCCTCTTGTGAAGTCCCCACGCCCCGAATGTTTCTTGCTTTCTCGCTCTTAAATCCCTCTCTCTTCTGCTATGCGGCTGCTAGTCTGACCTGCACTGCTAACCTTCATGCCTAACTCGGAAGACTTGGCTTTCTCTCCCTCTCCCCCATGTCTTGCCTCATGCCTGACCTATGTTTCTCTTAAACTCTAATAAAATTGTCGGAGCTTCAGAAACACACGCACACATACGCGGTACCCACGGAAAGACAGGCAAGGTGCCAGGCCTGCAGGAACGTCAGTGGGTAAGAGCTGGCTACAGAATTTGCAAATGTGCACGCGCCCGCATAGAAGAGTCTGCGACGTGTATGACGTCAGCTCCAGGCGCGCAGGCGCCGTGGAACGGAACTGAGCCTGCGCAGACTCAGGCGGCTCTCGTGGGGCCGAGTGCCGCGCAATGGCGGGCACGGGCTTGGTAGCCGGGGAGGTGGTGGTGGATGCGCTGCCGTACTTTGACCAAGGCTACGAGGCGCCCGGCGTGCGGGAAGCGGTGAGTGCGGGGGGTGTGCGGCGGGGCCGCCCGAGGCACGCTGCCCTTTCCCTCCGCGACCCCGGCCTCTTCTCGTTCTTAGGCTGCGGCCCTGGTGGAGGAGGAGACTCGCAGGTACCGGCCGACCAAGAACTACCTGAGCTACCTGACAGCCCCGGATTACTCCGCCTTTGAAGTAAGTGCGGTGTTCTGAGCCCCGCACCCCGACCAGGCTTCCTGCCGACTTAGATTTCGGATTGAGGGCTTTAGCTGTGTGAAATGGACATTTTCCAGGTTTACTGCTGCTTGATGCTCATATTGCATGTCATGTAGGGATCAGTTGGTTCAAAATAGCCAGATGAGCTTTCCGCAGGGTTCATATTACATTAACCCCAGAAATGCTTTATTGGTTTCTCTCTACAGACTTGTTTTAAAAAAATATTTTGAGTTTTTTATTTTTAGTAGAGCCCCCTAGTAAATTTCACAAAAGCATCCTTTACCCTTTATTGTCTAAGGTCCACTCCAAACAGGTAGGAATCACGGGATTTTAGTATTTATAATCTTAACTACTTGTACTCTTTGCAGCCACTGGAGGGAGATTTGTGTACCAAAACTCAGGTAGTTAGTGGGTGTGTGAATCCCGAACAAACATTTTAAATGCGACAGGTGCAACCAAAATGCCACTTAGCTCCTAATCACATATCAGTTACAAACTTTCTACCCTTTGAAATGCAGCGTGATTCCTGCCTTTATAATTAGTGTTCTGGTTAATTTAATCCTTTCTTAATAGTTGCTAATGGTGTATTGGACTGTCTTCCCTAGCTCAGAAAACAGTCCTATGAATTACATAACTTCATTTTTATTCTTCTGTCAGTTAACTTTGGTGTTTTCAAGGCTGTAGCTCAAGCTTCTGGAATTCACTAGGACAGGTCAGCTTTGAATTTGTTTTTTTTTTTTTTTTTTTTTTTTTTTTTTCAGCTTTGAATTTGACTTTCTGCTTCAGGTTTGTGGGTGTTGGAATTACAGGCACCACATCCAGCTCTTAATGTAGAAGTGTGTGTGTGTGTGTGTGTTTAGACACAGTCTCAAGTAGCTCAAAGTGGCACTGAACTCAGTTTGTACCCTGGGATAACCGTGAACTGCCAATCTCTTATCTGTACCTCCAACTGCTGGGATTCAAGGCATGACCGCCACTCCCAGATTTGATGTAGTTTTGATTTGCATTTTCTGATAACTGTTTGGCTGATTTGCCTGTCTGCTTACTGTGGTACTTGTCCTTTGATGTTTAGGTTTTTCCTAGTCTCTATAGATTGTGGATATTAATCCCCTGTGAGATGAATAGCTGGCAAAGACATTCATTCTGTAAGGTCTCTTCACTCTGGTAATTGGGGTTTTTTGGAACATACACACACACACATACGTACATGCACACATGGTTTCTTTGTGATAACCTGGCTGTCCTGGAACTCCCGTTATAAACCAGGCTGGCCTCAAACTCACAGAGATCCTCCTGCCCCTACCTACTACGTATTGGGATTAAAGGTGTGCACCTGTCGTAAAAAAAAACAAACAAACAACTTTTTAATTTGTTGTAATTGTATGTATGAATTATTTTTCTTTCTTTGTGTGTGTGTGTGTTTCAACATAGGGTTTCTCTGTGTAACAGCCCTAGCCATCCTGGAACTAGCTCTGTAGACCAGGCTGGCCTCGAACACACAGATCCACCTACCTCTCTGCCTCCCGAGCACTGGGATTAAAGGCGTGCACCACTGCCCGGCTTACACACACGGATTCTTGTTGCTCCCTAGACTACTGGACTCCTATCAGAGAGTGCTTACCTGTGTCTGTATTTTGAAGCATCTACTCTTCATAGAAGTGATGTCTATGCACGCTGAACAGAATGTATTGCACACTTTTAATCCCAGCACTCAAGAAACAGAGACAGGCAGATCTCTGAGTTTGAGGCCAGCCTGGTCTACAGAGCGAGTTCCAGGACAGCTAGGACTACACAGAGATGCGATGGAAGCGTGCGCTGCCTCCTCCCCCCCACCACCACCACCGTGCACTCGAAGCTGCTGTTTTAAACTGGAGCATGTGGGATTTACACTGTGTCAGACCCCACAGCACCAGGGGCTTCCTGAAACATTTGGCAGATTTAGTAGGATTAAGAACAGAGGGAGAAGAGGAGTTCTGAAAGGCGGCACCCAGATCTTTACTGCACTGTCAGTGACTCTGGCCAGAGGCAGCAATCTGTTCCTTATGGTTAACATAGAAGCCACATTCTTCCCCAAGAGAGAGACAAAGACCCCCTCTCTCTGCTATTAGTAAATCTAACCGCTCCGATTTTATAGTGCTGCAGTGGCCAGCGAGTCTTATCTGACCCTGAAGGGTGAGGATGGTCTGAGCTACCTGCTGGAAATCTGGGTGAAGTGCGAGGAAAGCCGATGGTAAATAGTTAGGGAAGTCCAGTCCATGGCTACTCCTGCACTTATGCCTGGTGCCAACAGAAGGGCTGTAATCTGCGCTGCTATGAATTCAGTGGTGGGAACTGGCAAGGGTTCTTCAGGTGCCACCCCTAATGTAGGAAAAAGGAATGCCAGGGCACAAGTCCCAGACCACCTAGCAGGTAGGCAGTGGTATACTTGTGTGCAAATATTGCTATTCTTTAAAACAGGTGGGGATGCCGAGTGGTGGTGGCTGCACACCTTTAATCCCAGCACTAGGGAGGCAGAGACAGGCAGATCTTTGTGAGTTCAAGGCCAGCCTGGTCTACAGAGTGAGTTCCAGGATAGCCAGGGTTATATAGAAAAACCCTGTCTCAAAAAAAACTTAGTTAAAAGAGGGGGGGGGGTAGTAATTGAGAGAAGCAAAAGGATCCATTATAATTAAAGTATCGAGTCTCAGTAAACATTATCTTCAGCACGATCCTGGCCTGATTCTTTGTTGTTTGTGCACCAGACGGACATAATGAGAAATGAATTTGAAAGACTGGCTGCCCGACAACCAATCGAATTACTCAGCATGAAACGGTGAGTGAGGAAGGTGGCTGAGGTTGGGAGGGGTCCAGCTGAGTAGGCAGTGAGGGTAGAAGATAGTGTTGTGTGCTGTAAACATGACTACCACCTTTTTTAAAACCAAAAATAATATTTTTAGCAACTTTTTAAAAAGCTAACAGACTTTACCCAAGATGGGTCATGGTGACAAGCAGGGATGAGAGACATCAGAGTCTCCGAGACGTTTTAGGTTATTTAACTAGTTCATATTTATGGAAATCTTTTTGTTACAATATGCAGCTGTGTTTTATTTGTAAATTGGTTTCTAGGGTAATGGGTTTCTTTACTGCCTCAGTCACTTTTGTTCCTGTGTGTGTAGGGACTGGTAATTGGTGTCTTTGTCTATGTAGCAGGTGTGTGTCCATGGGGAGTCTAGTGGAAGGAGCGATTAAAGGCTTGGCAAGATATGCTGGTTTATTTATTTGTTGTATAATTTCAGATATGAACTTCCAGCCCCTTCCTCGGGTCAAAAAAATGACATCACTGCCTGGCAAGAGTGTGTAAACAATTCCATGGCCCAGTTAGAGCACCAGGCAGTTCGAATCGAGAATCTGGAGCTGATGTCACAGCACGGGTGTAACGCCTGGAAGGTGTACAATGAGTAAGACGCATTGGTTCTCCTGAGTCTTCAGTGTCTTTTCATAAGTGTGCTGTGCACACACATTCTAAGTACTTCCCAGCACTTGGAAAGCTGAGGTGGGGGGCTACCACAAAGTCGGGGCCTGTCTGGTTTATATATTGAGTTTGAGGCTATCGTAGGCTTATATAGCAAAACCCTGGATCCAGAATAACAGCAACAACAATTATGCTAGATTTGACTTGAGATGTGTCGAACTACACCAGTGAGATGCTGGAGTCCTATCTCAGTTCACTAGGGCTAGCCTCGTTCACATAACTAACCCTGTTTGTTGAAATAAGAGCGGCTGGGCTGCGTCCCCAATCATCCCCAGCACCCTGCCGCCCGCATGGCTAGCTTAGCTTATGACCCGAAATAATTACACGGAAACTGTATTCTTTTAATCACTGCCTGACCCATTAGTTCCAGCCTCTTATTGGCTAGCTCTTACATATTGATCTAACC
>NC_022022.1:10929770-10939734 GCF_000317375.1 Microtus ochrogaster
AGTGGGACAATCATGGCGACTCTCTGACTCAGCTTCTTTCTCCCAGCATCCTGTTCTGTTTTCTCCGCCTACCTAGGGGTTGGCCTATGAAATGGGCCTAGGCAGTTTCTTTATTAATAAGAAATCATTCCCACATCACCTGTTCAACCCTGTTCACTGATGGTATAAGAAAATGAGCTCGGAGGGTGATTGAAAGTACCATACAATGCAGTCTGGTTTTTATATCTATGTGTTGTGTTCTTTAAAGTCCTGGTCAGGATGGTCCCTCACCTGTAGTTCAGCAATGCTCAGGAGGCTGAGATAGGGGGATCACCATGAGTTCCCAGCCAGCTTGGGCTATAAAGTAAAGTCTTGCCTTAAAAAAAAAAAAAAGCCAGATGGTAATGGTGCACACCTTTAATCCCAGAACTTGGGAGACAGGCAGGCAGATCTTAAGAGTTTGAGGCCAGTCTGGAACAGAGGCTGAAGCAAGAGGGTTTCTCCAAGTGCAGGAGTTCAGGGCCATCCTGATCCGCATAGTGGGACACCCCCTCCAAAACACAAGTCCTGAGAATTTAAGAAGAACCACTGTGGGTGATGGTGGCACACTCCTTTAATCTCAGCACTTGAGAGGCAGAGGCAGGCGTACCTCTGGGTCTATAGAGTGAGTTCCAGGACAGTCAGGGCTACACAGAGAAACCCTGACTTTTGTTATTAACATCAGTATCCAGAATCAAGCTGTCAGTGATGTGTTGCGTTAAACAAGCTTTATTTATGAATTATCTAACATACTAGACACGAAGATCCCAGGATATAGTATTTTTAGCAGAAAAACCTGACTTTGAATAATAAAAATAGGTAGTTTAGTTTTCGTTGGTGTTACCAGATTTCAGAGTGTATGTGCTCTTTCTTCCTTAGAAACCTCGTTCATATGATTGAACATGCACAGAAAGAACTTCAGAAGTTAAGGTAAGTTTTTTTTTTATTTGAGTGAGATTTAGATGAGCCCTGATAGAGTGGGGGAGGAAAACCACTAAGACTACATATAGTCCTGTAAAAGTAAATAGCTAATCCACTTTGGTTAAGCAGTTAATTTTTAATTGTGTATTGCTGTCAGGGTGTGTAGAATAATTACCTTTAAGAAATAGAAATTCAGGGGGCTGGAGAGATGGCTCAGAGGTTAAGAGCACTGAAAGATCTGGTGCCCTCTTCTGGCCTGCAGGCATGGAGGCTGAACACTGTGTACATAATAAATAATCTTTAAAAAAAAAAAGAAAGAAAGAAAGAAATAGAAATTCATAAATTCTAAATGGTAGATCGCTAGCAAGGAGTAGCAAAAGTCAAAGTTTATATGTCGTGTGTATTGAAGGGAAACTTGGGCTAGACTTTCTTGATGTTTGCTGTTTTATGATCAGTGGGATGGGAAGCCCCTGAACAGTTCATAGATTGAGCCAGAAGTGTGGAAGACAGCTGTAGCCCCAATGCTGTCTGAAGGGGTTTGTACCTGAGGGTACCTGGTCAGCGGGGGTCATATGGAACAGTTGGCAGGGAAGCCTGGGAAATTGGCCTGGTCTCCAACCAGAGCTGCCAAGCTCCTTCATAGTTGGAAAGAAGAGTTAGGAAGAGCCAGACGTGCTGCACCGGAGAGCCTGCTCTTTGGTCAAAGGGCTGGTAGACTGTGGATTGGCGGGACCAAATGGCTGGGTAGCATAGAGCTTCACATACACCGTGATATATTACAAGTGCAAGAAATTGTCTTCATTTTGGATTTATACTTTTAAGTTGATTTGGTTTTCGACAGTAGATCATTTAACAAATAGCCATTTAATATGTACTAACTGATCTACTGGGGCCAGCATCTGGCACTGAGTTTGCTGTACCTAAGTGGAGGTAAGAATAAGCTTGAAACCTGAAAGCGTGTTTGTTTTCTACAACTCATAAATCTGCAAACTTAGAAAGAACACCTTGGGTAAGTGCAGGGTAACACACTCTGCACACACATGCACATACAGGAAAGAACCTAGATAAGTCTGAAAGAGAAGGTCTTTATTTTGGCTCACAGTTGTGGAGAGCTGAGGCTGAAAAAGTGTATCTGTTGACAACCCCGTTAGGGACAGATGCCAGCCTGGTCCAAGGGATCACATGACAAGAGACAAGGTGGCTGCATGTGTGTGTTTCAGTCTCTAAAGCCACTAGTGTTCTGTTTTTGGAATTCTGTTCTGATAACCCTCTCTAATCCAAACACCTCTGTAAAGTCCGCCTCTGGGCACGGTAATTGGACCAGCTTCCATCTCCTAGCACTCAGTGGTGTGAATGTTAGACAGGGGACATTCGAAGTGCAGTACACTGAAACTCGCACAGCCATTGCCAGGGAAAGTGCGTGGAAGGAGGGATTTGTAATCTACATACATGTTTGTAGTTAGTTGGTATTTTGTTTTCTCCCACAATGAGCATATTTTCTAAAATTTGTAATTGAAAAATAATTAACAGAAAGTTAGGTTCTCGGATTAGCCTATAATTGTGTGTGTGAACCCTAAAGAGTTTAAAGATACTTTCTGTATTGTTTTGTTCTGTTGGTTTTTATCATATGTTATAATGTCATTGGGCTGTATAAAATATTTTTACAGGAAACATATTCAAGATTTAAACTGGCAGCGAAAAAACATGCAGCTCACAGCAGGATCTAAATTGAGAGAAATGGAGTCAAAGTGAGTGTATAATTCACCGTGTCTTAAGTAGTTTAGTTCTAAGAGCAAAAACTAAGATTACAGTAATATTCACGTGGGTGCTGCGGGAATCAAAGAAAGGCTGTTTGTGTGCCTGCTGGTTGCTGAGGAAGGCCATACAGAGAAGCCGGGACTGCAGACAGGGCTGAGCTACTGCTGAGTGGTGCGGTCTCAGCCCCCAACCTGAGGCCGGTATTCTTGTAGGAAGGGGAATCCCATAATTTGCCTAACTTGTTTGTGCTTTAATTTGTTTATCCCTGCTAATGCATATTATCTTTAAAATATTCTTCTACATATGCTTACATATATCATTTATAGAAAGGCCTAACTAAGTTTTATGTGGCCATGAGCACCTTACTCAGCATGTGAGAAATTAAGGAAGGATTTGAGCTTAAGGCCAGCCTTGGCTACAGAGTGAGAGACCCCAAAAAGGGAAATTAAATACCCTAACCCTGTGATGTTTGTATGTCATTCCTCACCCACACCATCCCCTTGTCCCTCTTCCCGTCTTTAGTGCCATGGACGGAGGGGCGTCCACATTTTTCTTCAGGCTTGCACTTGTACATTTGCCCTTGAGATGATTGACAGGAAACAGTGACCTCCTTTAGTCTGCCAGTTTTGTTTGTTTCTTCAGTTCTGGAATCTTGTCCTCCATTTTCTGAGACTCTGCCCTGTTTTCTGCTAGTCTTATACTGTCTTCCATTACTCCTTCCTGTCTCTTCTGTCTTAATTCTTTCCTATTTTGCCATTTCCTAAGGAAAAATTGTCATGAGACAATTGTAGATTCATTTATGATAATAAAAAATAATGTAGAGACATCCTGTGTCTCTTTGCTGCTTTCCCATAAGTGGGCTTCACTTTTTTTAAACAGAAAGTTAAAAATGTTAGTGCCCTGAATAAAACTATATGTTTAAGATAAACTGAAAGAAATTTTGCATGAAGTAATTTTTCCTTTTTTCTTCTTTTTTTTCCCCTCTCCTAGTTGGGTATCCCTGGTAAGTAAGAACTATGAGATTGAGCGGACTATCGTGCAGCTGGAGAACGAGATCTATCAAATCAAGCAGCAGCATGGGGAGGCAAACAAGGAGAACATCCGCCAAGACTTCTAACCTTGGGCGAAAGGGAGAAGAGGCCCCTGCAAACCTGAGGCCTGTGGACTTCCTCAAAGCCACTGTCGTGCTTAGGTGTTTAGAGCCTGGGTTGTGTGTGCTGTTGTGTTGTTTCATGTGTGTGTGTCTTACCAAAATAAAGGTTTGCCACACGTTTCTATTTTTTTTTAGCTATAAAAATCTGAGTTTTCAAAGTGAGCATGACTTTAGAATGATCTTGTCATATTTTATAGCAGAAATCCTTCTTTTAAGGCTTCAAATTTTGTAACGAAGCTTTATTTAAGGCTTCCAACGTGCTCGGGAAACTGGGCACTTTGAGTGTGTGTTTTTGTTGAATAAAGTACCATTGTAAGCATTTTTGTGGGTGGGTACAGTGAACTGTATTAATGGTTCTCATGAGTGTGGGGTTCTACGATAGAAACAGGACATGTTTGGTGTTAGGGAATGCGTTGGGACAGGACCTTCTCAGCAACCGATGGCCTCTGTCTTCCTCTCTCTCCTTGTTGTGGTGTGTAGTTCAGGGCTTCATACTCCTCCTTGAAGACCGTGTAGGCCACGAGGCGCACCACCCTGATGCACAGCCTTAGTCAATGTCACACCAGGAAGTGAGCTTGATGCTGCTGCTGAAGTGATGCAGCCCCAGCCGCTGGTGTTCTGTGATGCGCTGACCATCAGGGAAAGAGGTCACTCCAGAGTAATCCAGCCACTGGTGTTCTGTGATGCGCTGACCATCAGAGAAAAGAGTCACCCCAGAGAGTAATCCAGCCGCTGGTGTTCTGTGATGCGCTGACCATCAGGGAAAGAGGGTCCCTCCAGAGTAATCCAGGCTCTGGCAGCAGAGGGGAAGCCGGCCTCTGATGGACTGAACCTCCAGCCCCTTCAGAGGTGTACTTATTGATTGTAAGACACGTTCCTCATACTGAGGCCATTTAGATCTGTATGTTCTCTAAAGAAAAACATCACACTCCTGCAACTTCAGTCCTTACTGTGTAGTGTTCGCAGTGCCCAACATGCAAGACGCTCCAGGTGGGCCAGGACAGCTGTGACCAGTCATGTAGTGAATGGAACACTTCAGAAAAACTACTCGGAATCATAGAAAACAGCCCCTGTTCTCTGCTATGATTTCTTCAAGGTCTAAGTACCTCCAACATAACAACTGTTAGGCAGAGGCCAGCCTGATCTAGAAAGGGAGGTCCAGGACAACCAGAGCTGCACAGAGAAACCCTGTCTCAAGCAAAACAACAAAAAAGGTGTGTGAGTGGGCATCGCTGTTAAGGGTGCCACAGGCAGCCTGCTCCTCAGCGTGACCCTGGATGCCCTTGTCATGTTTCACCACCTTGTCACACTTGGCAACTTCAGGTGCTGTGTCAGAGCCACAGTGGACACGGGTAGGAACACGGAAGGCGATACTAATGAGTTTCCCAGTTAGGTCAGGGATGACCATGCCCACAGCCTTAGTGTCAGCGGGTGCAGGGATGTTTCAGGCAGCCCTGTGTTTCCCAGAGGCCATCTACAGTACTCTGGGTGGTGGTGATGGCATGAACTGTAGTCGTAAGTCCCTTCTTGGTGCTAAAATTGTTAGAGGTGACCTTCATGGGGCGGGGGAGGGGAGCTAAGCAGTTAGTGGTGCAAGGGACCTTGCTGAGATTCAGTTAATTGTCCTTACGGTTCACACCCCTTACAAACATGAGGGGCAGAGGCACCACTTGAAGCTCCACCCTTCAAGTGGGCCTTGTTCTCCATGGTGGTACAGATAGATGCCAGTAGACCCCACAACACAATCGGCATTTGCGGTGGCATCACTGCTGGAAGATGGAGCTGGTCTTTTCGTCGATGTCAGGCTTCCCATTCTGAACTTCAACTGCTGTGGGATTTGCCATGGGTAGAATTGTACTGGAACGTGTACGCCATGTATTTGTAGTCAATGAAGGGGTCATTGATGCCAACAATATCCACTTTGCCTCGAGTCGAAGGCAGCCCTGATAACTAGGTGTGCTCAGTACAGTCAAATCCAGTCACCCCGACCACAACCATCGTGTGTTAGGGACTAGGCTGGACTGCACAAGAAAATGCTGTCTGGAGTGGGGAAGAGCAGAGGACCTAAGCGTTTTCTTTATCAGCGAATGTTTTAATTCATTTTTGATGTCAGCCTGACCTGTCCGTGTGGCACTTAGAAAGCTATGGCTCAGGTGGCAGTGACTCCTTGACAAGGACTGTTCAGGCCCTGGAGTTGATTTGTGATGGTGTCAGGGCCAAAGGAAACCGATTCCCCAAACTCCACAGGCAGTGCATGTTTGGAAGACAGCCTTGACTTAGCTCAAGCTGGACTGTAGAAGGGTTTCTGGCAGTTAGGTAAAAGCCAGCGTTCCTCAGTAATTTGTGAAACAGGTTTAGCAAAAAAAAAAAAAATAGTTTCTGCTGGACTGTGGTGGCACATGCCTTCAATCCCAGCACTTGGAAGCAAAGGCAGGCAGATCATTGTGAGTTCCAGGACAGCAAGAGAAACTCTTCCTGAGGAGGCTGGTGGGAGGAGAAAGAGTCATGTCCCTTACCTCTGGCAGAAGGGACATCAGGCTCTTCATGACATATACCTGAGGTTGCATGTCAAAGTCCATGCTGGCCCCCAGGTACCCTCAGTCCCCTAGTCATGCAGACTTGTTACACACATCAAACCCCGTCCTGACCCTCCCACCACCTCCTCCACCCTAAACTCCCTCCAGCTTCCCTCCCCTCACCCTCCTGATTTTTCCACACCCTGCTTTCCTGGCCCTGGCCACCTCTAGTCTGTTTCTCTGCTCTGGACGCTTCCAGATGCCTCTGGCCATTCTCTCTTATCCACAATAAAAACCTACCCTTGGGGCTGGAGAGATGGCTCAGAGGTTAAGAGCATTGCCTGCTCTTCCAAAGGTCCTGAGTTCGATTCCCGGCAACCACATGGTGGCTCACAACCATCTGTAATGAGGTCTGGTGCCCTCTTCTGGCCTGTAGACATACACACAGGCAGAATATTGTATACATAATAAATAAACATTAAAAAAAACAAACAAACAAAAAAAAACCTACCCTTGATCCTGGAGTGCCCATTCTGATGGTTTCCTTATTGCACCGCTCAAACACAGTAGGAACCGGGGACTATTTGGAAAAGCAATCAGAGGGGATAAGAACACTGGAAGCCGAGCTCCATGAGCAATCCTGGTGAGGGTTTACACAGTCAGCAGTGTAACGATCATTACGGAGTTTCAGGTGGGGATAACGACTCTTAGGAACCGGACCAAAGGCCACCGCTGCAGCTTTATGGAGGTGTAAAGGTAACAGACTAATGTAGGCAAAAGTCAAGGCAACCATGTTACAGGTGTTTCCAACTCTTTGAAGCGGGTTTTTTTGGTTTTTTTTTTTTTCAATAAGAATCAAGAAAACACACTGGGGCAGAAATACTGGGAAACCCTGTAGTTTGGCCAGAAAGCATGCTGAAAAAATACTACTAAGGAGTGCACAAATGCTAGAGATCAGCGCTATTCAGGAAGAGTAAAAAAAAAAAAAAAAAAAAAAAAAAAGTTTAGGTGTAGTTGCTCAGTGTGAGGGCTGGGACTTGGTGTGAGTTTGAGGCTGGCCTAGATTACAGAGTGAGACCCTGTCTCAAAGAAAGTGCTTAGAAAAGGACAGTAGAAAACAAAATTGGGCCGGGCAATGGTGGCGCACACCTTTAATCCCAGCACTCGGGAGGCAGAGACAGGCGGATCTCTGTGAGTTCTAGGCCAGCCTGGTCTACAGAGCTAGTTCCAGGACAGGCTCCAAAGCCACAGAGAAACCCTGTCTCGAAAAAAAAAAAAAAAAAAAAAAAAAAAAAAAAAAAAAAAAAAACCAGAAAAACCAAAAAAAAAAAAAAAAGAAAAGAAAAGAAAAGAAAAAAGAAAACACACTTGGAAGCGATTTCCCATTATTAGCAAGACCATCATGGGCTCAATGGAAACACGGTATATTAGTTTAGAAGACTTTAGGAAGGGTCCTTGGGCACTGGCTGCACTGAGTCATCTAGGGAATTGTTTCTCTGGGGCTTTCCTGCGCATTCAGTCATCACGGCCTTCAGAGACGGTCGAGGTTGCCATGGGCCCCAGTCCACTAGCCCTACCTCCAGCCCCGAGTGCCGCTGCCACTTGCTCTTGTCCTCGTTCTGCCAGTTTTGCTGAAGAAAGCTAGAGTTAGGGTTGTAGAGATTTCAAAGAAAAAGCCGAGGCCCTCCGCTGTCACTGGGTCTCGTGACCCTCAGCAGCCCCTGGTGGTGAAGCATGAAGCTGGGGGCCAGGCCATAATTGCAGTGGAGGAAGAATGCCTGCCGCGTGGAGATGGAGACAGCAGCAGAATCAGAGACTGGCTGTGTGGCCTGCTACCAGCAAAGCCAGGGAGCGCAACTATCCAAGTCCTCGGGAATTCACGGCACACCAAGGGGAACCCCATTACGAGTCACCGAGCAGTGAGTTAATGTTGGCGCTACTGAGTTTCTGTTTCTGAGGATTCTAGTCAAATCCTCCCTTTCTGGCTCCTATTGCGGTTGGGAATGGGAATGTTCGGCCTGGGCGGCTGTGTCTTGGAAGTAAGTAACTGTTGATTTTCAGTGTCTCAGAACTGGGAGTGCTGACTACCGGAGGGACTTTGGAGCAAGGGAACTCTTAAGACTCTGGGGACTCTTGGAGATGAACGGAGTGCATTTTGCATTATGAAGTAGACATCTGGAGCCAGACGCAATTGCGTCTGAATGCGCATGAATCTTAAATGTTCCCTCCAGAAGTCCACGGGTCAGAGAGTCATTCCCCTGGCTCTCAAGGGTTAGTGGAACCTTTAGTGGGCGGGGCCTAGTGTATAAACATCAGGTCATTAAGAGCACGTGCTTGATGGAGATATTAGAACCATAACCCCTTCCCTTTCTTGTTTTGCTTCCTGGCATCTGTGAGGTGAGCAGCTTCCTATACCTTACTTATCTCCACTGACATGATGGGCATTCACCGTAGGCTCAGAGCAACTGAGCCACCTGTGGACTGAAGTCTTGAAAACTATGAGCCAAAATAAATGCACTCCTTCTTACAAGCTGTTTGTCTCAGGTACTTATCGGAGCGGCAGGAAGCCAACTGACAAACCAAACAAGATGGGGAAGCTGTGGTTCTGTTGTATACCATTGTTACTGTCATGAGTAGCGCACCAAAGTGAACACGCATCGAGTCGTAACCCCAACCAACCTTTATTTATTTATTTTTTTAAATATTTATTTATTTACTTATTATGTATACAATATTTTGTTTGTATGTATGCATGCAGGCCAGAAGAGGGCACCAGACCTCATTACAGAGGGTTGTGAGCCACCATGTGGTTGCTGGGAATTGAACTCAGGACCTCTGGAAGAGCAGGCAATGCTCTTAACCACTGAGCCATCTCTCCAGCCCCGCCAACCAACCTTTATATTCAGGGAAGATCTCTTTAAGTTGCCTGGGCTGGCCCTGAATTCACCTCCTAATTATTTATATAGGCATTTATCTAGAGAAGAGGGATGCCAATCAATGGGACACAACTTACAAGCATCCTTAATCGAAAGACACAATCAGGCCAGTGAGAAGACTCTGTGGGTAAAGGCCCACATCCACATTCACAGGGTGTACAGCCTCTTTTGGGTCCCCCCCTTTAAAGTGTTATTGGAAAACTGAAGATTTCCAGATAGATAGCTGCCACAAGCCTCCATCTTGAAAGAAGAAACAAATCAAGCAGGAAATATGGAGAGAAAACCATGTATTATGACTACAGCCATAAGCTGTTCTCTCTTTTTTTTTTTTAACTAGGAAAGGGAGGGGCATTTTATTTTATTTCTTTCAAATATTTATTTATTATGTATACAATATTCTGTCTGTGGGTATGCCTGCAGGCCAGAAGAGGGCACCAGACTCCATTGCAGATGGTTGTGAGCCACCATGTGGTTGCTGGGAATTGAACTCAGGACCTTTGGAAGAGCGGCCAGTGCTCTTAACCACTGAGCCATCTCTACAGCCCTCGCTGTTCTCTCTTAAGACCACTAACTATGCTGAGTGAGGTAAGCCAGACCCAAAAAGAGGAGCATGGGATGTACTCACTCATATTTGGATTCTAGCCACAAACAAAGGACATTGA
>NC_022022.1:10940194-10942810 GCF_000317375.1 Microtus ochrogaster
TCCCACAGGTCAGGGAACCCTAAGTGCTCTTCGGGCTGAGGAGGGAGGGGGACTTGATTGGGGGAGGGGGAGGGAAATGGGAGGCGGTGGCGGGGAAGAGACGGAAATCTTTAATAAATAAATAAATTAAAAAATAAAAAAGAAACATCCGGGGGTGGGGAGGGAGAGAATTCTTGATGGGCAATGTACGGTGGTGGCACACGTCTTTAATTCCAGTGCTCAGGAGTCAGTGACAGCAGGATCTCTGGGAGTTTGAGGTCAGTCTGGTCTACAGAGTGAGTTCCAGTACAACCAAGGCTACACAAAGAAACCCTGGCACTGGAAAAACTGAGGCAGGAGGATCACAATTTTGAGGTCAGCTTGAGTTATGTAGCAAGAGCCTGTTTCAATGGCAGAACTTTACATCAGAGTGGAAATTAAACTTAACTGAACGAAGTGTGGCGGCAAACGCCTGTGGTCACAGCTACCCCAGAGGCTGAGGAAGGAGCACCATGGGTTAGAGGCCAGTGTAAGCAACTGAACAAGATGTCGCAAGGGAAACTGTAAAGGACTTGTGGAAGTTGTGGATGTAGTTATTGGTGGAGCATTTGCTTAACATATGCAAAACTAATCATAAATAAGTAAGCGGATAACCAGGCTGAGAAAGGTGGATTACTTGAACTCAGGATTCTAAGGCCAGCAGCAGCAATCATAACAGAACTCGATGGGAACCTCCCAAAGGGTTCCAGATTCTTCTGCCCAGAACAAGAAACTGAATAAGATACATGGATAATAGCCAGGAGAACAAGGATATTTATTTTTTTATTTTTTCTTTTTTTGGTTTTTCGAGACAGGGTTTCTCTGTGGTTTTGGAGCCTGTCCTGGAACTAGCTCTTGTAGACTAGACTGGTCTCGAACTCACAGAGATCTGCCTGCCTCTGCCTCCCGAGTGCTGGGATTAAAGGTGTGCGCCACCACCACCCAGCAAGGATATTTACTAAGGGGCTAGAGAGATGGCTCAGTAGATAAGAGCCCAGGCTGCTCGTTCAGAGGACCAGGGTTCAATCCCCAGCATCCACACGGCTCACAACTGCCTGTAACTGCAGTCCCAGGTGATCTGATGGCCCCTTCTGACCTCCATTGCCTCTGTACCCATGTGGTACACAGAGATACCTGCAGGCAAACATTCATACACATAAAATGTAAGTGAAGTTTTTTCTTTTTAAATACCTATTAAGAAAGAATGCTCTTCTAAAGAAGGAGGTGGGCCCAAGATTTAGGTCAGCACGCACATTGTACAAAGGGCAGGGACTTTTTTGTCAGGTTTCTATGGCTTTTGGGGTCATGTCTATTCTTTTGTCATGTGTAGTTGGTACACACAACCTCATGAATTGCGTCTCATTAGCATATTAAATCACCAATCAGGAGGATTTTTTTTTTTTATTACAGTGAGCCACAGGCCACCGCCAGACACAGACTCAAATGACTCTGCGCCTATGTTAAGAGTTTCCAGGCTTTTCTAGGCAGCGTCAACTGTTTGCCAACTGTTTCTCTCATGTGCTAAATTTTATTTTTTTTTTTTTGTAGAAATTTATGTTTTATGTTTTAGCTACATGGTGGTGGCACATCCTCGCACTAGGGAGGCAGAGGCAGATCTGTGAGTTTGAAGCCAGCCTGGTCCATGGAGCAAGTTCTACAATAGCCAGAGTTACACAGAGAAATCCTAAACCCTGTCTCCAAAACCAATATACATGTTTCAATTTTTATGATGCTGAAATATAAATCATATTTAATCTATCCCAGAAAACATTCCATCCAGCTGCCTGTGACAAAGTTACCTGTTAGTCATATTTCCAAAGAGCAACTTAGAAGGTACTTGATGCGCACGGAGCATCTCCTCCCAAGCTAACTTTGCAGTCTTCCTGTCAGGCCTTCGGGACTTCACCCTCTGAGCTATTCTATGTCAGCAAGACTGTCTAAAAGGAGCACAGATGAAAGGACTTGCCCATCATCCCAACACGCTATCACCTTGTCTCAAACATACAGCAACAAAAATCTTAGCAGACTTCCAAAAGATAAACTAAAATGCAGAATGGGAAAGAGAACAAAGATAAGAAAATAGAATCAAGTGGAGAATGTCAGTATCCAAAAGACTCTGGGTTCCAGGAAAGAGGAAGCAGAGGAGAGGAACTCATAAGACAGCTTCAAAACTTTTAGGACCTCCTGCTGTAAAACACAGGTAACTTCAAAGGTAATAAGTGAGTGTTTTTCTGAGTCATGGATGAGTGAGAACGGACCAGAAACACGGGTTCAGGTTGCCTTGAATGTCCCAATGAAGGAGGTGGCAACGTGAACTTCTTACACTGATGGAGCAAAGACAAAGACATAAATCAGGGAATTTACTGCCTGCCTTGGTGGGGACATCACATAACTGAGTTTCCATGGAGTGGGGAAAGCCTGAGAGGTGTTAGTAGTGACCTGACCTGATGACACTCTTGACTTTGGGCTGGTGGAAGTGTGTGGCCTGGTAATGCGCTTCCAAGTTCTGCCCAATAGTTGACAGAATGTCAGGTCAGACATGGAGGTGGGCAGTGAGTGGCTATAGAGGGAACCCAGAGCCGCCCAAGGTTCTGCCCA
>NC_022022.1:10945016-10946302 GCF_000317375.1 Microtus ochrogaster
TTTGATCTTGGCCATTCTTACAGGTGTAAGATGGAATCTCAGAGTTGTATTGATTTGCATTTCTCTGATGACTAAGGATGTTGAACATTTCCTTAAGTGTCTTTCAGCCATTTTAGATTCCTCTGTTGAGAGTTCTCTGTTTAGGTCTGTACAACATTTTTTTAAATTGGATTATGTGATCTTTTAGTGTCCAATTTCTTGAGTTCTTTGTATATTTTGAAGACCAGACCTCTGTGGGTCTAGTGAAGATTATATATATATAATATAGTATACACATATATTATATATATAGAAAAATGAATAACAGTGGCAATAGTGATGGGCAATTGTGCTGCTTTCATTCCCTCTTCCTCTCTGAAAATCCACCACCTGTAATCTGGCAAGGACCTGTTGCCTGTTTTTTTTTTCAATATTTATTTATTTACTTATTATGTATTCAATATTCTGTCTGTGTGTATGTCTGCAGGCCAGAAGAGGGCACCAGACCTCTTTACAGATGGCTGTGAGCCACCATGTGGTTGCTGGGAATTGAACTCAGGACCTTTGGAAGAACAGGCAATGCTCTTAACCTCTGAGCCATCTCTCCAGCCCACCCGTTGCCTGTTTTATCTCACAACTTTGTTCATGGCGTTTTCTTTGTAGCCCAGGCTGGCTCCACGCCTGTCGTCCTCATGCCTTAGCGGCTGGGGTGACAGATGTGTGCCCTGTCAGCTTTCACAGGATGCTTAAACTGGAAGAGCATAGCGTCCTAAGGTGAGTGCTGTCTGCTACTGCTGTAGTTAGTGGTTTATCAATAAGTGCAAAGTGTGTATAACTGACATATTTGGGGGCTGGAGACATACCTCAATAGAGTGCATGCCTGGCTTGCATAAAGCCTGGGTTCCACACTCACCACTGACGGGGTATGGTGGTGCAGTCTGTAATTCTAGGCCTCAGAAAGTAGAGGCCAGGGGGTCAAAGAAGTTCAAGGTCATCTTTAGCCACAGAGCCAATTTCAGGACAGCCTGGGCTACGTGAGACCCTGTCTCAAAACCAAAACTAGGTACAAGAATAAAAAGCAAATGATGTCACAATTCATTTCTTTACCCTAAACAAGACTATGTGGAGTGCCCAGCTTTGTGAGTTCAGTTGTAGACTCCCCCTAGGTGTACTGTGGCCTCACATGATGGCTACACAGATACCGAGCATCATGCTCTGCTACCCGAGGGTATCGCCTCCCAAACTGTAGTTACCAGTTCATCATTTTCTTTTGGTTTTTTTTTTTTTGGTTTTTTTTTTTTGTTTTT
>NC_022022.1:10946402-10946906 GCF_000317375.1 Microtus ochrogaster
AGGTTCTGCCCAATAGTTGACAGAATGTCAGGTCAGACATGGAGGTGGGCAGTGAGTGGCTATGGAGGGAACCCAGAGCCGCCCAAGGTTCTGCCACATTCACAGTTTCCGTGCTCTAGTGAGTCCTTTAGCCTCAGAGATCTCGAACACGGGTGTGACTTTTTCTGGGAGTTTTACAAACTCTCCATCACAATCTCCAGATTCGAAGGTCAAAAGCCCAGTAGATGAAAATAGACAGACTCTGAAACATAGTTGCTTGAATTTTCAGAATACCAAGCACACAAGATTTTACAAGCTTCCGATAAGTGGAGAGACTGTTATATAGGAAGGACCAAGAATCAGGCTACCCTATAATTTCAGCAGTTGAGGCAGGAAGACCCCAAGTTACAGACCATCCTGGCTACATGATGAGACCCAATCTTCCTTCCTTCCTTCCTTCCTTCCTTCCTTCCTTCCTTCCTTCCCTCCCTCCCTCCCTCCCTCCCTCCTTCCTTCCTTCCTTCC
>NC_022022.1:10951806-10960098 GCF_000317375.1 Microtus ochrogaster
AAACGGAGGCTCTGACAAATGTAGCATGGCCTTCTTCTTCTCTCCTAGCCCATTTATCTTACAGATAGTGCCTCTCCGGGACCCTGGAATAACTGAACGGCCAGACGGGTTACCAACCCTAGACTGGTGACCCGTCAAGGCAATTACACCAGCCTACATCCAGTCAGGGCAAGACATTACATCCTGACATATTTCCTGCCTGTGAACCTCCTGCCCACCTGTGATCAAGCACATCTGGTACAGATGTGTCAAATAAACTTGTTTAGGAGCATGAAAAAGATGTGGCTTTTTATCCCCCATAAACAACAGCCTCCAGCCTTTCAGGAACTGCTTGGGCAAGGAGCTTGCAAATCAGAGGCATTTTTGTTTTGTAGATCTCTTAGGCGTAGTAATTAAAACTTAAAATGTAACTTTGGCTCTCACAGAGACTGTGAGGCAGCTGGAGGGCAGCAAGGTGACTTCCCTCCGTCTCGGTCAGGGAAACTGGTGTGTGAATGCCTCAGATCTGGGGGCAACCCCACAACAGCCAGTAGTGGGGAACCTGGAAGCGACAGCCGGGATAACAACAGTAAGATATTGGTGCATTAAACATAGCTGGGGAAAGTGGGGGCTAGAGAGATGGCTCAACAATTAGGAGCTCTGGCTGCTCTTTTAGAGGACCTGGGTTCAGTTTCCAGACCTCTGTGGTAGCTTACAGCCATGTGTAACTCCAGTCCCGGGAGATCCCACACCCTCTTCTGACCTCTGTGGACACCAGGCACACATGTGGTATACATAAAAAGATGTAGGCAGAATATTCATCCACATAAAATAAAGTCAATATATTTAAATTAAAAAAAGCTGGGTTGAGGATTAATTAAAGGGTGAGGGTGTTGTCACCACGCGTGGAAACCTGAATCCAATCTCTGGGATTCACAGGTGAAAAGAGACCCTGCTCCCACAAGTTATCTTCTGACCTCTACACAGGTACTCTAACCGGTGTCAAACACACACATTTAAAAGCAACTGTGGTAGCTAAGCATTGTGGGGTTTCCTGCAAGCATCGCTGCAGGCAGGGAAACCATTCAAGTGAGGTAAAAATGAAACTTGGGTCAGCATGACTTAGCCGTGGGTCAAAAACATCTGGACGTCTGGAGTCTCCAGGCAGCTGTTCTTCTTCCACATTTAAACTAGGAAAGAGGCTTCCACATAACAACTATCACAACAAAGCTTTAGGTGTGGCTACGTGGAGCTCCTTTGTGAAGTTCAAAGTACGGCTCTCTAGCGAAGCACCTGTGCCCTTAAACATAAGAATAAGTTCATCCTTAACGCTGAGAAACAGTGTTAAGGATAAAGCCTAATGAGGAAGGATTTGCTATTGCCTAAAGATGGGTTCTATTGAATCCTGAGAGGATTGCTCAGGATTTGGGGGATTCAGGTGAAGGCTGCTTCTGCAGAATAGCAAAAGCTCACCAGGTATTCATTAACACTTCCTTCCGTTCAAAGCCTCCTGGATGGAAAACAGACATACGCATCTCTTCTGCTGAAGAGGAAAGCCTGTGTGGTTAGCAATTCTGATTTCCTGCCTTGAGATAAGGAGGGTGGGGGTGGTAGAAATGGTGGTGGCATCGACTTTAATCCCAGCACTTGGAAGCCAGAGGCAGGCGGATTTCTGAAAATTTGAGGCCAGCCTGATCTACAGAGCAAAATCCAGGACAGACTCCAAAACTACACAGAGAAACTCTGTCTTGGGAAAAAAAAAAAAAAAAAAAAAAAAAACCAGAAAAAAAATCAAAAAACCCAAACAATTCTTATTTCTGAGTGTTTTCTGTAAATGGTGTCTTCTATAGGGCAAACATCTTTAACAGTCCTAGCACTTGGGAGCAGAGGCAGGCCAGGCCCTGTAAATTCAAGGCCAGCCTGTTCTACCTAGTAAACTCCAGGACAACAGGGTTGTGTAGAAAGACCCTGTCTCAAAAGCAAAACAAAACAACAACAAAAACACCAAAAAACAAACCACCAACAAAAGGTGGTAGCTGGGGGTCCTCAACCTAACACTTGAGAGGTAAAGCCAAGGAGAGCAAGAGTTCAAGGCCAGCCCAGGCTACACGAGACCCTGTTGGGCTAAATAAAAGCAAAAACAAAACAAACAAAACAAAATCTTGAACAGGCGTGTAGCTAGGTGGTGGAGCACTGCCTGGCATACACAAGGTCCTGGATTCAGCTACCAACACTAATAATAGCATTAGCCAGGAACTGGGGCACTTACCTGTAATCCCAACATTGGGGAAGTGGAGTCAAGAGGATCATAAGTCAAGGCCAGCCTGGGCTACAGAGTGAGATTTTGTTCCATCCAATACTAATAAAATTGAAATAGCTATATTCCGGAGCTATTACTCAATGACAGACAATGTGGTTAGTGTGTGAAACACCCCATCTCTAGGGCCAATCAACAAAACTGTGCCCTGTGCTCTAATAATAGAATCCAACCAAAGAGTCTTTAGTAGTTCTTCATATGTATTAATCCTGAAAAAGAACAGGAAAGGAAAGGACATGGCTGCCCCTAGGTATGGTGGAGGAGAAGGTTTATTGTAGAAGAAAGGGGGAGCGTAGCAGAGGCAGAAACATGTGGGAGGGTCCAGAGTGGACATGACCAGACTGAGCTGGGCCATGTGGGAGAAGGAGAGGGGAATGGTGTGGTGATATTTTGTTTATAATCTAATAATAAAAGCTTGCCTGAAGGGGCTGGAGAGATGGCTCAGTGGTTAAGAGCATTATCTGCTCTTCCAAAGGTCTTGAGTTCGATTCCCAGCAACCACATGGTGGCTCACAACCATCTGTAATGGGGTCTGGTGTCCTCTTCTGGCTTGCAGGCATACACACAGATGGAATATTGTATACATAATAAATAAATATTTAAAAAAAAAAGCTTGCCTGAAGATCAGAGTTCAGAGCTAAACCACTAGTTAGCCACAGAGGCCAGGTAGTGGTGGCATACACATTTAATCCCCATACTTGGGACACCGAAGCAGGCAGATCTCTGTGAGTTCAAGGCCACCCTGCGCTACACAAGCTTGATCTAGTCTAAAAGAGAAACCACTGGGTAGTGGTGGCTCACACCTTTAATCCCAGTACTTGAGAGTCACAGGTCTTTAATCCCAGCACTGGGCAAGGGGAGACAAGAAGGGATATGACTTGGTGGAGAGACAATATAAGGAGACAGGAATTTATAGTGATATTATTTATGTTTTAATAAATAAAGCATGTGCCGGGCGGTGGTGGCGCACGCCTTTAATCCCAGCACTTGGGAGGCAGAGGCAGGCGGATCTCTGTGAGTTCGAGACCAGCCCGGTCTACAAGAGCTAGTTCCAGGACAGGTTCCAAAACCACAGAGAAACCCTGTCTCGAAAAACCAAAAATAAATAAATAAATAAATCTTGTCTAAAGATAAGAAGGACAAGCCTAAGCCACTAGAAGTAAGGCAGTGGTGGCACACACCTTTAATCCCAGCACTAGGGAGAATATAAAATGAAAGGAGAGGGAGGTTTCAGTGGCTTGGTCTGCTTAGTCTGTGGTTGCCCAGCCTTCGTAGAGGTAAGACTTCTCTAGTGGCTTGGCTGCTTTGCTTTTCTGGTTTTCAGGTTGAACCCCAATATCTATCTCTGAGTTTTTATTATTTGTACTACAGGAGCTCAGTGTCAGTCTGAGGTTTTGTAGAGAGAGCTAGTCTGAGGATTCAGTAGAGGTTAAAGTTCTTCCTGGTGGCTGGCTGCACTGCTTCTCTGATCTCTCAGCTTTCACCCCCAATGTCTGACTCCAGGTTTTTATTATTAAGAACAATTAGAATTCGTGCTACAGAAGGGAGAGAGGAGAATCAGGTGCAGTAGCCAGGAGGCCAAAGGTGAAAGGGGCAGGTAATCAAAATGGCTGGATTACTTAGGGAAAAGCCTCTGGGGAAAGGGCAGCCCAGCCTCTGGCCTGCAGAGTTCAGGGCAGAAGGCAGAAGCCATACCCTGTAACAAGTAGCCTATCTAAAACCCAACTTCTCATGAATTCCCAGCTAAGACCTTCAGGTTTAGTTAGTAAGTAAACATTGAGGAACTAGCTCTTGTAGACCAGGCTGGACTCGAACTCCCAGAGATCCGCCTGCCTCAGCCTCCCGAGTGCTGGGATTAAAGGCGTGCGCCACCACCGCTCTTCTCTCTGACCTCAGCCTATGTCCAGTCTCTCCTTCATGGAGCATGTACGTTCAGTACTTGGCCTTCTCCTCTGGATTTACTGCCCACAGATTGTGTCCCCAAATTCATCCCTTTGTCATAAATTATCTCCATCTCCAGCAGGGTGTGTGTGTGTGTGCATTCACGTGTGTGTAGACAGAAGTTTCTGTCCCATCCAGTCCTGCAGCTGTTCAGTCCCAAAGAAACACACAGAGGCTTATATTAATTATAAACTGGTTGGTCTATTAGCTCAGGCTTATTATTAACTAATTCTTACAACTTAAATTAACCCATAATTCCTGTCTATGTTTACGCATCTTGGTACCTTTTCTCAGTGAGGCGTTCTCATCTTGCTTCCTTTGTCTCTGGCTTGTGACTGCATCTCTGTCTTCCTCTTCCCAGAATTCTCCTAGTATGGTTGTCCCACCTATACTTCCTGTCTGGCTACTGGCCAATCAGTGTTTTATTAAACCAATATGAGTAACAAATCTCTACAGTGTACAAGAGCTTTATCCCATAGCACATGTGTGTGTTTGCGTGTGTGTGTGGCAGGGTAGGCTTCTTAGAGAAGAGGTCGTCCCTTGTGTCCTATGAGATGTCATATTAATGAGTACAGGTCAAACTCAATAGATCAAGAGGTTTTGAGACAAAGGACTTCAGAGATCATTGAGTTCAGCCAAATTTTACAGATGAGTTAACCGAGACTCAGAACTCTGAAGTGGAACTCTCCCTCTGAACTCCCACGTAACTTTGTACTTCTGTATTTATTGTGTTTATTGCCTTCTACTCTGTGTGTTAATGATCTTCTTACCTGTTTTACCGGTCTACACATTTTTATAGGCCACTCTTCATTTACTTGTGCTTGAGTGGCCTGGTCCTCAGGCTCTGTCTTGGGTCAGCTAACCTGAGCTGTCCATTCCCACAGCTCTCGATGACTCACTCTCTGCATCTTTTGTCCAATGGGAGGTAACACTTCCACCTGAAGACCCTGAAGATTCTCTGAGTCAGTAATTTCTCCCATCTGGGTCACCAGGTCAGATTCACTTACTTTGCAAATGCCACTGGATCCCGTTTCCGTACCCCAGTCTTGTCATGAGTTCAGAACTCATCTCCCACTGACAGACAGACCCTCTGCCCTCTTCTCTAAGCTCTGTTCCCCTACTGCCTTATCCTTGACACTGCTACCAAAGTATTTGTGCTTCATAATTAATCTAACAAGGCAACACATTGGTTTAAAAACCACCTCTGCCTCTCTGTATAGCCGTGACTAAATGCCCAGAGCTGGTGATTGAACCCTGGCCCAAGATGAGTTATGCCCTGGTAGAGCAACAAGCAATAAGTAAATAAGTAAATAAATAGGTTCACTTGTTATAATGGTGTCCAGAGCTTTTACAAGAAAAGCAGAAAGTCAAGTGGTTAAATTACATTCCCAGGAGGCGTTTGCTGTAGAGACATTGTCTCATTCTGGGTCCCAGAAACAGGGTACCAGTGAGTGGTTTGTTATTCTGTGTGTGTTGTGCAGGGCTTATAGAAGAAGCTAGGGTGAGCCAGAGGGAGGAGAGGAGAGGTAGTTCAGGTGTCCTACTCTGGATGCATCTAGCTGCTGTTTAGTTTCTGCTGTCCTCCTGTATACTTTCTGGGTAGTGGGGCTCTTTGGTTGTATAAAAGAAAAAGAGAGATAAGAAATCAGAGCTGGAAACAGAGCCACCTCTCAGCATCTCTGGACTATGCTGCAACAGCACCAAGGACAAGAACCCAGTCCCTAGCCCACCTGAGCACCATCTATATCTCATCACACACACTTGGTATTTCCTTTGCCTCCAAATTACAATAGTGACCACCTCAAATTTTGTTCAAAATCAAATGCCACCCAACAAGTTTCCTGACAATCTTAGCCCTCTGATTCTTTCTTAGTCCACGGTGATGGGACCAAATGGTAACTCAAGTTTCAGACATTTGGCAGGGGAAGGGGAGGTTTGAACAGCTGTGCATCTCTCTATCGTCCCAATCCTGCATATTCTTTACAGCTAATTCTTGTCAACTAGTCACTGGTTCCACCCCCTGACCCAACGTCAATTTTATTAACACAGCCTTGGAGTTTCACAATGCAATGAAATATCCTGCAACATTTCCCCCTTTTTGTCTAAATAACAAGGAAAGGTTTTAACTCAACACAGTAAAACTATATATAAATAAGAACAATTATCAGCTATTTGTGGAGGCCCAAGAGGCCAAAGGTCAGAGAGTTTGGGACTTGTTTCTAGTTCATTCAAGGCTATTGTGATTCTAAAGAAGGTGCCACCTAGTGGTAAATCAGAGTTCTGCTCTCTCAAGGCTATTGTCAACAGGTGTGGCCTGACCTCATGCTCCTGAAATAGGGAGTAGTTGGTTCTTACCTAAAACAAAAGTCTAAGGATCCAACTAAGTTCCAGTTCCCTTTATGGAAATAACTTGGGATTCCACCCAGGGAGTGGTTTGTCTACAGAGTGTTTGATCTAGGGCCTGAGTCTAGGGCATGAGAGGTGAATGTAGCCTGTGACTACATTTAACTACATTCATGCTAATGCAGTCTTTTGTTTTACGCCTACGTTTTAGCATCAGGGGTATGTTAACTAGTTGGAAATTAAACACAAGTGAATTTTAAGTACTCAGTGAAAAATTCCCTCCCCATATTATCCTACATGTTTCTGTGTTTTATTATTTTTGTTCGCGTCTTGATATTCTTTACTATATTTCTAAATTCCCACGCCTCCACTCTGGAAGAGGGTATTTTTGTCAAGGCTGGCCCCCAACAGATATTGTCTAAATAAAAAGTAGAGGTTTTAATTCTAATATGGTAAAAGTATACATAATAAGAAAAATTACCAAGTAAGAATTACATTTACAATGTCCAGTCCATTTGTATTTGGCAAATTCAGAGAAAATACTCTATTATCCATCCCATGTTGGTAAGTTTAAAGTTTTATACCTAAACCACTTGCTATCATAACTTGCTTTACTACCTAAAATACCTTTTTTAAAAAATATTTATTTATTTATGTATTATGTATACAATATTCTGTCTGTGTGTATGCCTGCTGGCCAGAAGGGGGCACCAGACCCCGTTACAGATGGTTGTAAGCCACCATGTGGTTGCTGGGAATTGAACTCAGGACCTTTGGAAGAGCAGCAATGCTCTTAACCTCTGAGCCATCTCTCCAGCCCCCCTAAAATACCTTCTTAGACCTTAAGCATTTTTTTAGATAAACAACTTAAGCTTTTATGTCTCTCAACTTTATAAGCTTTACATCTCTTTTGTAAGTTTCTTTTTTGTATTTGGTAACAAAGAAAATGATATAACTATCTAGTCTTCAATGCCTATCAGACTCAAGAAAAATAAAATATTACCTGAATAAACAGGAAGTGCAGGGCAAGCAGCTTCCAAAACTATAGAAATGACAGAAACAGCTGGCTGCCTGGACAGTCATTCAAGCTTCCTCTGCCACGTTGGGGTATCCACCTTCATTGTACAGGTCTAGAATATTTAACAGACTTCTGCGAGGCAGGAATTTTGAAGACTGACCTACCTTGTCTTGGCAAAGTTCTGTAGTCACCTTCTTTTGTGTCTTGCTTGTCCAGTTTGGACAGCATAGTGTCGGCAGTCAAGAAAAAGGGCAGATTTTTACCAAGTGACTAACTTTACCACAATGAAAGCCAACTCCATATGGAGGTTCTTGATGCCTATCATCCTTTTTTGAAGTAGATTGGTGCTGCTAGGAGAAGACATGTCTCACTGTCATGAAAAGTCTTATGTTATTAAAACATCTTAAATGTCATATTTTATAGCTCTCTGATTGGAAGACCACCTATCTATTTAAAATACAAGAAGCTAAATAAAGCTTATTTCTGTTTACATCTAAGCACTTACTACAAGTTTGATTGTTATCTTAATTATTCTAAACAGTTTGTAATAGTAGCTTTTTAGGACTAGAACTTTACATAATTTTAAATGTGTTGCATGGGTGCAATACCTTACAGTGTGTTGTAATAAAAAATGGCCTTGCCGGGCGGTGGTGGCGCACGCCTTTAATCCCAGCACTCGGGAGGCAGAGGCAGG
>NC_022022.1:10960289-10961628 GCF_000317375.1 Microtus ochrogaster
GAGGCAGGCGGATCTCTGTGAGTTCGAGACCAGCCTGGTCTACAGAGCTAGTTCCAGGACAGGCTCCAAAGCCACAGAGAAACCCTGTCTCGAAAAAAACCAAAAAAAAAAAAAATTGAATCAATATACAAAAATCCATACCAATGTAAAATATTTGTGACTATAGTTGTTCTTTAATCTAAAAGTATATTTAATAATCTACTCTTTTATCCTATCATTCTTACATCCCCTTTTTTCTTTTCAGAAAGAGATCCCTGAATCTAACTTCCTCTGGTTAATTTTCTCCCTGACCATGACCAATCACAACTTGCAACTAGCCCCCCTAAACAATGACAAACATTGATAACCCATTGTTGACCAAAAACTACCCACTCTACCTCTTAGTAATGTGGGTGTCATGTTCTTAAAATTACTTCCTGTTGTCTGTGGGTGATGATATCTTTAAGAGACTGAGAAAATCCAGATAATGATCAAGTCCTGGGTGAGCCAGCTGTATCATTTGTTGCCTAGTCTCGGTGTGATGGGAATTTGCATGGCTTATCTGAAGTTCTGGCTGGAGTAGTCTGTGAGATCGTATTACTGTGGAATACTAATTTAAGATGTGATACATTTGTTTATGATGTAGAATATTTGTTTAATGATGCAATGACATGTTACATTTGTTTGATTAAATAAATTAACCTGGGGTCAGGAGGCTGAGTCTGCCTAGCTGACAGGAAGTGGTAGGGAGGACCCATGTTTAAAAGCTAGGGCTCTTTAGTGGGGGCTGAGCAGAAGGATGCCCTGCTTTTTGTGAGGAGAGAAGGCGAGCTACTTGCTCTTCAGCTTCTCTGAGCAAGCAGAATTTCACCCCAGCCTTTGAATCTTGGATTCTATAGGCGGATAGAGATCTAGATAAAGTTTCCTTTAGTTGCAGAGATAGAGCTGGTGCCTGAGGGAACAGAATTTCCACCTCGCTACAGCCAGAGCAGCTGAACTGCTGCTGATGGTAGTTGCGGGATTGCAATTGCTGATTAGCAGTTGCTTAAGGGGCAGCCACTGAATTAATGAAAAACAATACTGAACCATCTTAGTACCTGCTTTGAAGCTACACTGAGCATTTTGTAGTCCAAAGCTGATCTTTGGATGGTGTCTGTCAGCTTAATGGTGTTACTATAGTCCAGGTAGGTTTGTTGTTGTGGGGCCCCATCATCTTTTTGGAGACCTCAAAAGTCACTGCCAGGAATGGCCACAGTTCACTGCAGAAAAGTCAAACATTTTATTATTATTATTATTATTTTTTTTTTTTTTGGTTTTTCGAGACAGGGTTTCTCTGTGGCTTTGAAGCCTGTCCTGGATC
>NC_022022.1:10962909-10964769 GCF_000317375.1 Microtus ochrogaster
AAAATAAAATATACGGGTTGATTTAATTCAGTAGTTCTTTTTTCTGTTATTCAATGTCTCCCTGCAGATATCTTTCCTTTCTCATTAGTGATTAAAATTTTTAATAAAGTTATTAAAACATTGTGTAATCTATCACTAGGGGTCTTTATTATTTCTTTCTGTTTATTAACCATATCTTTTAGAGTGAGATTAGATCATTATGTAACTGCTAGTCCTGTAGGATTGTGTGGTATACCTGTAATATGCTTTATGTTGTAATAAACAAAAAAACTGTTTCATTTTACTAGAGATATATGCTGGAGCATTGTCAGTCTTAATTTGTTCAGGTATTACCATAATAGCCATAACTTTTAATAAATGCTTAATTACAGAATCAGCCTTTTCAGAACTCAAAGCAGTTGCCCATTGAAATCCTGAATCTGTATTTATGGTATTGTGTACATACTTTAATTTCCCAAACTCTTTAAAATGAAACATACCCATTTGCCAAATTTCATTTCTTTGAATAGCTTTTTGTTGCAAGAAGGGTGCTTGTTCGTCCCAGCTGCCCAGAACTTAAACAACCACATAGATACTGTATTAATTAAATCACTACTTGGCCCATTAGCTCTAACTTCTTATTGGCTAACGCTTACATCTTAATTTAGCCCATTTCTATTCATCTGTATATTACCACGAGGTCATGGCCTACTAGCAAAGACTTGGCATGTCTATCTCCCACGGTGATGGCTCCATGGCATCTTCTGACTCCGCCTTCTTCCTCCCAGAATTCAGTTCAATCTTCCCTGCCTACCTAAGTTCTGCCCTATCAACAGGCCAAGGCAGTTTTTTTATTCATTAACCAAGAAAAGCAACACACAGACAGAAGGACTTCCCACACCACCTTTTGGGTTACTCACTGCAGGTAATAGAATTTAGTTATACAATGAACAAGTAGAACATTTCCTTGGCTTGTTGCCAAGTGATGGGAAATTCTTTCTTCAAACCTTTGCTATGATCATGGTGTTTTTGTGGAACTTGGAGGTTTTTAGCAGATTTTTACCAGTGGCTGATCAATGTCATCATTGCCTTGTGCCTGAGGACCTGCTAAACATGTATGTTATATACAAGGGATGATTTCTATTTCCGATTATTTGTTGTAATTGAATAAATTACAAAGTTAATTCTGAATCATCTGGAATAAACTCAGCTGTTCAAATATGTAAAATAACTTTTTCTGCATATTGAGAGCCAGTAGCTATATTAAAAGGTTCTGAAAAATATAATAATACCATGAGAATAGCCTAGAATTTTGAATGGAATCTTAAGGGCTTTGAGTCACTTATTTTTTCTGACTCATACCCTGCCTTTCCTGATTTATTTGCATCAGTATAGAATGTAGGGGCACCAGGAATTGGTGTTCCTTTTACTATGTGAGAGATAATTTAATTAGTTGTTTTTATAAGCTGAAGTCTCTTGCTTTTGGAATATTTGTTGCTAATCTAACCCAAGAAATTATTGCAAGCTCTTTGCCAATGTTCATTTTCTGTACATAGTGAGAAAATTTCAGCATTGGTAAAAGATACCACAATTTCTGCTGGGTCTATTCCTGCTAATTGACAAAATCTCAATTTTCCTTTCAGAATCAATTCAGAAAACTTTTCTACATAGGTCTCTCACTTTTTACTCTATTTATGTGTTAAAAAATATTCATTTTAAGATATTTTCTCTACATAAGAATTCCTGGCCGGGCGATGGTGGCGCACGCCTTTAATCCCAGCACTCGGGAGGCAGAGGCAGGCGGATCTCTGTGAGTTCGAGACCAGCCTGGTCTACAGAGCTAGTTCCAGGACAGGCTCCAAAGCCACAGAGAAACCCTGT
>NC_022022.1:10966270-10972044 GCF_000317375.1 Microtus ochrogaster
AAAAAAAAAAAAAAAAGATGGCTCAGAGGAGTCTATCCTCCTTTTATTATGTGGATCTTGGGGTTCAAATTTGGGTCAATATTAGGTTTAGGGTGAATGTTTGTGGAATCATTAAACTCAAAATATATGTTTGTAACAAAATATTCTTGTAACATATGCAGCATAATGCTATGTACCTTTGGCACATGCAACAGGAGATAGATGTTATCTGAAATTTCGTTCATTTTAAGAAAAACTGTATTTAATTATATGTAAGTGTGCACCTGTATGGGTCAAAGTGCACCACAGATGCCTGCAGGTGGCAGGGAATGTTGACTCCCCAAGAAATGAAGTTATGGGTTGTAACTGGAGGCTTTTCTGTCCCACCTGGTCCCGCAGCTGTTTCTAAATGATCACTCAGAGATTTAGTGTTAATTATAAATGTGGAGTTGGAGAGATGGCTCAGTGGTTAAGAGCACTGGCTGCTCTTCTGAAAGTCCCGAGTTCAATTCCCACTACCCACATGGCAGCTCACAACTGTCTGATGCCTTCTTCTGGTGTGGAGCTGTACATGCAGAGACAGTACTCATATACGCAAAATGTAAAAATACACTGAGCTTCCTCGGCGGCTGGCTGGCATCTCCCAGACTCCCCTCTTCTTCACCTGTATCTCTGCTTGGATTTCCAGCCTGCCTCTATCCCGCCCTGCTATGGGCCAAGGCAGCTTTGTCAGCCAATGAGAACGACACATCCCACATCAATGGGAGCCCTCTGTAAGTGCCCGATGAGACAGTGAGAGAGTGCAGAGGTTCCTCCATCTTGTATTCTTGCTGACGTCACTTGGGGTTTAACTAGAATTTGATCTCCTTGATGGAGAATCCCTTGGAAAATTACCCAACTCTGTTAGAGAAACCCGACATCAAGATGCCCCAACTAACTTACCTTAACTTCCGTTAAACTGCTTGTGTAAACCTCTTCCTGCAGATGCCAATCAATATTCCAGGATGTGGGTTTTGCCTTTAAAAACCCCTTACCTTAAACTCTCTGGGCTACACTTGGGTCCCAAATACCTGAGTGTGGTCCCTGTCAACTAGAAGAAAGACTTTGAATTGGCTGTTAATTGTGTCTGAGTGGCCATCTCTGGTGGGCTTTCTGTAACACTGGGAACTAAGCCAGAGCCCCGTGCAAGGTCGGTCAGTGCCCTGAGCCACTGTGCCATACCTGGAACTCCTGATATTATTTTTATTTTCAAAGTTTGCTGCTGAGAATGGTGAACTGAGTTTGAGTCTCAGGATTCAAATGGTGGAAGGGGGGAAGCAATTCTCAAAAGCTGTCCTTTGACCTCTGCATGTGAGCTGTGGGGTGCACTCAAATGCCCTACACACTTATACACATACACAAATAAACACATGCATGCAAAAGTTAAGATCAAAAGAAATTAGGAAACAAAATTGGCAAAGGAAATGGATTTATTACAGTTTGGCTAAGCCATGGAGCCAACACACACAGAAAGAAAGAAAGAAAGAAAGAAAGAAAGAAAGAAAGAAAGAAAGAAAGAAAGAAAGAAAGAAAGAAGAGGGAAGGAGGGAGGGAGGAAGGAAGGAAGGAAGGAAGGAGGGAAGGAAGGAAGGAAGGAAAGAAAGGAGGGAGGGAGGGAGGAAGGAAGGAAGGAAGGAAGGAAGGAAGGAAGGAAGGAAGGAAGGAAAAGAAATCTAAGTATTTCCCCATGGTGCTTGTGGCAATCTTGCTACTTAGAGAAGTCATGAAATAAAGGCTAACACATGTGAAAATCTAACTAGAAAACAAACTGATTGGTTCTTTTCTGGGCAAAGAAGAACTTGTCTCCAAGTTGTCTTTGTCTGTTACAAAAGCAGATTTAAAATTTTTACTTAAATAAATTTATTTATTTATTTATTTATTTTGGTTTTTCGAGACAGGGTTTCTCTATGGCTTGGAGCCTGTCCTGGAACTAGCTCTGTAGACCAGGCTGGTCTCGAACTCACAGAGATCCACCTACTTCTGCCTCCCAAGTGCTGGGATTAAAGGCGTGCGCCACCACCGCCCGGCTTGGTGGATGTGTGTATGCACATGAGCATACTTGTGCACATGCATGTCATGGCTCATGTGACTGACCAGAGGATAACTTTTTCTATTATTTATTTTTATGTGCATTGTGTTTTGCTTGCATGTATAAATAACAGTGTGAGAGTACCAGATTGCCTGGGCCTGGAGTTATCATGAGCTGCCATGTGGGTGCTGGGAGTTGAACCTGCATCCTCTGGAAGAGCAGGCAGTGCTTGTCACTGTAGAGCCATTTTCCCAGCCCACAGAGGATAAGTTTTAGTTACATGTATGTGTGTTTGTGTGTGTGTGTGTCCTTTTGTGGGAGTGTCTTGTGAGTCCAGGTGCCAGCCAAGGCCAGAGGCATCTGCGCTCCCTGGAGCTATGTACAGCATTGAGCAGCCTGGCACCGTGTTGGAAACTGAGCTCGGGTTCTCTGGAGAAGCAGCCCGTGTTCTTAGCTATTGAGCCATCTCTCCAGTCCCTTTCCCAACTTTTGAAAGGGAAACTAATCTTGGGTCAGTGTGGTATACAACACCCTCATCCACCCCAGGCCTGGGCAGGGTTCCTGGGCTGAGAGAGCTCTTTGTCGTAAGTGGGTTCCTTTGATGGGGAGAAAGTGGAAGCCGTTAATATCTTTTCTTCAGATGTCACCTTCTGCTACCGATGCCTTTGGTGATCAGATTATCTTTATTTTTTCACTTTCCAAGTTACTGTGTTTAACAGGACTCCAGGCATGAACTAGAGTTCTGGATGGCTGCTGGAAATGGAATCAGGAGCTGTTACAAGAGCAACAAGCGCTCCTTTTTCTGTGCTGCGCTCTCCCCAGCCCCCAGTGTCCCTCTACACGCTCCTCTCTCACTGTGGCTGCAGGGCTTCACCACAGGGCTGCAGTTACATTTTCCTGGATCTTTCCCCATAGCTCCATCTGACGTTAGAGTTGTTAGAAACCAGAGCCCCTCCCATTCCACAAAGAAGCTGGCACAGACCCCCTAATCATGGGGCAGGCGGCGGGGCAGCAGTGGTGATTAGGGGACCTGTCCGAGGCAGTGTAGTGAGGTCTTCAAGGAGAAATGGCATCCCTTTAAAACCTAGAGCAGGGGCTAAAGAGAAGGCTCAATGGTTAAAATCTCTTGCTGCTCTTGCAGAAGACCTGGATTTGGTTCCCAGAATCCATATGGGGGGACTCACACCTCCAGTTCCAGGAAATCTGGTACCTTTCTCTGGCCTCCGTGAGCACTAGACACACATGGGGTGCACACACACATGTAGGCAAGCAGTCATACTGAAAGACCTGGATAACTCCAGGTATCCCCAAAGAAAGCCCTGGATAAATCCAGGTTCTCCATCCCCCCCCCGGAAGAAAATAGCCAAAAATCTAAGCAGGAAGAGAAGAATCAGGAATCTAGCATTAGCCAGTTTCGTGACTGTGTTTTAGGAACTAGCTGATTATGACTTTGGGAGTGGTCCTGAGAGGCAGGGAGTTGCCCCCTTGTGATCTTCACTGGTATTTTTGGAATTTTCTGTGACACCCTCCCTGCCAATTCCAGATCACTGGGCTGTGGTTTCTTCCCTTAAAAATCGCTTCTCCCGGTCACTCGGGGTCGAACTCTCCCCCTGCGTGGGTTATGAGTCTCGGCCCCAGTGCTCTGGTTCCTGTCTCATCTCATCAATTAAAGCCTCTTGTGTCGGGCAGTGGTGCCGCACGCCTTTAATCCCAGCACTTGGGAGGCAGAGTTCGAGACCAGCCTGGTCTACAAGAGCTAGTTCCAGGACAGGCTCCAAAACAACAGAGAAACCCTGTCTCGAAAAACCAAAAAAAAAAAAAAAAAAAGCCTCTTGTGATTGCAGCAAGGATGGTCTCTCGTGAGTTACTTGGGGGGGTCGTGTTATCCCGAGACTTGAGTGAGAGTCTCCCCGCACCGGGGGTCTTTCAATACATATAAAACAAAACAAATCTAAAACAATAACCTAAATAGGAATTTCATAAACAGTGTCAGCTTAGGGAGCTGGAGAGAGAACTCAGCAGTTAAGAGCACCAGCTCCCCTTCCAGAGGACCTGAGTTCAGTTCCCAGCGCACATCAGGAGACTCACAGCCAGATTCATTGCCCCCATCTGGCCTCCCTGGGCGCGCGCGCGCGCACACACACACACACACACACACACACACACACACACACACACACACCTTTTAAAGAAGAGTGTTAACTTAAAGTAAAAGAGGTTATTGTGGATAACATGGTGGGGATGGTCGGGAGGACACAGACAAAGAGAGGGAGCTAGCCAAAGGCCAAAGAGGGGAAAGCCCTTCTCCAGCTCTCCTCAAGGGGTGTGGAGCCTGGCCATACCCAAAGGCAGTTTTGGGGCAAGCATTATCAGAGCTATGGGTCTGGAGAGGGAGAGATAAGTAAGAACTTCTGTTTATGAATTCCAGCTGCCTCTGGAGGAGATAAGAATCAGGCAGCAGGGGGAGGAGTAGCCAGGCTTTCTAGGCTGCAGATCTTATCTGCTAGTGTGACCAGCATCTTAAAGTGGCAGGCCCAGGGTCTAACACTTGTGAAAATTCCTGGAATGTGCTGTGTCTGAAAATCACATACCCACAAGAAACAAGAGATGCAGCCGTCAGGTAACCGTGCAACCATCAGTTAGCTTTTTTTTTTTTTTTTTTATTTTCGAGACAGGGTTTCTCTGTAGCTTTGGAGCCTGTCCTGTTGGAGCCTAGCTCTTATAGACCAGGCTAGTCTCAAACTCACAGAGATCCGCCTGCCTCTGCCTCCCAAGTGCTGGGATTAAAGGTGTGTGCCACCACCAACCGGCCTTTTTTTTTCCAATCTTTTTAAAAATTATTTTTATTTTTATTTTCTGTCATGGGCGTGTTGCCTATATATGTATGTCTGTGCATTATATACATGCAGTGACAGAAGACGCCAGCAGAGGGCGTCCGATCCTGGAACTGGAGTTGCACACTGTAAATATGACTGAGCTGCCATGTGGGTCTTGGGAACTGAATCACATTCTCAGGAAGAACAACAAATGCCCTTAAACGCTGAGCATTCTCCCCAGCCCCAAATATTTTATTTGTTCGTTTTTATTTTTTGAGACGGGATTTCTGTGTGTAACAGCCCTGGCTGTCTTGGAACTCGCTTTGTAGACCAGGCTGGTCTCAAACTCAGAGATCCCCCTGCTTCTGCCTCCTGAGTGCTGAGATTAAAGGCCTGCGTGACAACTACCCAACTCAAATATATTAATAAATTTTTTATATTACTATATAAAATGATGTTATCTCAGAAATCAGAATCCAAATACATGATAGCGGACTTTTTAAATCAACTGGTTTTTCTTTTAAAACTTTTGGCTTAAAATGAGGAAAAAAAAGATTAAATCAATTTAGATCTTTTGAGTTTAAAAATTCTGACATGTTTTAAGTAACATTTTCTTTGTTTTTGATTTCTCAAGGCAGGGTGTCTTAGTTAGGGTTTCTATTGCTGATATACTGAGTGGTGGTTAGCAAAAGAGACCTCAAAGTCCACCCCCACAGTGACACACTTCCTTCAACAAGGCCACACCTCCTAATAGTGCCGCTCCATCTGGGTGTGTGGGGGCAATTACATTCACACTACCACACAGGGTTTCTCTGTGGGGTTCTGTTATCCTGAAAGTCAAGCTGTAGATCAGAGATCTGCCTGCCTCTGCTGCCCTCGTGCTGGGATGGAAGGCGTCCTTTTTTTTTTTT
>NC_022022.1:10973008-10977371 GCF_000317375.1 Microtus ochrogaster
CCTGCCTCTGCCTCCCGAGTGCTGGGATTAAAGGCGTGCGCCACTATCACCCGGCAGGTGTCACTGTCTTAATGTCTAACAAAGTAGACTTAAACCCAAACTGGTGATTAAAGGAACAGTCCATCAAGAGGACATGAAGACTGCAAACATACGTGCCCTGAACACGAGTGTACACAATCTCATAACATAATATTGCTAGATAGAAACTAACAGATTAACCCCCATGCAATGGAGTGGGTGACTCCTATACCCCTCTCTCACCAAAAAGAAACACAAATATTTGAATTAAATGACATCATAGTCAAAGCATTTTGAAACTTAAACATTAATAGTCCAGACTCAAGATTTGTTTTTAATCAATATACCATGCTTGCATATAAATGACATGCATAGTTTGCTTAAAGTATAAAATATATGAAGTATATAAACTTATATGAGGCTATACATTAAGACATGAACAAAAATTACAAAGAGTTTTTGATTAAATGTTACATAAAGCCAGGTGGTGGTGATGCACGCCTTTAATCCTAGCACTTAGGAAGCAGAGGCAGGAGGATCCCTGTGAGTTCCAGGCCAGCTTGGTCTACAGAGTGAGTTCCAGGACAGCCAGGATTGTGCAGAGAGACACTCTCTCAAAACTAAATGTTTAAAGGCAGATGAATCTCTGAGTTCGAGGCCAGCCTGGTCTACAAATCAAGCTCTGGGACAGCCAGAGCTGTAACGCAGAGAAAGCCTGTCTCAAAAAACCCAAAACCAACCAAGAAAGAATTCAAGCAAACAAAAGCTTTAAATGCTGTGAGAAGAGCCAATCACCTCGGAACCTCTCATTAGCTAAGGACCCTGAATTCCAGCACAACTGATATTTGCTGTTGAGGTTCACTACACAGAGAAAATAGTCCCCTTATATGAGATAATTTCAAATAAGCATGTTAAAATAGCAACAAACTATGCTTAGGGCCTAATTATGTGTGTGACATTGAAGTATGAGTTTGTTTCTTTCCCAGATAAAAATCTGGAATTGTCAGAGAATCTCACAAACATGACTATAAAATTTTGTTTAGGATAAAATACATCTTAACTGTCCCTACAACCGTGGTGTCTGTTGAGATTAGCCTGTGCCACACCCCAAGTTACTCTGTATTCTATCAAGCTGTGGTTTCCTGGAATTTGCCTTGCTCTGAGAGACTCCATTTTACAAGTAGCTTTTGACTCCATGTTGAGGGTGGAGGGTGAGTGTTTATCTGGGAGGATATGTAGACAGTGCAATCTGTCTGGAACCAGCCATGCAGCCTAGACTGATGGTGACATTCCTGGGAACAGAGTGACACTCTGAATTTATCAGCAGGAACTGAGAGTTGGGGACATATGGGCATGTTAAAATCATATTAGAGAAGCTGGGCTCCAAGAACGTATCAGACGCACCTGGGTCTCATAAAGAGGCAGCTACCCAGCCCTGCAATGGAGATGTCCCTCAGTCTCCACTACCTGCCATCTGACTATTTGGTCTGTGCACGCAGGACTGACAGGCAGAGATTTCTTGACTGTCGCCAGGGCTTCAGCTCAACTTTGTACCCGCAGTTGATGGAGTCTCCCCAAATGCTGTCTTCCTGTTGCCTGCTCACCCATCTGGACCAGCTGTCTATCTGTCTGTCTGTCCATCTGTCTGGCCCTGCTCTCGCCCTTCCACCTATGTGACGGGGTTTATCACTGCAATTCAATTCTCAAACCTGCCACACTCAGCAGATTCCTTCTTCACGTTTCCATTTTCTTCCTCGCAGCTCAGATCGGTTATCTTATCAGCACAGACTCTATTTGCATTTCTATCAGCCAACTTAAAATTATTTTTAGATTACTCTATTTTATGAGAGTACTTTGCATGCATGAATGTCTGTGCACCACGGCTATGTCTGGTGCCCGCGGAGGGCGGAAGAAGGTATCATATCCCCTGAACTGGAGTTAGAGATGGTTGTGAGCCTCCATGTGGTACAGGGACTTGAACCTGGGTCCTTTGGAAGAGCAACGAGTGTTCTAAACCACTGAGCCCTCTCTCTTGCCCTTCATCAGTCAATTTTGACATCTCTTGTTTTAATCCTTGGTGATGGTCCTGTGACCGACATATTTACATATGTAAATGTACTTACTGTGGGTTGCATGACCCAAGAGCTAACACTAGTGGAGTAGAGCCTGTGTTCACCTTGCTGGGCTTACCAAGGTAACATGGGAACGTTATCTAGCAAATTATTCCTACGGAAACCCCCATGCTTATTAACTGATTGTTATTCAAAGAATTCTGACATTGTGAAAAGACACAAAAATGTGGGTCTGTGTTTTGGGAACAGCACAGGGGGATTGTCTTTTGTGGTCCTACCCACCTTACCTGACTGAGGAGCAACCCGAGATTTTATCTAACTTCTCTACCATTCCACTGAGATTTAACTTCAGAACCCACCAGAATTGTTTGTTTCTTTTTGTTTTGTTTAGGATGGTCTGGGTTTTTTTGTTGTTGTTGTTGTTTTTCGAGACAGGGTTTCTCTGTGGTTTTGGAGCCTGTCCTGAAACTAGCTCTTGTAGACCAGGCTGGTCTCGAACTCACAGAGATCCACCTGCCTCTGTGGGTTTTTTTTTTAATTGATATTTATTGAGCTCTACTTAGTCCCTCCCACCCAGGGACTTCTGCTGGAGGGAATCCAGACTAGGATTTACAGTTACAGGTCAAAGTAACCTAGGCCAAAGTTGCCCTCAGGCAAGGAACTCCACCTTGGGCAACAAATTCCACAGGAGTGGAATTGAACTAGACTCCTAGGACAGAAAGAGCTGGAAGAAACAAGCTCCAGTGGGAGCAGAAGCCAGGAGCAAATCCAGCCCTGGGAGAAAATCCAGTCCTGGGACACTGGCAGACCAGGATGGAGCCAAGGACGTGACTCAGAGTCTGTGACCTCCACTGGAACCGGAGTGGGACTGAACTGGTTACCTAAGACGCAGAGAGAACAAGCACCAAGAGGAGCAGAAGCCAGGAGCAAACCCAGACTTGGGAAACAGGCAGATCAGGACTGAGCCAGCGACCAGATCCAGAGTCAGTGATCGCCACCACAACAGGTCCAACTCCAAGTCAGGGACTTCTGCAGGAGAAGATCCAGACCAAGATTTACAGAAACAGATCGAAACCAGAAGCCTAGGCCAAAGTAGTCCTGAGACAGCAAACTCCAAGGGAGCAGAGCAAAGCACAGGAGCACTGGGATACCTCCTGGAACAGGAATAACCAATGGGGTAACTAGAACTGTGACCCTGACTGTACCACAAGGAACAACCATCTGAGCTTTGGATTCACTGGCACCTAGAAGGTTATTCAACAGAATCTCAGACAGTCCCAACCACACCTATTAGAGGAAAAGATGAGTACACCACCAAGAGCAACACAATACCAGTAAAACCTAAAGACCCTACAACAGCAAGACTTATATGACAAAAACTTTAAATCTTTGAAGAAAGAAATTGAAGAAGACACCAGAAAGTGGAAAAACCTCCCATGCTCTTGGGTAGGCAGGATTAATATAGTAAAATGGCAATCTTACCAAAAGCAATCTACAGATTCAACGCAATACCCAGCAAAATTCTTCAAAGACCTCGAAAGAACAGTACTCAACTTCATTTGGAAAAGCCAGCCTACAAACCACAATCCCAGAGAATTTAGACAACAATGTGGACACTAAGAGAGACTTACATAGATCTAATCTACATGGGAAGTAGAAAATAGAAAAAGACAAGATCTCCTGAGTAAATTGGGAGCATGGGGACCTTGGGGGAAGATTGAAAGGGGAAGGGGAGAGACAGGGAGGGGAGCAGAGAAAAATGTAGAGCTCAATAAATATCAATAATAAATAAATAAAATAAAAACCCACCTATGAGTGAGTACATGTGATAATTGTCTTGCTGTGTCTGGGTCACCTCACTCAAAATAATGTTTTCTAGCTCCATCCATTTTCCTGCAAAATTCAAGCTGTCATTATTTTTTTCTGCTGTGTAGTACTCTATTGTGTAAACATACCACATTTTCCTTATCCATTCTTCAATTGAGGGGCAGTTAGGCTGTTTCCAGGTTCTGACTATGACAAACAAAGCTGCTATGAACACAGTTGAGCACATGTCCTTGTGGCAAGATTGAGCATCCTTTGGATATATACCCAAAAGTGGTATTATTGGGTCTTGAGGAAGGTTGTTTCCTAATTTTCTGAGAAATTGCCACACTGACATCCAAAGGGCTTGTACCAGCTTGCATTCCCACCAGCAATGCAGAAGTGTTACCTTTAGCCTACAACCTCTCCAGCATAAGTTGTCATCAGTGTTTTTGATCTTGGTCATTCTT
>NC_022022.1:10978190-10984547 GCF_000317375.1 Microtus ochrogaster
CCTGCCTCTGCCTCCCGAGTGCTGGGATTAAAGGCGTGCGCCACCATCGCCCGGCGAATTGTTTGTTTCTTGTAAAGACACTTAAGTATGAATCTCTTGAAAAGCCCACACTCATACTTGGGGTTTGGTTGAAGCCTCTGACTAATTCATAAATGGTCCAGAAAAGCCCCATTAACACTCTCTCCAAACCCTGAACACTCAAAGAGTATCCAAACAAAGGAAAGGCACCAAGAAGCCTGTTCTGAATTCTTGGTGGTGATTGCAGTTTCTCAGCCTGAAGCTGCCACCTAAGCACTCAGCTTTTGATCATACTTGGCTATAACCCCAGCTTGTGATAGACATGTCATCACCACTTACCTACAACCTATAAAATCTCCCTGCTTTAGTTTGGGAGCGTGACTCCTCTGGCCTCAATCTCAGGGACTGGAGAATCCACCTGGAAGTTGCATTGCTCAGTATACTTCTTGTTATACCTTTTCAACTAGACTTGATATGACTTACTGTGTCAACAGAGAAACTTATTATGGGGGGGGGGAGCCCTCTCTCTCTGTCCCCCCCTTCACCCTTCCTCCTCCATAACTCCCTGAATAAACATTCAACCTCACCCTGCATGTCGTGTCTATCCGTGTTTCTGTCTTCTGCCTGCCCGCCATGTGTCTCCCGGCCTGGAACCAGCCATTGCTCGGGGACCAGCAGCCGTCTCTGCCTGGGGCCCACTGCCTGCCAAAATGTTCTTTTTTAAAAAATGCTGCAAGATCCCCGTGGCAGTAGGCAGCAGAAATGTTGTAGGTCCCAAATGGTGGTGGTGGGCCATGTGGTGGCAGGCAGGAGGAAGGGTGAAGGGGGGGACAGAGAGAGAGGAAGAGAGAGAGAGAGAGAGAAGAGAAGAGGAGAAAGAGACAGAGAAGGGGGGAAGCAGAGAAGTGGGGAGAGAGGCAGAAGCAAAGCTGCCTCTCCAAGAGGAAGATGGAAAAGAGAACAAGCTCAGGCCGGAAGCTGAAGATCAGCCTGCCTCAGTGGATGGGGAGGGGAATGGGTGTGGCTTGTCCCTTAAAGGGACCAAAACCATAACATTCCCAGGTCTTCCTTATAATAAAAAGCACGCATGTCAAGGAAGCAGAAAAGGAAGGGCCCAAGATGGCTGTGGGCAGGTCAGAGGTAATGGGAGTGGGCGTGGCTTGTCCCTTAAAGCGACAGGAAAGCACAACACTAATGAAACTTTCCTATAAATTTGTTTTTCCAATATTAAATGTGCAGAAGGATGGCAAATACCTATAATCTACCAGAAAGAAGCAGTAGATGCAGGTTTTTCAATATGTGTCTACAGTCCAAGCTTTTTGAGGAGTTGGACTGGGAGGAATCAAGACCAGCTTGGGCAGCTTAACGAATCCGTAGTATATCGATTTCCTCCGGGTGTGATCCGATATCTCCATCTTTAATAAAGGGAACTGTTGTAATAACCTACAGAGGTCATTGGCCTGCAGTTCCAGCTATGAAACAAGTCAGCACAATATGGCCAATAGCTTAGTCTAGGGTGGTGGTTAAGAAGCTCAGTTCCTTTTTAAGACCCTCACCTGAGATTCCAGTGCCCCACCCCCCCACCCCCGCCTCCTTCTTGGCTCAGGTAATCCTGTGGCATGAGGAATATATCTTGGGGGTGCTATGGCATATGGAAGTGCAAGAATGGCTGGGAATGGAATTTCTTGGCAGTGCAGCTGCCTGTGAGTCACCCACACTCCTGTAAGTAAACCCAGTCAATTGATTGGTTTACCAGTCTGGACATGGCTGGAACCCTTTCCTTTGCCTCCGTGTGCTCTCCCTTTCTGGGGTGAGGAGATATTTGCTGTTCCTGGGAACCTACAGTTTTGGGGGAATCAGGATTTCCTTTTGTGGGCTCTCAGTCTCATAATAAAAGAAATTTAAAGAGGACTCAGGAGGACGGTGAGATGGTTCGATGGGTAAAGGCATTAAGACATTTGCCATTGAGCCTAGGGACTGGAGTTCCGTCCTGGGACCCATGTGGTAGGAGAGGATCACAAATTGTCCTCTGACTTCCACATGGCACCGTGCCATGCAGGAGCCTCTCCCCACAAAAAAACAACAACCCCCCTCCCCGAAAACAGGTAGACTTAGCAGTCAAGTTATATAAACAACTGCATCGGGGAGGGGCTTCCAGGAGATAAGCATATTATCCCATTAAGAAGATAATTATTGCTACCATCTCCTTAGCCTGTATTCAGGTGAATCGGTTTTCTGGAGGGGCCGTTTCCTGGCCAGGTGATTGACGGGGCTAGCTGGATTAAGTCTGAAAGGAGAAGACAGTAGCCAGCAGTAGAATTTAGGTTTTACTGACCCGGAGGAAGCCGCTTTCACTTACTGGGCCTGAACAAAGCCCAGACACCTTCATCTTTCCATACTTCAAATATATATATTTTAAAGGGTGTTACACATGCACTTGTTCACGTGGGTGTGCCAGGAGGTAGCAAGAAGCCAGAAGATGTTGGATCCCCTGGAGCCGAACTTGCAGGTGTTTGTGAGAATTTGACGTGGGTGCTGGGAAGCAAATTCAGGTCCTCTGCAAGAGCAGCGAGGGCTCTTAATTGCTGAGTCATCTTACCAGGTCCTATTTTATTAATTATTTGTCTATTAGGTTTTGAGACAGGGTCTCACTGTGATCTGTCTGCCTCTGCCTCCCAAGTGTTAGGACTAAAGGCATGCACCGCCACCTACTTATTGCTGGCTGCTTATTTATTTTTGAGATAAGGTGTCATTCTGTAGACCTGGCAGTCCTGGAACTCACTGCCATCCACTTGCCCATGCCTCCAGGAGTCTGGGATTAAAGGCGTGTGTCATCATGCCCAGCCAGGCGCAAGAGGTAAAGTTGATCCTTCCTTTCTGGTTTTATTAGTCAGGGCTCTCTAAAGGAACAGGAGTGACAGACTATATGTTTAAAGGGGACTTATTAAAACGGCTATAGGTTGTGGTCCAAGTAGTTCAACAATGACTATCTGCTGTGAGGAGGGGCAAGAATCCAGCAGCTGCTCAGTCCTTCGGCCATCCTAATCTGGTGCTGGGGTCCCTGGGAAGTCCTAGTGAGTGTCTGGTGTTCGGGCTCCATTGGAATTCTGAAGCTGGTTCTAGCACCAGCTAAAGGATGCTTCAGGACTTCCTTCTTCCATGTCCTCCTACGTGGGCTGCCACCAGAAGGTGTGGTCCAGATTTAGGGTGGATCTTCTTGTTAGGAGCCAATTTCCTCCTAAAATCATTGCAGGAACCATCACCCTGGGGAATCTGCAGAGAACCCCACACCCCTAATTGTGTTAGGAATTGTTCTATTGACGGAGCCTACCCCACACCCAAATTGGCTGTTAATGGAGAGCTATCTGTTAGCGGAACCCACCCCACCTTCCAAACTATCTAGGGAACTAGGTGTGTCAACTCCTGACTTCTTGGCCTACAGTGACCTGACCGAAGATAACCTCCTGTCTACGTGACCAACACGGACCACGTGACCAATGTGAACCACGCGGCAAGAGCCCAGGCCCCTGTGCCCATCCCCCAACTCCTTACCCTATATAAGCTGCACCCCATCTCTAATAAACGGAGGCTCTGACAAACTTAGCATGGCCTCCTTCCTCTTTCTTAGCCCATTTATCTTCCAGATAGTGCCTCTCTGTGACCCTGGAATAACTGAACTGCCAGACGGGTTACTAACCCTAGACTAAGTAACCCGTCAAGGCAATCAACATCTTCTGACCTCAGAAGCTCTGGAAATAAGGTGGGTCTTCCACTTTGAATAATTCAACCGAGAAAAATGCCTTGCAGATGTGCTCCGCTGCTTGAGTTTTAGTCGATCCAGATGTTGTCAAGGTGACACCCGAGACTAGCTGTCACACTAGTGCTGTCAGCAAAAGAGGAGGTGAGGCCCAAAGCTGACCACGAGGGAAGGGGCTGTCTTTAAGGGCATCCAGAACTGCTAATGCCCACTAGCTGCCTAACAACGCAAAAGAGACTCTGTCTCTGAAATTAAAAGCAAAAGTGTTAGTATTAGCGCTGGGGATGTCTCTTGTTATCAGAACACTTGCTTAGTATTTTGCTAAACAGTCTAACCAATTTGTGCTCTGATGGGGTTTTTTCCAAATGACTGATTTTATGGGGCACTCCAGTTTTCATTTCAGTTCTCCTTTGAAGCATTGGAGATTTTATTTGATTGACTGTTATTTTGAGATGAAGTCTCTGTCCCAGGCCAGGTCCAAATTCTCTAGGTGTCAGAGGATGGCCTTGAATTGGTCCTCTACTTCCCCTCCCAAGTGCTGGGATTACAGGCCTGTGCCACCACAGCTCTGGTACTGTTTATGCACACTAGGCTACATCCCCAGCCCATCACTGGAGACATTAATAATATATATGAACAGTCACGCCAGAAGGCAGGACACTGAGGCAGAAGGATCACATACTCGAGAACAATCTGATCCATACATTGAGGCTATTCCTCAAACTAAGACAAAAAATATGGCTGGGCGGTGGTGGCACAGACCTTTAATCCCAGCACTCTGGAGGCAGAGGCAGGTGGATATCTGTGAGTTTGAGGTCAGCCTGGTCTACAAGAGCTAGTTCCAGGACAGGCAACAAAGCTATAGAGAAACCTTGAACCCCCCCCCCAAAAAAAAAGCAATAGATATGTGATCTTTACATAAAGACATTTAAAAAAAAATAGTTTTTAGCCGGGCGATGGTGGCGCACGCCTTTAATCCCAGCACTCGGGAGGCAGAGGCAGGTGGATCTCTGTGAGTTCGAGACCAGCCTGGTCTACAGAGCTAGTGCCAGGACAGGCTCCAAAGCCACAGAGAAACCCTGTCTCGAAAAACCAAAAAAAAAAAAAAAAATAGTTTTTACTAGGTAATTTTCATCCAAAGCTTTTTATTTGTTTGTCTGTTTCTTTTCTAAGACAGAGTTTCTCTGTGTAACCCTGGCTGTCCTAGAAGTTGCTTTGTAGACTAGGCTGGTCTTGAACTAATGTAGATCCGCCTTGGCCCCTGCCTCACCAGTGCTTAGACTAAAGGCACGCACCACAAAGCACACCCAAAGCTTTTTAAAATGTCATTCTCTTTGGCTTAAGGTCCAGTAATTTATACTATCTGGAATCCCTATAATTTCTGCATATAAATTAGCTGATTCTTCTATGAATTCATCTCTGTCTTGTAATATGTTTTTTAAGATCTTATATTCACCCAGGGAAAGTGGAACATGCTTTTAATCCCGGCAATTGAGAGTCAAAGGCAGGTAAATCCTTGTGCGTTTGAGGCCAGCCTGGTCTACACAACAAATTCCAGGCCAGACAGAATTACGTGGGATCCTGTTTTACTATGAAGAAGGGTTTGCAGAGATGGCTCCGCCGTTAGCACTGGTCAGAGGACCGGGGTTGAATTCCTAAGACTACGGGGCTACTCACAAGCACCTGTAACTCCAGTTTCAGGGGAGCTGATATCCTGACACACTCTTCTGCTCTCTCTAGGCATCAAGAACACATGTAATGAACAGACATACATCCAGACAAAACATCCACACGTATACAATAGGTTTGTAGGATTCAAAGATTCCGTATTCAGCTTCTTCCCCTCGAGTTGCACATGAAATGGCCTCAACAAATCTTTAGTCACTGGCTAACATAGGCTGTGATATTACTATTAGCTCAGAACACGTGCCCCGGCTGGCCTCATGAGCTAGGCTCTGTCTCCTGTCTGCAATGGGACAGTTAAAGAGACGCCTGAGCATGAAAATCAAAGGAAGGAGGCTAATTCAACATGGCCCCATTGGGAAGAAAAATAAAGAAAGAAGTCCTATGTAGTTTGAATTTTCTTGGGCCGCCAACCTGCTCCCAAATAAAAACAGGGAGACATAATTATGAATGCTCGGTCTTCGCTTAGACTTGTCCCATTAGCTCGTTTAACTTAATTTAACCTGTTTCTATTCATCTACATTTTGCCTTTGGGCTTTTTACCTTTCTTTTATTCGGTGTGTCCTACTTTCCCGCTTCCTCTGTATCTGTCCCTGGTGCCTCCCTGGCAGCTCTTTTTCTTAAAAAAAAAAAAAACAACAACAATAAGTATCACCACACAGGGGTTCTTAAGATTTATTTATTTTGTATACAGTGTTTTTTCTTCCTGCAGGCCAAAAGAGGTCACCAGATCACATTATAAATGGTTGTAAACCATCATGTGGCTGCTGAGAATTGAACTCAGGACCTCCGGAAGAGCAGCCAGTGCTCTTGTGCTCTTAACTGCTGAGCCTCTCTCCTTTCTTTCTTTCTTTCTTTCTTTCTTTCTTTTTTTTTTTTTTTTTGGTTTTTTTTTTTTT
>NC_022022.1:10984647-10986323 GCF_000317375.1 Microtus ochrogaster
TTTTTTCGAGACAGGGTTTCTCTGTGGCTTTGGAGCCTGTCCCGGAACTAGCTCTGTAGACCAGGCTGGTCTCGAACTCACAGAGATCGGCCTGCCTCTGCCTCCCACGTGCTGGGATTAAAGGCGTGCGCCACCACCGCCCGGCGATCATTCAGCTTTTTTATTAGACCAATCAGGAGCCTTAGTCAGGCAAGGTAAAACAGCAACACACGTTTACATAATCAAACAAATAATGCAACACATCTTTGCAGACTTAAACAATTATTCCTCAAAAATCTCCTGTGCACCTGTAGCGCTCTCTAATCATAAACTTAAACTGCTAAGTGGCACCTAGATCCTCCACTGTCTGGCGTTGGCAGTTGGCTCTGCCCCCTCTTCGGGTCCATCAGAGCCGAGCCTTAATCCCCAGGCTGAAAGCAGTGTTTAACTGGGAGCTGTATTTAAGCACCCAGCTCTAGGAAGCTGGTGCCTCCCCGTGGCAGGTGTTTTCACTTAGTTTGCTGTTTCTACTTAGCCTGCCTGCTGCTCAAATGCTCCCTGCACAGCGGGGCCTCTTAAAGGAGCTGTATCCGGTTTTTGTTGTTGTTGTCTGACCCCTCCCCTTCTGTGCTCGTGTCCCCCTCCACCCTGCCCCTGCTTCCTGCTTTCTCAGGGGCCCCACACTGGGCACCAGTCCAATTATTCGCCCAGTCCATTTTTAGGGTCCTGACATCAGGTTTGTTTTAAAACAAGGGGAAGAACTATGTATAATGAAGCCGGCTGGTAATGGGATAGCTGGTGAAGGGGTAGGGCTACCCACCACGGATTGTCGGAAGTGTGAGAAATCTCTTCCTGGGAGACCTTTCCTCCACTGGCCAGCACCAGGCTTCATCCTTTTCCTCCCCTTGCTTACAGTTTCCATGGAAATTTCAATTTCTTGGGGTCCATTGTTTGAATAGTCAGGTAGCTACCAGGAGGGCACAGGGGTTTCCTTGGAGTCCTGCCAATATAGTTCCATCACCAGCCTTTAGTTTCCTGTCACTATTTTCCGATCACAGAAGAAATACCAGTATTTCAGGGTTTGTGAGAACATTTTATTAACGCTTTTTTTTTTTTTGGTTTTTCGAGACAGGGTTTCTCTGTGGCTTTGGCAGCTGTCCTGTAACTAGCTCTGTAGACCAGGCTGGTCTCGAACTCTCAGAGATCTGCCTGCCTCTGCCTCCTGAGTGCTGGGATTAAAGGCGTGCGCCACCATCGCCCGGCCTTATTAATGCTTATTGCCAAGAGAATTTATATCTTGTTATGAAAGCAAGCCACAAAATACACAATATTTTCTCTTACTTAAAAATTAAGCAATTTGGGCCAGGCGGTGGTGGTGCACGCCCTTAATCCCAGCACTCGGGAGGCAGAGGCAGGTAGATCTTTGTGAGTTTGAAGTTGGTCTGGTCTACAGAGTGAGTTCCAGGACTGGTTCCATAGCTACTGAGAAGCTCTGTCTCGAAATCTTCCCCCAAATAATAAATAAATTAAATTAAATATTTTAGAATTAAAGTATACATAAATTTCTTAAATTTACCCAAATAAGTAGGCGGTGGTGGTGCATGTCTTTAATCCCAGCACTCGGGAGGCAGAGGCAGGCGGATCTCTGTGAGTTCGAGACCAGCCTGGTCTACAGAGCTAGTTCCAGGGCAGGCTCC
>NC_022022.1:10986593-10993245 GCF_000317375.1 Microtus ochrogaster
ATCTCTGTGAGTTCGAGGCCAGCCTGGTCTAGAAAAGCTAGTTCCAGGACAGGAACCAAAAGCTACGGAGAAACCCTGTCTCGAAAATTAAAAAAGAAAAAAAAAATAAAAAAATAAAAAATAAAATTCTGAATATTTATACGTTTCCACAGAAACATACAATGTTTTCAAATCTGCATAAAATGAATTTATAAAATGTGTAGGAATGCATAATTACTTTCTCAATTTACAAAGCGAAGATATGGGACTCGCTTGGAAAGCAGCCAATTGTAGAAAACCTTCATTATGGCATCAGCTTACCCTGGTTTTCATGTCTGGTAAGTGTTGTAGCAGGCACGATGAGCCCAGGAGTGGAATTTAAGAGAGATATAAGTGCTCTTTTCCTCCAAGATACATAAAAAGCTTTATTTGCATGGGAGCAGGAATTTAATCAAACAAGCCAAATCCCACGTCATCATCTGATTCCTGACTTCTCTGCTGCAGTGGAGGGGGGGGGGCAGACCCAGCCACAGGAGCTGCAGTGCCAGGGGCAGCAGAATCAGCCACAGCCCTGCCAGCAGGCCTACTGGCGAGCTGGCCGACACCCTGGGCCGTGACATCCTCAACGTCTTTTCCATTCAGCTCTCTGATGACCTTGCTAAGCAGTCCCCATCCGTCTCCATGCCCACGCTGTGATGTCTGTGGTGCTGGGAGAGGAACTGCCCCCCTAGGGCAGCTTGCAGAGATCAGCAGACAGGCCTCATGCATGAGAGAGATACATGTTTTAATAAAAATACACGCAGTGCACAGGAAGACTGTGGGAGAGCTCACAGAGAAGGAGAGTCACACCCTGAGAGGGAGAGGGGGCTTTTATGTCAGTTGAGAGAAGTGGCTGCGTCTTATCTCCTGGACAACTTGTGGGGCCATTCATCTTTAAGTACATAAGAGGCAGACAACTTATTATCTTTTTTTTTTTTTTTTGAGACAGGTTTTCTCTGTAGCTTTTAGGTTCCTGTCCTGGAACTAGCTCTTTTTTTTTTTTTTAAAGTATTTATTTATTATGTATACAATATTCTGTCTGTATGCCTGAAGACCAGAAGAGGGTGCCAGACCTCTTTACAGATGGTTGTGAGCCACCATGTGGTTGCTGGGAATTGAACTCAGGACCTTTGGAAGAGCAGGCAATGCTCTTAACCACTGAGCCATCTCTCCAGCCCCTGGAACTAGCTCTTGTAGACCAGGCTGGCCTCGAACTCACAGAGCTTATTATCTTGTTAGGTCAAAACCTTCCTCCCTCCCTCCATTCCTCCCTCCTCTTCCTCCTCCTCCTCCTCTTCCTCCTCCTCCTTCTCTCTCTCTCTCTCCTTTTTTTCCCCGAAACAAGGTTTCTCTGTGTAGCCCTGGATGTCCTGGAACTTGTTCTGTAGACCAGGCTGTCCTGGATCTCAGAGATCTGCCTGCTTCTGCCTCCAGCGTACTGGGATTAAGGGCGTGCACCACCACCACCTGGCACTAAAATTTTCCTAACACTCTTTGTGCTTCATGACACTGGCCACTTGGAGTAGGGTGCTATTGTTGTTTGAATGAAAAATTTCCCCCATAATCTTAAGACTTTGAAGACTTGGTCCCCAGTTGGTAACACCGGTTAGGGGAGGTTTAGGAGATGCACAGCCTTGCTGGAGGAAGTGTGTCATCCAGGCCAGGCTTTGCGATGAATTGCCTTGTGCTGTTTCCAGCTCTGAGCTCTCAGCTTCCAGATCTTTCCACCATGCCTGCCACCTGCCTCCAGTCTGTCCCTGCTATTATGGGCTGTAGCCCTCTGGAACTGTTAGAACTATAAATTGTACTTGGGGCTCTCTATCTATCACATCAAGAGAAGGAATTAATGCAGGAGGCTGCTGTGAGTTAGGCTCTCACAGGAGGAGGTGGCCACTGAGTTAGGCCCTAGCTGTGAGCATTGCAAGTCACCGAACCAAGCTCTGAGCCGTCAGGGTTTGGCTGTTGGAGAGTGGCCATTTTGCTTTTGCTTTCTGGGTGTTTTGTCTCTACAGTCAGGTTTCTGTTTCCTTTTTGGGGGGAGGGGAGTCTTTTCGAGATAAGGTTTCCTCTGTGTAACAATTCTGCCTGTCTTAGAGCTTGCTTTGTAGACCAGGCTGACCTTAAACTCAGAGATCCAACTGCCTCTGCCTCCAAGTGTGCCGCCTCTGCCTCCAAGTGTGCCACCGCTGCCTGGCATTTTTTTCTTTTTTAAAATAATTTATTGTATTTTATGTTCATTGGTGTTTTGCCTGCATGTATCTCTGTGTAAGGGTGTCATACTCCCTGAAACTGGAGTTACAGACCGTTGTGAGCTGCTGTGTGAGTGCAGGGAATTGAACCCTGGTCCTCTGGAAGAGCAGCCAGTGTTCTTAACTGTTTCTGTTTTCGATAAACAGACTGGTGTACATGGAGTACATTATTTTTTTTCATGGTGTATTATATCTTTAATAAATGTGTGAGTGTGTGTTTGTGTGTATGTGTGCACGCGTGTACCATACCATTGAGGGCATATGGAAGTCAGAGGAACCAGTCCTTTCTTTCTGTCTTGTGGGTCTCTAAGACTGAACTCTGGTTTTCAGGTGGCGGCAAACATCTTCATGCACTAAGTCATTGCCTTACCCCTCACCCCACACACATCATATACATACATATTTAAGACACAGGATGTTTACAGGAAGTAAAACAGCAGGATGTTCTAAGGCAGTAGTTCTTAATCTGTGGGTCATGACCCCTTGGGGGAGGTCAACAACCCTTTCACAGGGGTCACCTAAGACCACTGGAAAGCACAGATATTTATATCATGACTCACAACAGTAGCAAAATTACAGCTATGAAGTAGCAATGAAAATAATTTCATGGTTGGGGTCACCACAACATGAGGAACTGTATTAAAGGGCTGCAGTATTAGGAAGGTTGAGAACCTATGTTCTAAGGGGGTGAGGGGTAAAACAAACATTCCATCCTGAAGGGAAGCAGGAAGCCCAGGAAGCAGACAACTCCATAACTTCAGGAAGTCCCTGAAATTTACCAGATTCACTAGGCCCCTCTCTTCCCAAGCATTTATAAACAGTATGGCCTACTGAGAGACAGACTCAGACAAGCTGAGTTGTTTAAAAGAGACTCAGTGGCCTGGAGAGATGGCTCAGCAGATAAGAGCACTGACTGTCCTTCCAGAGGACCCAGGTTCAATTCCCAGCACCCAAATGGCAGCTCACACCTGTGTGTAACTCATTTCCAGGGAAGGGAGTCTGACACCCTCACACTAATACACATAAAATAAAATGAAGTACATTATTAAAACAAACAAACAAATAAATAAAAGAGGCTCAGACCAGTAGAACGGGCTGGGAAAGGCTCAACTGAGCTGCCTAGAAAGGACTCTCTCCAACCTGATGAGCAGGCTAGGTTGTGAGTGCCAGGTTCCCAGCTTTCATTAGCTGTCGTCCATGTTAGGGTGGGCTTTGGCCGTGTGCCTGTCTGTGAGTCACTTCTGCTCTGGTAATTACCCCTCCCCCATACTCCTGTAGAAACCCATTGGTTCACCAAGTTGGACTTTGGTGGTGTCCTTACCTCTTGGGAGTTCCTTCTCCGGGACGAGCAGACATTTGTTCACACCTCCCAGGTGTAGTAATAGGAGCGGCGGGGCTGTGTCCCGCCACCCAGCAGCCCACACGGTTAGCTTTATACCCGAAATAATTACACGGACACTGTATTCTTTTAAACACTGCTTGGCCCTTTAGCTCTAGCCCTTACTGGCTAATTCTGATATCCCGATCAACCCATCTCTAATAATCTGTGAGCACCGGTCTTACCGGGAAGATTCTAGCCTACGTCCATCCTGGGTCGGAGCTTCATCGCGTGTGTCTCAGAGAGCAGAGCTCTCTTGTCCGCCCTGGAGATGGGAGCATGGCATCTCTGTGAGGCGTCTGCCCCCAAGAGGAGAGCTGTCGAGTCTCTGAGCTCACTTCCTCTTCCTCCCAGCATTCTATTCTGTTTACTCCTCCCACCTATGTTTTAAGCTATGAGGCCAAGCAGTTTCTTTTTATTGCTTAACCAATGAAATCAACAGATTGATATATGACACTCCCATATCACCCAGGAATAAAGAAAAATAACAAAGAAGAGGGGGACTTACAGGTAGTAAAAGAGCATAGGGGGAGGAGGTGCGTGTATTCAAAGTTCATTCTATTCATGTATGAAAACACCATAATGAAACTGGTCCTGTAAGGTGACTCAGCAGGTAATGTACCTGCTGCCAGCCGATAACCTAGGTTTAGGTCATGTGACTCAGGTGGTGAAAGGAGAGCAGTAACCTCACCCACTGTCATAAGACCTACACACACACACACACACACACACACACGCGCGAGCGCGCGCACACACACACACACACACAGATGTGAACAGGGTCCCACACACAGCACACAGTAAATAAATAAAGTAAATGAAAGTAAAATAAAGTAAAGCACAAAGTAAATGAAACATTTATTTTGAGATGTCATTATGAAACCAATTATTTTATACAATTATGATGAAAAGCTATACATGTTAAACTTTCATTAACTCATCAAACAGTGCATGTAAATATGCACATTTATTGAATATCTGTTATACTTTTGTCTTCCATGCTGCTATTACGAGTTCAGAAGTACAGTCAGTAGAGACAGGATTCTTCTGGAATCTTTTGGACAGGAGCTGGGCATAGTGGTATATACCTGGACAGAAAGTCAAAGCAGCTTTAGCTACACAATGAGTTTGAAGCCAGCCTAGGCTACGAGAAACTCAGTCCCAAACCAAGAAAACAAGAGAACAGAAAAGAAGAGGAGGAGTTATTAGGGCTGGGAGTGCAGCTCAGTGGTAGGATGCTTGCCCAGCATGTGCAAGGCTCTGAGTTTGATCCCTGGCAGTTCAAATATCTATCTGTCTATCTATCTATCGATCGATCGATTGAAGGTGAGCATACAGAAATAAACTTCTTAGTTATTAAATGTAGCAGGCATATAGAAAAATAAAAATTACATAAAAATTAACAATTATAGACAGGAAATGCAAATTTGCCAGCATTCTTTTCTAATCATAATCTCTCCTTCCACGTTAACTACCACCATTACTCTGATGTTAACCACAGGCTTTTAAAGTTTTTAAATTTGTGTCTGTTTTGTTTTTTTTTTTTTTGCTTTTTCGAGACAGGGTTTCTCCGTGGTTGTGGAGCCTGTCCTGGATGTTTGTTTGTTTTTGAGAAAGAGTTTCTCTGTAGCCTTAGAGCCTGTCCTGGAACTTGCTCTGTAGACCCAGGCTGGCCTCAAACTCACAAAGATCTACCTGACTCTGTCTCCCAAGTGCTGGGATTAAAGGTGTGCACCCCAGGCTTTTTAAAAAATGTATAGTTTTGTAATCTATATAGGCATTGTTAATTTTACTTATTTTGGGACAAATATAATATTGTATTTATTGTCATGTAGCTTCACATAGAGAATTGATTTTCACAGGATTAGGAACAGAAACTGTGGCCTAATTTATGCTAAACAAGTGTTCTGCCACTGAACTAAATGTCCCAGCCTATCTTCTTTTTAGATTTTTCTTTTTTTCTTCTCTCTCTCATCTGGATCGCAATTTCCCCTTCCTTCTTTCCTCCCATTTCTTCTCCCCACCTTCCCTCTGCCCCCTCCCCCCAATCTATTTCTCTTGTTTCTATTCAGAATGAGGCAGGCCTCCCAGGGGTATCAGCAAAGCATGGCATATCAAGTTGCAAGTTGCAGTAAGACTAAGCACCTCCCTTTGTATTAACGCTGGGCAGGGCAATCCAGTATGAGGAATGGGTTCCCAAGAGCCAGCCAAAGTGTTAGGGACAGCCCTTGTTCCCACTGTTAGGAGTTCCACAAATAGACCAAGCTCCACAACTGTCACATATATACACGTAGAGGGGCCTAGGTAGGTTCTGTGTAGGTTGCTGGTTCAGACTTAATTCCTGAGCCCTGTTGGTTGCTTCTGTAGGTTTTCTTGGGATGCCCTTGACCCCTCTGGCTCCTACAGTCCTTCCTCCCCCTTCCACAGGATTCCCCAAGCTCAGCCTAATGTTTGGCTGTGGGTCTCTGCATCTGTTTCCATCAGTTACTCGGTGAAGCCTCTCTGATGACAACCTGGGTAACCATCAATCTGATCACAGGGAAGACCAGTTCAGGCTATGCATCCACTATTGCCGGGAGTCTCAGCTGGGTCATCCTTGTGGATTTCTGGGAGTTTCTACCTGACTCCAAAACACCCTCCCTTTCTAGTTTAATTTTTTTTTAAGATTTATTTATTTATTATGTATACAACATTCCTTCCATGTATGCTTATATGCCAGAAGAGGGCACCAGATCTCATTACAGACGGCTGTGAGCCACCATGTGGTTCCTGGGAATTGAACTCAGGACCTCTGGAAGAGTAGTCAGTGCTCTTAACCTCTGAGCCATCTCTCCAGCCCCTAGTTTAATTTTTTTTTAAAATTAAAATATAACACCATCATTTCCCATCTGTCTTGTTTTATTTTAAAATGTGTTTCAAGATTCATATGTTTTAGCCGGGCGGTGGTGGCGCACGCCTTTAATCCCAGCACTCGGGAGGCAGAGGCAGGCGGATCTCTGTGAGTTCG
>NC_022022.1:10993345-10995402 GCF_000317375.1 Microtus ochrogaster
GACCAGCCTGGTCTACAGAGCTAGTTCCAGGACAGGCTCTAAAGCCACAGAGAAACCCTGTCTCGAAAAACCAAAAAAAAAAAAAAAAAAAAAAAGATTCATATGTTTTATATATGTGTGTTTATCTGTCTCTATGTGTGTGTGCCTATATCTATATCCTTAGACCTCTTCCTCTGTTCAGAGAATTGGATAAATTGTTAATATTTCCAATTGCAAATCTTTAGTAGCTGCACATCCACACAGAGTCTTTGAATACGCACGGTGTCTACACATCATTACAAGGTTCAGAGTCACAGCTGTGGAAAGAGGAGCTGCAGTGAAACTCAGGAAAAGAAAGGGGCTGAGGCCTGAGCTGTCTGGGGTTGGCCTCGTGGGCAGGTGTGCAAGAGAGCCCTGCGTCCTGGAAGTTTGACTGCGGGAGAGTTTGGTGTTGGCAAGATGTGCCCCTGAGGGGCTGGAGAGATGGCTCAGTGGTTAAGAGCTCTGGCTGTACTTCCAGAGGACCCAGGTTCGATTCCCAGCACCCACATGGCAGCTCACAACTGTCTGTAGCTCAAGTTCCGGATCTGACATCCTTACACTAATGCACATAAAATAAAGTTAAATAATTTAAAAAAAAAAAAAAAGATGTGCCCCTGAGACAGGGCGAGAAGGTACAGCTTGGACTGCTGACCCTGGTCTTCAGACCCCTTCTGGGCAGTGGAGAAAGTTTGCAGGTATAGGAAGTTTGACGTTTTCCTTCATCCTGAAAACACAGGCTGAGCAAAAGGTTTCTCTTCTGAGTTAGACAGAAAAGAGGCAACTTTTCCTGGCAGAGCCTGGGTCTGGGTAGTCAAGGTGCCCAGGGGGCTTGATCTCTCCAGAACTCTGGTAAGGAGCTCTGGCAACCCTAGTCTGGGCTACTGGGAGAGGCCCTGGAGGGATGTGGGCTCTTTATGGCCTCAGGCAGGAGTCCCTTTCACTGACTCCATCTGGCTGTGTTTCCCTCAGGACGGATGCAAACCCAACAAATGAATGCTATGGGCTGGGTGGAAAGGCAAGAGCCCAGATTGCAAAACCCTTTCCCTGGCTCCGTCCTGTTGTCTAAATTATAAAATGCAAAAGGGCCCTTGGGAAAACAGCATTCCTGCCAACCCTGGCAGCCCCAGGACTAAAGCTATCTATGTACATCCCTTGGGTGAAATAGCTCTATTACAGTCAGCCACCAAGAACACTTAACAAAAATCCACAGGCCTGCAATTAAGATAAAAATCTTGTACAGTTTTTGCCCTAGGTAGACAAGACACCTAGCCTGTGCTTAAAATCCAGCCTCGAAAGGCCTCAGTAGCCATTGGCCTTCTAGAGACAGGATCTTGCTGTGCAGCCCAGGTTGACTGGAGCTCCTGATCCTCCTGCCTCTACCTTCTGGGTTCTAGGGTGACAGGGATGGACCATCAGACTTGGCTGCTTCCTCGGAAGGACAATATTCTGTTATCTGAACACTAAGTCAACCATCTTTGCCACACAGAGGTGTTGTGACTCCTTCAGATTTTCATATAGATTGCCAACAATATTAAACGGTGCTTCTTATTCGTGTCAGCCATTTCCACACTCATCCACCTCTCTTTTATATTTCTCTAGAGGGTGATCTTTATTTTCTTACTGATATATTTTAAAGTATATACATGTGTGGAGAGTATGTTCCTGTCATTTCAGATACCCATGAAAGCCAGCGATTTTTTTTCTTTAGCTTTAGGACTTGAACTCAGGCACCCAGGTATTTGTTCTCTGGTACACTGTTTATTTCTACAAAAAAAAAAAAAAAAAAAAAAGTGAAAGAGGGTCAGCGAGATAGAATAGCAGGGAAAATGCTTGCCTGAGTTTGACCCCTGGAGCCCATAGAGAAGTAGAGAGGAGAACTGACCCTGAGTTGTCCTCTGACCTCCACGTACCTGCCGTGCACGCACGCACTGCCCACCTGCAGGCGCCTTTAATCCCAGCACTCGGGAGGCAGAGGCAGGCGGATCTCTGTGAGTTCGAGACCAGCCTGGTCTACAGAGCTAGTTCCAGGACAGGCT
>NC_022022.1:10996397-10998217 GCF_000317375.1 Microtus ochrogaster
TACAAGAGCTAGTTCCAGGACAGGCTCCAAAGCTACAGAGAAACCCTGTCTCAAAACTCCCCCCACCACCAAAAAAATTAAGAACAGAAAAAATTGGAATCTATGTTTCTGAAGAAGGAACGAGTACCATAGGCTGACTAGGAAGGGACTTAAGCAGGATTCTGGGATACAAGCCAATCTGATATTTCAAATGATGCCCTGAGAGACTTCTACTGAAAAAGTGAAACAGTAAGCCGGGCGGTGGTGGCACACGCCTTTAATCCCAGCACTCGGGAGGCAGAGGCAGGCAGATCTCTGGGAGTTCCAGGCCAGCCTGGTCTACAAGAGCTAGTTCCGGGACAGGCACCAAAGCTACAGAGAAACCCTGTCTTGGGAAAAAAAAAAGTGAAACAGTATATGTATATAGTATATGTATATTTTGAGAGAGGATCTCATTTTGAAGTCCATGCTAGTCTGGAACTCAGGGCAACCCTTCTGCCTCAGCCTCAGGATTACTGAGGTCATAAATAATGCACCCCAATGTTCAGTGGGAGAAAAAAATTGAATGGCTATTTTTAAAGTTCCCAGATAAAAACCATTAGACACTTGATATGCAGGTATACCAGATCACCTTGTATCAGAGTCAATACATAAAAAAAAATTGCCATCAATAATTTAGGTACTTGATGGGGTAAGATGGCTCAGTGGGTAAGGGTGTTTGCCACCAAGCCCTCTGACCTGGGCTGGTGGTGAACGGAGAGAAGCCACTCAAGAAAGTTATTCTCCCAACTTCCACATGCTCACCCTGGCATTCACATGAACAGGCACAAAAACTAAAAATTTAAAAATGTAATTAAAATGGAAAAAGGCGGCTTGAAACAACAAGCATTCACTTTTGTGGGCGTGGCTAAACCGGGTGCCTCTGTGGCTCATAGTTCCTCGCGAGATTTAGGTCAAACTTCACTCCAGGACGGCTGTCTTGTGTGAAGATTCACATAGGGAAGGATCTACTTCCCAGCTCTTTCGTGTGGGTGCAGGTTCCCGGGTAAGTGGGCATTTCTACACGCTGCTTGAGGGCAGTCATCTTCTTGGGCAAACAAGACATGAGAAAGCACCCAAGACAAAGCCTCAATTTACCCATCATCTAATCTTAGAAGTGACACCCGACCGCTACAAGTCAGCACCCATTGAGAGCAAGTATAGTCAGGTTACAAAAACTAGTTGATGCAAAACAAAGATTGCAGATTAAACAGTCAAGAAAGGAGGCACACACAACGTGATCCAGCCCTGTGTTACTTACGGAGCATCCACTGGTCCTCTCACGGCAGAAGAGGTAGAAGAGCTGGCACGCGGGTCTGCCCCGCTGCAGTGGCATCTAACACTGGACACGGCTTGCTTCCAGCCATGGGATTCACCTGAGCCCTTATGCTCAAAACTGTCACTGGGGCTTGATCACATAGACACAGATGGTGTGGCTGACACTCTAGGTCCTCCTGAGCTTGAGCTGATACTGTAGGGCTCAAAGTGTCGGCCACAAAGCGCATTGTTAGCAAAGATTATCAGGGACTACCCCCAGGTCCCCAGGTAAACAGCATTCTTATCAGTTAGAACATTCCAAGAGTTGAGAGATTACCAGTCAGCTAGGGGAAGTGAGAGCAAAGAACAGGCCTCTCTTCAGGCAGGAAGTGTGGCTCACACAGTGGGCTTCTGATTGGCTTCTAAGCACCTCATTCTTTTTTTTTTTTTAAATATTTATTTATTATGTATACAATATTCTGTCTGTGTGTATGTCTGCAGGCCAGAAGAGGGCACCAGACCTCATTACAGATGGTTGTGAGCCA
>NC_022022.1:10998317-11000185 GCF_000317375.1 Microtus ochrogaster
GGTTGTGAGCCACCATGTGGTTGCCGGGAATTGAACTCAGGACCTTTGGAAGAGCAGGCAATGCTCTTAACCACTGAGCCATCTCTCCAGCCCATAAGCACCTCATTCTTAAACACAGTAATACTCATCTAAGGAAAGTCGTCGCTGAGAGAACAATGAAAGCAAACCACACGGGGAAAGGCACTTAGTAGAAACAGACTGAAAACAAGCCACTGCTGTTCCTGGTGCCACAAACCAGTGATTCTCAGCCCTCCTGATGCTGTAACCCTTTAATACAGCTCCTCGTGTTGTGGTGACCCCCAACCATAAAATTATTTTTCTTTGCTACTTCATAACTGTAATTGTGCCACTATTATGGATCATAATGTAAATATCTGGTATGTGACCCCAAAGGGGTCGCGACTCACTGTTTGAGAATCACAGCTATAATTCCAGCTACTCAGGAGAGTGATGTAGGAAGATCGAGAATTCGCAGCCTGTCTTGGCTGCATTGTGAATTCCAAGTCAGCCTACAAAATACACATCTCCTTTTTTCAAGACAGGGTTTCTCTGTATAACAGCCCTAGCTGTCCTGGAACTAGCTCTTGTAGACCAGGCAGCCTGCCTCTGCTTCCCAGGATTAAAGGTGTGTGCCACCACACCTAATATATATGCATATATATCAGAAGTATTTCATATGAGAAAATCAGTAATGAAGCAGAAAACAAGGAAATTGAGGTTTATTTGGGAAAAAACTTAATTAGAAATGTAGGAAATTTTTTTAAAAATCAATGAATCAAAAATAAAAAACATAGTCGGGGGGGGGGCAGGAAAGATGGCTCAGTGGTTAAGAGTACACTGACTGCTCTTCCAGAGGACCCGTGTTCAATTCCCAGCACCTATATGGTAGCTCACAACTGTCTGTAACTCTAAGATTTGACACCCTCATACAGACATAACATGCAGGCAAAACACTATCGCAAATAAGAAGGAAAAAAAACCCACAATGGAAAACATCATCAATTATCTTGACTATGTAAAAGAGGCTATTAGAGATGGAAGACAACGTTGACAAATTCTGTATTCAAACATCAATAGTCGGTGGTGGTGGTGCACGCCTTTGATACCAGCCTTTGATCTCAGAAGGCAGAGGCAAGCGAATTTCTGAGTTTGAGGCCAGCTCTTGTCAGGTCTACAGAGCAATTTCTAAGACAGCCAAGGCTACAAGAGAAATGTCTCAAAATAAAATAAAATAAAATAAAAAACCAAAGCAAAAAGAAAGGATGGAAGGAAGGAAGAAAGAAAATCAGTAAGAAAAATTAACATAACCATAGTATCCATGTCCTCTGGGATATGACCGAGAGACCAAACCAAGAAGCCAGGATAAACACTACAGGCTTGGCAAATCTACTCAGATCCCTGGGGCTGGACTAATAGGCAGTTGTGGCTTCCAGTGTGGCTGCTGGGAACAGAACTCCAGTTTTCTGCAAGAGCAGCAGTCTGTCTATCAGTTGACCAACTGCTGAGCCATCTCTCCAGCCCTGGGGGCTCTTAATTTTAAAGAACAAATATCAATGGTCATAAAATGTCAGGGGGGTTCTGATACAGTTGTGGTAGATAGTTTCAGTACCCTAGTCTCACTTTTACAGTGGCCACGCCAACTAAGATTCCATAAACTGAAGAACATGAAAAAGAGTTAAGTGATACCATGTATCAAGTGGACTTAACAAATACATACAGAATAGCTCATCCAATAGATAGGCTGTATACGTTCTTCTCAGCAGTCCATAAAATGTTCTCTAACATAGGTCATAGTCTAGGCCACAAGTGAGTTCTTATTACCAAATTCAAAAGAATCAAAAACAGCCGGGCGGTGGTGGCGCACGCCT
>NC_022022.1:11001316-11004299 GCF_000317375.1 Microtus ochrogaster
AATTCCCAGCAACCACATGGTGGCTCACAACCATCTGTAATGAGGTCTGGTGCCCTCTTCTGGCCTGCAGACATACACACAGACAGAATATTGAAATATACATAATAAATAAATAAATAAATATAAAAAAAGAAAAAAACATATACATAAAATAATAAAATAAAAACAATTTCTGAAAAATCTGGAAAAGGATGTGAGGCCTTGTGGAGCATGACTATGTTGAATAACAAATCTTTTGCTGGGGAAATACAACAGAACTACTCACCCCTCCCACCCACCGCATGGAGCCCACGATAGACCAAATCACAGATATCACCAAAGTCCACCTTGGTGAAACAATGAGTTTTATTGGGGTTACTTACAGGAATAGAAATGACTCAAAGATAGTTACATCACCAAAGCCCACCCAGCCTGAGTGACAGGTCACAAAGCTGGGAACTTGGGAACTTGCATCACAGTGCACAGCCTGCAGACAGCTCAGCAGGTTGGAGAGGGTCCTTTCTAGGTGCCTCTGTTGGTCTAAGTCTCTTTGAGGCAGCTCTTTTTTGACGTGAGAGTCCCCCCTGTGTGCTGTGATTTACCATTAATCACGGTTTTAAAGTAACTTTAAAACTGCCTTGGCCTGTTGATAGGGCAGAACTTAGGTAGGTGGGGAAGATGGAACTGAATGCTGGGAGGAAAAAAGGCAGAGTCAGAGGGAAGACATACAGCCACTGGAGATAGACATGCTGAGAATTTGCTGGTGGGCCACAACCTCGTGGTGATGCACAGATTACTTGAAATGGGTTAAACTGAAATTTAAGAGTTAGCCAATAAGAAGTTAGAACGAATGGGCCAAACAGTGATTTAATTAATACAGTTTCTGTGTGATTATTTGGGTTCTGGGCAGGGACGAACAAGCAGCCTCCTACAGCACTTTCTGTCTGGGTCTTCTTTGCAGCTTTTCTTTTCTCAGTGCCTTCTTGGCAGCTCCAGCTCCATTTTTTATTATTTACTTTGGCTGAGAGGGGCATAGTGAATCTGCTCAGTTTCAGGTTTTTTTTTTTGTTGTTGTTGTTATTTTTGTTGTTTATGTCCCTGTTAAAGAGCTTCCACTAAGGAATCAGATCTCTGAGGAAATTTATACAACAGGCTTTAATCCCAGCATTCAGGAGGCAGAGGCAAGAGGATCCGAGTTCCAGGCCAGCTAGGGCCACAAGGGGAGTAGAACCTACAACAAAAAGAAAAAAAAAATCTGAGAGTTGGTTCAGTGGGTGTCCTAGTTAGTATTCTCTTGCTGTGAAGTTATCAAGCAAGAATTACAGTTACAATATTTATATCTACTTTATCTTTTTTATTATAACTAAGAAAAACTATAAATTCTTTGACTCCATCAAAGACTTCAGAAGGATATAATATTACCTAAGTAAACAGGAAGTACATTGTAAGCAATTTCCTAGAAATGACAAGAGACATCTCGCTGCCTGGACAGTCACCCAAAGTTCTTCTGTACCATTGGAACATCCATCTTTACCCTACAGGCCCATAGTATCCAGCAGACTTTGAAGAGTTTTGGGTGAAGATCTTCTTTTAGAAGACTCAGACTTTGCTGAGCAAAACCTTTGATGAGATGTTCTCTTAGGAGGACTGAGGAAAAAACAAAAACAAAAAACAAGAAGAAACAGTTGCATCTGCTGGGAAACTCTCTTGGGAGTGGAGCAGAAAAAGTAACTTTTCTCACAGGAGCTGGAGGAGATTGCTACATTTCTGCAGGTGTTTCCCCTTTAGCAGACTGAAGCAGAAGAAGAAACTGATAGCTCTGCTAGGACATTCCCTTAGGGGAACCGAGCAGAGCTCAGCTGTAAAGGCTGGAACCCAGGAATAGGATTGCTACATCCTGCAGGGAAACCAGCTCCCAGCTTCGGGTATAGTGTGGCTTCCAGACAAGTCAGGATACTTTTTCCTCCAGAGCTGTAACACTTGCAGACTCAGTTGGTAGGATCCCTGTCTTGCTCTGGGTTCCAGCTCCAGTACTGCTTAAACTGGCTATTGCTCTAGTTTCACTGCTGTTGCTGTGATGAAACATCCTGGCCAAAACTAACTTAAGGGAGGAAGTGTTTACTAGGCTAATAATTCCAGGTCCATCATGTCCAGGGAATCAAGACAGGAACTCAGGCAGCTAGTCACATCACGTGTACAGTGGAAGGCAGAGGAAGATAAATTCGTGGGTTCTCTTTGCTTGCCTCTGCTTATGCTCAACTACTGTTTTTCCCTCTTCCACAGTTCAGGTTCCAGTCCATTAACTAGTGCCACAAACATTCAAGGTGGGTATTCCTACCTTACTTAATAATCTAAACAAACCCCTACAAGCATGTGTGTAGGAGGAGGCCATAGGCAGAGGCTGCTCGTTCTTTTCCTGGCTGACCAGACCCGAAATAACCACACAGAAACTATATTAATCGCAATACTGTTTGACCAATAGTTTAAGCATATTTCTAGCTAGCTCTTACATCTTTATTACATCTTAAATTAACTCATTTCTATTATTTGTTTTTTACCACAAGGTTCATGGTTTACCAGTAAGGTTCCCTGGCGTCAGTCCCCTCGAGCAGCTACATGGCATCTCTTTGAGTCTGCCTTCTCTCTCTCCACAGCTCTGTCTGGATTTTCTGTCTCGCTTTATTCTGCTAAGCCCACTGATTGAAAGCAATGACAGTAAAACATATACACAGCATACAGAGGGGAATCCCACATCACGTGTCCACAGGCCATCCTGAACTGGATAATTTCTCATTCCAGCTCTCTTCCAGGGGATTCTAGGCTTGTCAAGTACTCAGTTACCACTAACCACACAGTGTAGTGGCTCATACCTGTAACTCCGGTGTTTGTTAGTTGGGCCATCTCTCCAGCCCCCAGCTACAACTATTTTTTTTTTTTTTTTGGTTTTTCGAGACAGGGTTTCTCTGTGGCTTTGGAGCCTGTCCTGGAACTAGCTCTTGTAGAC
>NC_022022.1:11004684-11009394 GCF_000317375.1 Microtus ochrogaster
TGTAGACCAGGCTGGTCTCGAACTCACAGAGATCCGCCTGCCTCTGCCTCCCGAGTGCTGGGATTAAAGGCGTGCGCCACCACCGTCCGGCATGAATGGATTTTTGAAAGAACAATACACAGAATTAATCAGAGTTTGTTCTTTGAAAAAATAAAGAAGATTGACAAACTCAAGACAAACTAAACAAGAGAAGCTAGAGAATACACAAATTAATAACATTGATGGAAGCAGGGAGGGGCCAGGGAAATGGTGGAAATGGTGGAAGGAAAGAACTGACCCCAGCAAGTTGTCCTTTTGCTTCTGCAACTCACTATGGCACAAACACAGCTGCCGCACACTCACTGTGGCACACACACACAAAATAAATAAATAAATAAATAAATGTTTTTTTTCTTTTCTTTTTTTTTTCTCTCTCTCTTTTTACTTTATAAATAATACCATTCAAAATTTCCACTTCCGGCAGTTGCTCATTCGTCTCCACAGTCCTGTTCCGCTGCCAGCGTCCTCGGAATGGCCTCGCAAAACCGCGACCCAGCTGCCGCCAGCGTCGCCGCCATTCGCAAGGGAGCCGAGCCCAGCGGGGGTGCCGCCCGGGGCCCGGTGGGCAAGAGGCTACAACAGGAGCTGATGACCCTCATGATGTCTGGTGACAAAGGGATTTCCGCCTTCCCTGAATCAGACAACCTGTTCAAATGGGTAGGGACCATCCATGGAGCAGCCGGCACAGTATATGAAGACCTGAGGTATAAACTCTCACTCGAGTTCCCCAGTGGCTACCCTTACAACGCACCCACGGTGAAGTTCCTCACGCCCTGCTACCACCCCAACGTAGACACCCAGGGGAACATCTGCCTGGACATCCTCAAGGATAAGTGGTCCGCGCTGTATGATGTCAGGACCATCTTGCTGTCTATCCAGAGCCTGCTAGGAGAACCCAACATCGATAGCCCATTGAACACACACGCTGCTGAGCTCTGGAAAAACCCCACAGCATTTAAGAAGTATCTGCAAGAAACCTATTCAAAGCAGGTCTCCAGTCAAGAGCCCTGACACAAGATGTCCAGCTTCTCCTTGTGTCGTCTTTTTTCTTAGATGGTCTGTCCTTTCCTTGATTTCTACGCTGTGGTGTTATTTTTGTTTTATTTGTCTTTTTAACTTAAGTCTGCTTAAGCCTTTACAATGTATATTAAATAAATACACGTTGATTGTTTTTGTATACGTTACCCTCAGCCAGCGGTACTTGGGACAAGAGGGGAGCTAGCTTAACATCTGGGTGCTGACCTGTTGGTTCCAGGGTTGGAAGCAGCTGATTGACAGTGGGGCTGAATGTAGGTTACTAGGGTGTGACCTTGTGTGTCTGCATATAGTCTTCACCAATAAAGTGGGTGTCACGATAAAAAAAAAAAATTTCCACTTCCTCCCCCTCCTCCCACTTACCCTCTTTCCTCCCCCTCCAGTCCTAAGAGAGGGCAGGGTACCCCACCCTGTGGGAAGTCCAAGGCCCTCCCCACTCCATCCAGGCTTAGGAAGGTGTGCATCCAAATAGATTAGGATCCCAAAAGGCCAGTCAGTGCATGCAGTAGAGACAAATCCTGGTGCCATTATCATTGGCTTCTCAGTCTGCTGCAATTGTCAGCCACATTCTTTTTTTTTTTTAATATTTTTTAAAGATATTTATTTATTTATTTATTTATTTATTTATTTATTTATTATGTATACAATATTCTGTCTGTATGCCTGCAGGCCAGCAGAGGGCACCAGACCCCATTATAGATGGTTGTGAGCCACCATGTGGTTGCTGGGAATTGAACTCAGGACCTTTGGAAGAGCAGGCAATGCTCTTAACCTCTGAGCCATCTCTCCAGCCCCCTGTCAGCCACATTCTTATTTGTAATAGTCAGAACCTGGAAACAACCTAGATGCCCCTCAATGGAAGAATGGATAAAGAAAGTGTGGCACATATACACATTAGAGTGCTACTCAGCGGTAAAAAAACAATGATGTCTTGAATTTTGCATGCAAATGGATGGAAATAGAAAGCACATTTTTTTTTTAAAAGAAAAAAGCTGGTCATGTGGTGAATGAAAAAAAATAAAAAGGAACGACATGACTGCTCATAGGTGTGTGGAGGAGAAAGTTTATTGTAAATAAAAAGGAGAGCATAGCCAGAGGCAGGAACATCTGGGAGAATCCAAAGTGGACATGCCCCTGAACCATATGGGGTGGGGGGAGAAGGAAGAAGGGAACCAGGTGCAGCAGCCAGGAGGGCAAAAGGTAAAAAAGGGGCAGGTAACCAAAATGACTGGATTATAGAGAAAAGCCTCTGAGGAAAGGGCAGCCCACGCCCTGGGCTGGAGAGTTTGAGGGTAGAGGGTAGGGTTTGTCAGCCATACTCTGTAGCAAGTAGGGACTGAGGAATTCTAGGAGAACCTGGGGGGCCAGGACAGCTTTGATATGTTCAACAGGCACCTCAACCGTTTGTTCCAGGATTTGAGATTTAACAGGTGGCACATGCTTTTGATCCCTGCACTCAGAAGACAAAGATAGGCAGATCTCCATAAATCCGAGGCCAGCCTGGTCTAAATTGCAAGTCCCAGGCCAGCCAGAGTCACATGAAGAGATGTCAATGAAATACAGAATATCACAGAGAACTTTGAAAACTTAGGTTCTGAAAAGCTGGAAAACCCAGTAGATAGATCTGTAGCCACTTATGACCTCCCAAAGTTAAGTCAAGTGAATATAAGCAGCCTAAAGAGACCCACAGCATCAGTGAGAATGAAGCAGTAATAGGGAAAATCCTAACAAAAGCAAACCTGAGGATCAGACAGATTCGCTGAAGAAGTCTATCAAGGTAAAAGAGGAGAGAATAGCAACACTCTTCGAACGGTTCCATGGCATAGAAAGGGAAGGCACTTCAAACCCGTTCTATAAAGCCGGTATTACTCCAGTACCAACATCGGATGAGGAAAACAGATTTAGACCATTTCCCTGATGAATATAGATAATGAAAATTCTCAATTAAATTCCTGCCAAGTACAGTCAAGAACATACTGAGACTATGGTCTATGATTTTGATGGTCTCATACCAGTGATGCAAGTTTGGTTCAATATATACAAATCAATAAGTATAATACAGCACATAAACAAATTTAAAAATATCAATGAGAACAGAAATAACCTTTGAAGAAGTTCAGCATCACTTCATGATTAAAAACCCGAAAGGAACTAGAAATAGAAAGAACATATCTCAGCATAATTGAGGGGAGAATAAACAAACCCATGGTCAAGTTTTTACTAAGTGGGAACCTGAAAGCATTTCCTCCAGAATCTGGAATGAGACATGTGTGCTTACAATCTCAGCTTTTGTTCAATGTGGTGTGGAAAGGCTGAGATAGGACACCGAGAGAAGAAAGGGCTGGCTGTATTGCTCACTGGGGACAAGTGCTTTCCACCGAGGTGTCTGATCCCTGGAACCCACAAGGTGGACGCAAGAGCTGACTTCTAAAAGTCATTCCTCCAACAGTCATCCTCACATTTGCTGAGGCATGCACACAGATACATGCATGAGTGTATGCATGTCCACACACATTTCAACAAATAAATGTAGTATTTCCATTCGGTTAGAGCCACCAGCACAATCTGGAAGGTGTCATTCCTCTCAATATCATCTCTCTTGCTCTCGCTCTCTCTCAACCCTGCCTGCACAGAGTCTCCAAACAAAGAAAAAGTGCCAAAAAGCCTAGTTCTGTATTCTTGGGACTATCGCAACTCCTCTCCTGCCACCAGCAGCTCAAATCAGCACCTAAGCTGCTCAGCTTTTGACCATACTTGGGCACAAACTCAGCTTGTGGTGGACATGTCATTGCCCCTTGCCTACAGCCTATAAAATCTCCCTGCTTAGCTGGGTGATGGTGGCACATGCATTTGGGAGGCAGAGGCAGGCAGCTCTCTGTGAATTCAAGGCCAGCCTGGTCTACCAAATGAGTTCCAGGACAGCCAGAGCTACACAGTGAAACCTGTCTTGAAAACAACAACAACAACAACAACAACAACAACAACAACAACAACAACAACAACAAATCTCCCTGCTTTAGTTTGGGGGTGCAGCTTCTCTGACCTCAAAGTCTCTGGGACTGGAGAACTCACCTGGGAGTTGCTTTACTCAAATAAACCTATTGTTAAACTTTTTCAATTTGACTTCATCTGGTTTACTGTGTCTGCCTAGGCAGAGAAACCTATTATGGTGGTGGTGGTGGGGGGGCAGGTGTGTGTGCAAAAAAACTATTAATTTCCAATTGCAGCCAGGCAGTGGTGGCACATGATTTTTATCACAGCTCTTGGGAGGCAGAGACAGGAAGATCTCTGTGAGTTCGAGACCAGTCTGATCTACAGAGCAAGTTCTTTGACAGTCAACACTATGCAAAAAAAAAAAAAAATCCTGTCTCAAAAACCAAGAATTAAAATAAAAAGAGAGAAAGCAATCTAAGGTACACAAGAAAGAAGTCAACTATCCCTATTTACTGACAATATGATCCACATACAAATGACCTGAAAGTCCCAGAAAACTCTTATCCTGAGAAATATTTTCAGCAAAACAGCAATATACAAAACTAATGTTAAAAATCAGTGGCTTTAGCCGGGCGGTGGTGGCGCACGCCTGTAATCCCAGCACTCGGGAGGCAGAGGCAGGCAGATCTCTGTGAGTTCGAG
>NC_022022.1:11010004-11013174 GCF_000317375.1 Microtus ochrogaster
AGGCTCCAAAACCACAGAGAAACCCTGTCTCGAAAAACAAAAAAAAAAAACCAACCAAACAAACAAACAAAAATAAAGGTGGGGGTGAGGGGTTTTTGAGATTTAGGACCCCTGATTGGCTGACATTTGTCTAGGGGTGTTCTGGTGAGTGTGTTCTGGCAGGTGGTCCTACCTACAGCGGTTGGAATATTAGGCATTTCCTTTGAATGTTCTTGGGTGGTGCTCAGGTAATCTCAGTTTGTGGTTCTTTCTGCAGCCAGGTATTGCTTCAGGGTAAACTACTGAGACTCAGGCCCCTTATTAAATTTATCGATGGCCGAGTTTTACTCTGTCAGGTGATAATGGTTGGAAGTAAAGAACTTCCTTTGGATGACCTGCCCCATACTTGGCTTATCGTGGCTGGCTTCCACAGTGGTGGCATACACCTTTAATCCCAGTGGGAAGCAAAGACAACTTGGTTCTCTGTGAAGTCGAGGCCAGCCTGGTCTACAGAGCAAGTTCTAGGATGCTTAGTGTGAGAATCAAAGTTATGTTTTAAGTTTTAATTACTGTGCCTAAGAAATCCATAAAACAAAAATGCCTCTAGCCTGGAAGCCCTATGCCTGAGAAAGGTACTTCCTGAAATGCAGGAAGCTGTTGTTTGTGGGAGATAACAAGCCTTATGTTTTCACTTCCCTAACCAAGTTTATTTGACACACCAGATGTTCTTGATCACATGCAGGTGGGAGGTGCATGAGCGGGAAAATATGTCAGTATATATATTTGCCCCTGATTGGGTGTGGCAGGGGTAAGAGACACAGGCAGGAAGTTGATCAGGATATATGCCCGTGATTGGACTTGGTGGGAGATACGAAGTTCCTGTGGTTTTGCTCTTTTAAACCTCTGCAATATGTGATTTATGGCCATTTCCTGGGAACCCAGGAGTGGTTCTGCCCAGAGTCCATCTTCTTGGACAGTATTTAATTAAAGCTTGCTTCAAATTTGGCTCCAAGATTATACTAGTGGTTTTATTCTCAACCAGTGGGATTAACACCAGGGCTACTGTTGGGGTCCGAAGTCCCAACGTAAAAACTACTTTTCCCTAACTGGACCGGGACGGAGGCGCAGAAAATAATGAGACACAGTTCACACAGCAATATCAGAAGGGCATCTCAGGCTTCGTTCATTCCTGAAGATCTATCCGTGTTTATTCTTCAAACCTTTTACGCTCCCCAGGTAAACCAAGGTGGAAACTTATTAATATACTCTTTCCCAGGGGACGCGGGAGTACACCCATCACACCTGCAACTCTGTCACCAGCTTGGAATCCACACCTCTCCCCAGGCGATCTACATAATAACAAGGAGAAGGAGCTGTCCATCCTGAGTCTTTTGTTAGGTGGCTACAGGTGTCTGGCAGGAATGCAGCGGCCCTTGAAAACTAAGCATGCATGGCCAGAGAACCTGGCTGTAAATATCTCCTATGAAATATGGGCCTACAGGCTACACAGAGAAATCCTATCTCAAAAAAAACAAAAAACAAATAACAAGAAGAAGAAGAAGCCGGGCAGTGGTGGCACACACCTTTAATCCCAGCACTTGGGAGGCAAAGACAGGCAAATCTCTGTGCGTTCAAGGCCAACTTGGTCTACAGAGTGAGTTCCAGGACAGGCTCAAAAGATACAGAGAAACTCTGTCTCGAAAAATCAAACCATACCAAACAAAACAAAACAAAACTGGTTTTTAAAATATATCCAAGGAAGAAAGTATGGAATATATACATATTAGAGTACTACTCAGCAGTAAAAAACAATGACTTCTTGAATTTTGCATACAAATGGACGGAAATAGAAAACACTATCCTGAGTGAGGTAAGTGAGACCCAAAAAGAGGAACATGGGATGTACTCACTCATATTTGGTTTCTAGCCATAAATAAAGGACATTGAGCCTATAATTCGTGATCCTAGAGAAGCTAAATAAGAAGGAGAACCCAAAGAAAAACATATAGGCATCCTCCTGAATATTAACCTTCATCAGGCGATGAAAGGAGACAGAGACAGAGACCCACATTGGAGCACCGGACAGAAATCTCAAGGTCCAAATCAGGATCAGAAGGAGAGAGAGCACGAGCAAGGAACTCAGGACCGCGAGGGGTGCACCCACACACTGAGACAATGGTGGTGTTCTATCGGGAACTCACCAAGGCCAGCTGGCCCGGGTCTGAAAAATCATGGAATAAAACCGGTCTCTCTGAACATAGCGGACAATGAGGACTACTGAGAACTCAAGAACAATGGCAATGGGTTTTGATCCTACTGCACGTACTGGCTTTGTGGGAGCCTAGGCAGTTTGGATGCTCACCTTACTAGACCTGGATGAAGGTGGATGGTCCTTGGACTTCCCACAGGGCAGGGAACCCTGATTGCTCTTTGGGCAGACAAGGAAGGGGGACTTGATCGGGGGAGGGGGAGAGAAATGGGAGGCGGTGGCGGGGAGGAGGCAGAAATCTTTAATAAATAAAAAAATAAAATAAAAAAATATATCCAAGGAAACTTTCTAAGAATAAAATTGGGAGTTAAAAAAAATCCCATTCTCAGTAGCCTCAAAAAATAAAATAAAATAATATACCTAGGAATAAATTGAATCAAGGAGATGGAAGACTTCTGCAATGAAATCTCTAAATGAAGAAAGAAATTTCAAGAAGACAGTGGGAGATTCAAAGAGCTCCTGTGGCCATGGATTGGCAGAATTAATGTTGTGAAAACCGCTCTAGTACTAAAGGTGGCCTATAGATTCAGCTCAGTCTCCATGAAAACCCCAACGACATTATTCACAGAACTAGAAAAAATACTACTAAATTCATATAGAACCTAGATGGACTGAGTAACCAAAGCAATCGCTAACAGAAAGGGCAACGCTAGAGCCACCAGGTCTCAAAATACAGCACAGAGCCCTAGTGACGAAAGCAACACGGTACGGACACAAGAGCAGACATTAGGACAATGTCCTAGAAAAGAGGACCAAGAAATAAACTCACACAACTACACACCTGTAATTTTTATTTTTTTCACTTCACAATGTGTTATTCTGTACTTTATTTTGCTGTGAGTATTATTTCCAGTAAATAAAACTGATTCGCTTTCAGTCTTTATGTAACTTTTCTCTTTTATAAATATAAATATATATATTT